>NW_022196913.1:86999955-87028070 GCF_008632895.1 Mastomys coucha
GAGGGAGAGGGAGAGGGAGAGGGAGAGGGAGAGGGAGAGAGAGAGAGAGAGAAAGAGAGGCGGTGGTGCAGGAAGGACCCACAAGACATTGCTGTGAACTACAAATTTTACCAAGCAAGATTCAGTCATCATCATAGATTGTGCTGTTGGACTGACGATCTAATAATTGAGAAAAAAATTGGAAAAAATTACCATGATTAGGAATTTGGGGATGTTCTGGGCTATTACAAAGTTATTACGGAGAAGGGCTTCAATATAGCAGATTTTAATTAAAAATCTTTTGTGAAACTGGCAAGAATTTTAATGTCCACTAACCACAGATTTATCATCTGTGAAGAAGATAATCATAATAATAAGTGATCATGTTTAATTAATGTAAACAGGGGTTTTCTTACTTTTGTAGAATTCTGGTCCAACTGTGGACTTCATAAATACTATTGCTCTGGCATTTCTCTTCTAATATAAAACAGAAAGTTTCCTCAATTATTCTGTGCTAATTACAGAGTTTTGGGTCTTTGGTGCATATTGGGTGGATAGAACTTTTTTACTGGTGGTCTTTCCTTCATGGTGGGCACATGAACATGAAGAGGATACTTCATTATCAATAGCAGCTGTCTACCAAGTCAAAAAAGTTCAGAATTATGTACTGACTCATATGCAGCTAGCGAACAAATTCTAAACTCTTTAGTCTGGAGCTTCAAACTGTTCAGAAATCATGCAAATAATAACATGAAAGTTTTCAAGGATATATCTTCTTCCCTAAAGCTCAGTAAACGAACATAGCCTTAGAAACACAGTATGTGACCTTTGTGACTGACCCAAAAAGGTGTTTTGAATGCTTTCTCTGAAAAGTGTAGAGGTTGTGAAACTGATTGATGAAGAGGGAAGAAAGAAGCAAATACTGTTACTATATAAATATGTAGTTAAATGAAGCAGAGGAACAGGACAGCCTAAAGATGCCATTTATTGTAAAATGTATATGTATAATTGTGTAACTTGCTAGATGTTATTTGAATCGAAATTTTAGATACTTCTAAGGGTAAGATTTAAAAAAAAAAGTAAGTTTTATTAAGACTGAGATAACAGAACTGGAAACTAAATACTTGAATCTAAATCCTGGCTATTACTTTGCAAGTATGACACCTTGTAAACTTTGAAAAATAATTTCTGTCCTTTACTTACTTTCTATATCACTTAGTGCCCTTTGTGCTATTTATTGCTACAACATGAGAAAAAAGATTAAATGTATCATTATATGTAAAATGTTTCAAACTGTCTATGGCTCAAAGAAAAATCTTGAATATATGTTAGAGAGATACCTCAGTAGTTAAAATGCTTCCTATTCAGCCAAGAGCAACATAATTCCAAAATTACTTTTGCTATATAGTTCTCCCTGGTTGTAATTGTGTTCTAAGTATGAACAGAATTGATTATGGCCTTATGTCTGTTAATGAAATATTATGTTTTGGGTATGTAAAATTATCTAGAAACAAAAGTCATTTTGAAGGGAGTAGAGAATTATAATCACACAACAAATTCATAAAGGTTGAATTATAATATGCAAATAATGTATTAATAAATGAAAAAGCTACAAATTGAAGATAAGTACAGTTTAAATGTTAATTATGTAATAATAATATAATAGAATTAAGTAAATAACTTTACGCCTTTAAGCTACAATAATAGACTGTCTCTTCTAAACTGGAAATATTTTTAAATTAATTCATTTTAAACTTATTAAGACATTTTGAATGATAAGGCATAAAAAATAAGAGCACATTTATGCAGATGCATTATCTTTTTGGTTGTATTTTTAGATGATTAATTTGTTGGCCAGATTTCAGGCACACAAGCTAACAAAACATTATTTTTTAAAAAATATAGAAAAATGGGGCAGAACTAAGTTTAGACAGCTGGCTTGTAGAGCATTGGACTTGGCTCATGGCATTAGCCATGTGTGTTTTGATTTATATTTTTGTGTAAAGATAGTCTTTCATCATCTTCTCAGTGTCAAGATCTATTTGTGTACCATTAAGAAGTTGTAGTACTACCTTGGGAAGCTCATTCCCTAAGTTTATATTCCTGATATGATAAATGAACATCGGGAAATTATGCTGATTCCTATATGGAGTTTTACAAGAGATCTTACTCATATTGCATTCTCTTAGTTTGAGAGATTATAATCTAATTATGATTTTTAGACACATTTATACTGCCAGTGAGTAAATGCTAACTTGAATGCTGACTCGAAGGACGTAAGAATTCAGAACTTGATTTTCAAATGTTAAACTTGTTTTTCAATTCATCTTTCGTGGTTTTTTTTTTGTTATTTTAGTTTCCCTCCTTTGAATTTATGTTATATTTCTACATGCATTACAGATTCAGCTTTTCAACCACTTTTTGAAATTAGCTATAAATTAAGTGTAAGTAATAAATGGCCTTATTGTTTTAAAGTATGCTGATTACTTTGGTAACCCCTATTCATAGAAAGAGTGGAAGTTAAGACAAAATCGCCCTAGCCATAGCAATTAACCTATGTGGAAAAGGGAAAAAAATGAGCAAAACCTACAAAAAATAATTTCAAGAAACCTTTAGAATTTAAAGTATTTAATAACCAATTATTAAAAGAATATTATTCATATTTTATTTCAGATGCAGAATTTGTAAAGCTTAAGGGATGTGAGACGATGATTGAGTCTTGCCATGTTGGATAGGTTCTATCATTCCGGAAATGATGATGATGTAAATGACTTTTGAGATCTGTAAGTTTTCCTTGTGAGCTTACATACCTGAAACCTTACTGGCTGTTTTCGATGTTATAGTAAATACCTGTATTAAATTTTTGTGCTCTTGGCTGGTGGAATTATATGTATATAATGTTCTCTTCATTAATAGTGCTTAAAAGGCGGGCAGTAGTGGCACATGCCTTTAATCCCAACACTTGGAAGGCAGAGGTAGGCAGATTTCTGAGTTCAAGGCCAGCCTGGTCTACAGAGTGAGTTCCAATACAGCTAGAGCTATACAGAACAACCCTGTCTGAAAACACCAAAAAATAAAAAAAAATTAAAAATTAATAAAGAAATGAATAGTGCTTCCAAATATTGATTCATTCCAGAACATGATAAACATAGTTAAGAGCAATTATGGAGAATAAAATAGACATCGTAGGTGGATGAGGGGAAGGGACCAGACATAGGGGTTAGGGATAGAAAGAGGAGGGTTCAGGTGAGAGGATAACAAAGGGAATATGTAGTAGGAGACTGGAATGGGGTTTAGAAATATAGAACTATGTAAATTTCCAGGAGTCTATGATGGCAAGCCAAGTTAAGACTCCTAGAAGTGAAAGATATGGAGCCTGAACTGACTGTCTCCTATAACCAAGCAAGACTACCAATGGAGGAACTAAGACATCAACCCAGTCACAAAACCTTCAACGTACAAGATTTCCTTCTGCCTACAAAATGTACAGGGGTAAAGATGGAGCTTAAACTGAGGGATTGGCCAATGAGAGGTTCAGCTTAAGCCCCACCCCATGACATTGAACCCAATTCTGACATTGTTAATGATTTCGTGTTATATTTGCAGACAGGGGTCTAGCATAACCATCATGAGAGAGACATCACCAAGCGACTGATAGAAATTGACACAGAGAACCACAGCCAAACATTAGCCCTTAACAAATCCTGTGTAAGAGGGTCAGAATGGATTGATTGTAGGGGGAAAAGGGTCAAGGAGGCCACAAGAAAACTGACAGAATCAACTAACCCAGCCCCATAGAGGCCAACATAAACTGAACCGCCAACCAGGGAGTATGCACAGGACTGAACTAGGCCCTCTACACATATACTATGCAGATTGATCTTCTTGTGGAGCCCCCTAAGAACAGAAGCAAGGGCTGTCTCTCACTCTGTTGCCTGCCTTTGGAACCCTTCCTCCTATTGGGCTAGTATCAATAGAAGATACACTTGGTCTTATTGCAACTTGATGTGCAGGCACCTATTAATATCCACAAGAGACCACCTCTTTCCTCAAGAGAAAGGGAGGGATAGAAGGGGGCTGGAGGGAAGTGGAGGGGAGCTGGGAGAACTGGGGCTGGAGGGAAATGGAGGGGAGCTGGGAGAACTGGAAGAAGAGGAGGGAGATGAAATTGTAGTTGAGGTGTAAAATTAATTGATTAATTATTAGGATAAAAAGAGAAATTATGGGACAGAAAAGGTTAAATGTTATAGAGCATAGGATAGGAGAACAAGGTAGGGCTAGAAATACAGAGAGGGATAACTAACACCAACCGCTTTTGAAAATTCATGTAGAAACCTACCATTAAAACTTCCTAAAATATACACATATGTATACATATATATGTATGTGGTATATAATATTTGTACATCTGTGTACATGCATGTATGTATATATGTGAGAAATATGATATATAGATACATAACACACATGCACACACACACACACACACACACACACATACACACATGTGTTGATTATAGCTCAGCTTAGCCTCTTATTTCTGTGAACAGCTCTGTAACAAGTCCCAAAATTCTGGATAACAAGAGAAAGATACAATGTAAAAAACTCCTTCCTTTATTTTTTTATTTTTTGGTTATTTTATTTATTTACATTTCAAATGTTACCCCCTTTTCTGGTTTCCCCTCTGCAAACCCCCTATTCCATCTCCAGTCCACCTGCTTCTATGAGGATGCTGTCCCACCCACTCCTGCTGCACTGTCCTAGCGTTCCTCTACCCTGGGTCCTGGAGTCTCCATAGGACAAAGGGGATCCCCTCCCATTGGATTCCTTTGTTCTTTTTAAATGTAGCAGTTGTCCTTTGTACTACTTGACTGTATATCAACTGCTTAGGAATATCATACCTTTTCCAATAGGATGTCATGTATCACATCAAAGCTGTTTGTTAAACAAAAAAATTACCTACTACAGATATTAAAGCAGAAAGTTACAACAAAGACAACTGTTCCTGAGTACTTCCCAAAAGAATATAGTTTTATATTTCAAATAGCAATTTTTGTGGTTAAGTGGGTTTTTGTTTTTGTTTTTTGTTTTGTTTTGTTTTTTCTTGTTTTTTTTTGTTTGTTTGTTTGTTTTCAAGACAGGGTTTTCTCTGTGTAGTCCTGGCTGCTGGCTGCTGTACTGGAACTCACTCTGTAGACAAGGCTGGCCTTGAACTATGAAATCCATCTACCTCTGCCTCCCAAATGCTAAGATTAAAGGCAACCACCACTACCAGCCTTACTGGTTAAGTATATTAAAATGAATGAAATATGAGATGATTATTTTGTGCTTATTTCAGTAAAGCATTGTGTATCTTTCATGTTAAATAATTTTAATTCAAGTTTCATTATCAATATCTATTAAGTCAGTTTATGTATTTAATATTATATCTCAGTATATATATATATATATATATATATATATATATATATATAGTAATTTTTGTATTACATTTTGGATAAATGGATGGTTTTTTTTTCAAATGATCTGGGGGTTAGCTTTTGAGAGATTAGTAATCAAGTCATATAAATACAGTAAATCACATCACATGATTACCACTTCTAGAAGATATTTGCTCTAATTTCCTACTGTTTATACTTCTCCAACAACTATGCTTCATGACAAATACCAATTTTATATTTGGCCTTACATTTTTGTCTAGGATTACTTAAAATTTCTGTCAAGAAAATTGTATGTGCAACAAACAATCTCCTGTTATTTCTCCATCAGTTAGTTATTTTCTTATCATATTTGGGGTGAAGTATATTCCTATATCTAGGTAATTAATTGAAGTCTTTCACTCATAGCTATTAGTTTAGCTAGTTGAAATATATTTCACTTTGACCATGTAATGTCTTCCCTATAAGCCTTTTGCCTATTTGTGATGTCAAATATTCAATGACAATCACATAGCACCAAGTGTCTGGATCACAACTGCATTACTAATGTTACAATTGTTCCAACACGACTCCAATAAATAAAACTCATCTCCATCAGTGTTTCATGTGTTCACACCCTTTACCTCATCACCCCTTTCCCTGAACTTCTTTATAAAATCTTAACTTTTAGAGTTTAGACTTAAAGATGGCCCAGTAACATTTAAAATTATTTATTTAATCCAAATTTCAATAATTCCCAATACAACTGGTAATTATTATATTATGTAGGTCATTCATTATATCTTGGTAAACTGGTCCCTCTAATATATTTTTAAAATATGAAAAAAGAACAAGATTCAGATGAAACACTACAGATCACGAATGCCCATTGTAGTGATTTTTGGAGTATATGTATCTAAATACTTCTCTGAATCTAGATTCCCATTACAAATTTGAGAAGTTTCAATCAAGGATTCTATATTCATTCTCCATAGCAGCCAACTGCTCTTAGTTCGTTCAAAGTGCTGGGAGCACTAGGTTTAGAAGGGCTCTTAGGCTAAATGAAATCTCGGTGGGAATAGATTTCACAGAAGTGTCTGTCAAAGGAAGGGGTAACAGAAAATTTAAGTGCTCCAGGTATGAGGACAAGCATTAAGTTTCTTTAGGCTTTTGCTTAGCAGGAACTTAGCTGCCTTTTTCAAATACTAGCAGATGTTGCTGATAAAAATCGATCCTGCTTTTCAACATAAAAACGCTGGGTCCGTGCCCTCAAGGTTGATATGACATTTGTTTCTTTCTTAATTAAACTATCATGGCTAGGAAGCAGCAAAGAGATTTCAAAGCAAAGGTTTCATCAAGGAAAGACTCTGTGTAAACGCCATGGGAAGCAATAGGGAGATCATTACAGAATTATCAGCCCCCTGCACAGTTATAAATTAAGGAATCAGTATGCTATCAAGTGACAAGAAGACGGAGGCATGGATTAAACCGTGCTCTGTATTCCTCTTTGAACAGGATCACAATGGCATATTCTGAAAACACATTAGTTCTCCATTCTTTAAGTTTTAATAAAAGTTGGTTGGTGGGAGATAAAGTTGAGCATGGAAAATTAGATCATGTGCTCTATGAAGTATGACAGAGACTCTGCGCTTAGCCGGTGAATATTAGTAACACATGAGAACTACGTTTAAGGCTGGAAAGGAAAATTTGTACTTTCTACATGAATTATTACCTCACTTAAAATGTGCTTGCTCAATGTAGTTCATATTTTTAGTAATCTTCTTTGAAGCTGGCTCTTAAATTTCTGTCCCCAGATGAACTTCCATCCCCTCAACTAGAAGACACTAATACTTTCCTCATAAAGATGCCCAACTTTCCTACAGATTCTACCATTAAATCAATTATCACACATTATTGTAATTGCCTGATTACATTACAGTCTGCCCCATTGGACCACAAGCTCTTAAAGGCAAGTGTTGTTTCTTAATCAATCTTTGGTTCCTTGGCATATAAAATGCTGTTTTTCACAGGGTAGGTTTTTAATGAATACATTTAAATGAGTAAATGCATTCATTAGTTTTAGTAGCTGTGAAAAGAAAAGGTGAGCTTGGCAGACTGAAGTTAAGCAGGCAACATTTAAAAACACAGAGGGTGCCACTTTTTGATAAATTAGAACTCACAGAGGTTATGGTGAAAGTCAAAGTAAGTGTGCCTGTGGAGCCTTGGGAAGCAGGAGCAAAGGAACAGGGTGTATACTCAGGCAAACAAGTTAACCTTGGAATAGGAAGGGAACTTCAACAAAATGAAAGAAGAATGGAAGCAATTGTCAATTTTAAATGTTTATGAAATATTTTAGTGACTAAATTTTGTGATCTTTAATATATATATATGGGACTTTATTTCTGCTTACTATGAGATCAGATATTCTGTCCTGGGTGTAACTTAATTATTTGACATTTCAATGTATGGTAACTGAACTTTCAAATCTCATACTTAGGCATAGAGAAAGCATTCAAGATTGGCTTTTCTACTTACCCCCTTAAATCCTGATACATTTCTCCACTGGCACTCTCATAGGTCTCACATCTTTTCAATATATTTAAGCTGACCTTTGAGTCAGATTATCTTTTCACATACATCTGTTTACAAAACACCCTAATGTCTTCCAACAGTGCTGAGAACAAAATTTGCTTATAGCCTTGGAAGAGAGAGATAATGGCTCCCCAGAGATCAAATAAGGGCACACTACCACACATGAACAATTGAGGTTTACACTCAGAGGGCTTGCTTTCTAGGATGTGAGCAGATATCTCACACCTTTGTATCATTCTGCAGAATGGGAAATTCACTGTTGTATATTGGAGATAGTGCAAAATTAAGATATTTTGAATCATGGCTTTGCAGTTCATATAAAAACCATCATATTTTAAACTAAGAACAATAGGTTTTTCATGGCCAGTCATAAAACTGAAAAAGAGAACTTGTCCACTTCAAGATAACTAAAGTCTCAGATCTTCATAGTCCCCTATGCTTAATATTTTACTAATCTTGACCAATTATCTTTTTAAATATATAGTATTTAATTTTCTATTTTTCATTTAAAAGATACAATGCTTCTAAATTCTTTAGTGGCTTGCAGTGTTTGGCATAAAACTGACAATAGTAATCATAGCAATAGAAGGAACATCAGAGGCACCAAACAGCAGTACTGGGAAAATACCAACACAGAGATCAGTGTGGAAAGAATGTGAATAGTCCACATACAACAATAAACAACATGTAGAGGCTCTGTTTGTTTAGCATTGTTAGAACAACAATCGTTTTGTTTTTTTAATTCATCTCATTGACCAGAGAAATAATGAAGTCAAATTGTTCATGTGATTTTCCTGAGACCAATCATATTCTGATTGACACAGCTGGCAAAAGACATTAGCTGTGTGTGAGTTATGAACAAAAATATTTGGAAGGCAGTTTGATGGTTATGTTTATTTGGTAAAGTAGTAGTGGCTTCCCTATTTGGGCTCATGAATTCCCTAAGATGGACTTTTTAAATTTTTTTCAGTACTAACTGTGACTTTTCCTTTTGGCTCAAACCTCAAAATGTAGTCAGAAAACTATTAGGAACACCCAAAATAATTGTGCCACACTATTGTGACAATCTGCACATCTTGCCTGATTTGTAAGTTGTGTAGTTGATACGGTCTTATCCAAATACAGAGAATAAGTGTTGTTGAGTGTACAGCTCTGAATAGGGCATTTAAAACATGTCCTCAATGGCAACTGCATCTGAGAGCATAGGAAGAATGTAAAAGAAGGACGATGGGGGGCAGCACTGTGGAACAGAGTCTCCAGGGCAGGACATGGAAGTTCAACTCATGAACTGATAGCAGCTCTGGCTAACTGCAAGAGATTGGATCTGTTAACAATTATTAACAAGTGGGAGGTGGTATTACTAGGGCATCACTTGTTATTGTTGACCTATTGGCAGTTAGTGATGTGGAAGGAGAGGGATCTTTTGTAGTTATGTAGACACTACTTAAATTTCCCATGTTCTGGTAAATAAGGTCCATTACCTAACTAAAAATAATTAAATGGGTAGGTTTCACATATACATACAAGAGCCTGAGAGTACTGAATAGAATAAAAATACATTAATATACACATATAAATTTGTAAAACACACACACACACACACACACATATATGAAGTTATCTGTGGTTGATTTCATTGCTTTCTATGCTCTTTGTTTACACTCATGTGCTTGAGGAAAAGTATTCTATATGGGTAGTTGCACACTCTTACCTAACACTAGTCGGTGAGGAATTAGAGAAACACACCTCAATAGACTATTGAAATTCATCATGATAGGAAAGAAGGTGCAGACTGAACAATGTTGATCTCCTGAATTTCTGAGGAAAGGACTAGTATATAGAGCTAATGTTTAAAACTTTCCAGACATTAAACCTTGAACTATTATGAATTCTAAATGTAATTATATTACCTTCATGAAATAAGTAGTTTTATAGCATCAGTATTAAAATATAAAGTATTATTATCACAAAAATATTGTGCCAAATTCTGTAAGAAATTTTAAGAAATTCAGAGAGGTAGTCAAAATTTCTCAGTTAAAGCAAAATAGTGGGCATGGCAGCTTATGCAAGCAATCCTAAATTTTAAACATCTTAACAACTATATGGTTTTCTAATATGAATTAGAAAATATGTAAGTATGCATTCTATTGTAAATATTGAAATATTTATGAATAAAAATAGCTCAGTCTATGTTTTTTTCTTAACCAGTGTTATTATGTTTATACATTTGTCATTCAACACCAGATACAAATAGATGATATATGGCAGAGAAATCTAGAGTATAAATCGATCATACGTAGATTATAAATAGTTATGCTTTATATTCTCTTACATTTAACAAGTTTTAATTATATTCCACAACATGTAAGAGAATATAAAGCATAATTATATATATTATATATTTTATATATAAATATATAGAGAGATGTAGATATAGATATAGATAGATATAGTATATGAATGTATTTGTTCATTTATTTTTTACCTCTGCAGATGGGAACAGGGAAATCCCAGGAAGCTGTATTAACCGAATTGGCTATGCAGGTGAGTTGAGGATGGCCATCGAGGATATATCCAGTTACACAGCTGTAGCGGATCTTGTCCCCAACATCAAACCTTGTACCATACAGTACACCTTTGGGTGGAACTCCTGGATTTCCACAGGAGCTACTCTGTAATTCTGTAGTAAAGAAAGAATTTAAAAAAAAAACCTTAGAGTTATTTAAATATATTTGATGTTTTATTGTTATAAAGTTACACATAAGTTTTATTATCATTTTCCTGCATAGAAATGTCAGACTGAAAATCTGACATTTTCTCATTCAGTACAGAAGAGATTAATATTGGTAATGTGACTAAATTTTATTGCATCAGAAATGGAATTAGCTTTGCTAAAAGATTTTTATGCCTTATATGATTTAGTCTTTATGGAAAGCTTTCAAATACTATCACATTTTACAGGAGTTAAAAATGAGATCAGTATAATTTATATAGTTTCTTCAAAGTGACATTTTAATGATGGAATGATACATATTTCAACATACGCTAAATTTCACATAGAAAACATACACATTTTGAGTAAATATCTTATTTAAATAGTAAAAATAAACTAGTATAAAATTAATATATTTTTAATGTAAGTAATTTGATAATATTTCAGCTCATTTATTTGTTTTCATCTAGATATTTAATAATAATAGTAATAAATGCATGGACATATGACAGTCTAAATGGGTCAATATAAAGAAACTGGAGTATTAATTACATAAACTTAGAAAAAATTCAATTTTATTTAGAGTTAAAAATGGAGATTTAGGCCAGGCAGTGGTGGCGCACTCCTTTAATCCCAGCACTTGGGAGGCAGAGGCAGGCAGATGTCTGAGTTCGAGTCCAGCCTGGTCTACAGAGTGAGTTCCAGGACAGCCAGGGCTATACAGAGAAACCCTATCTCAAAAAACAAAAACAAAAAAACAAAAAAATGGAGATTTAGATATATTAGAAATTGTAGAACAATGAGGCTAGGAATGAAATATACATATATATATATATATACATATATATTTACATTAGTTTTTGTAACATACATATGTTATAAAACATATGGCTTATTATTACATGAAATTGATATTGTAAATACCAGTAAATTAAACTAAAATTAACTAATAAGGACAAAGTAGTTTAATGATTTGAGTAAATTGTTCAGTTACTGGTGCTACATAAACGCTAATTTCCCAGAAGGGATAATTTTACTATAGTTCACAGGCAATTAAATCTTAGGTGAGTTAATTAAATATATATGGGAACAACTATACTTGCAAAATTTCAAGATGGCTAAAAATATAGTTGTGATATAAAAGTGAATCGTGTTCCTATTTTATAAAGATGTTGATACCAAGTCAAGCATTAGTAAGTTCTTGGCAAAATAATTATGTCAAACAAAATCTTTCTAAATTGAAACTATCAAAATGAAAAAACATGTAAAATAATAGATAACTGAAATGTTATAAAACCAGAATATGTATAGACATAGGTTATAAGTTCTTTATAACTTGCTTCTAGTAATTGTGGTATGTTTTCTGTAAGTTCTGTTTTCTCTTGTGTTGTATGCATGTGTGTTTCTGTGTATTTGTGTGTGTGTGTGTGTGTGTGTGTGTGTGTGTAGTGCATTTCAAAAATAAATTTATAAATTGTCATGTATATGCATGTGTACCCCAGAGCACGTGGTTGCAAGAGCAGACTAGATAAATTTCACTACTACACTATTTTGCTTATTGGCTTGAAACTCACTTTCACTGAATTGGAAGCTAATAATTTTTGCAATGCTTTCTGGCCAGTGGCTGGATTTATTGGCACAAGCAACCATGTTCAAGTTTTTATAAGCGTTTCAAACTTGAGTCATAGATTTTGCAGAAAAAATGCTTTTACTCACTCTGTCACTCCGTGAATCTGGTAGCATTTCCAACATTCTATTAATTTGCTTTATAATTTTTAATGCTTGTGTTAAAACCCACTGATTAATATAAAGTATATGGTCAATGTACTTGATTAGCATGCAATAAGAATGGAGAACTTTGAACTAAATGATTTGTTTTAGAGGTAAAATATTTACTCTTAGTTTGTAATAGTTATTTTAGATTCCACATATACAGAAAATTAAAGAACTTGGCTAACATTTACTGAACATCAAGAATTTATATAAATAGTAGGTCACCATAGTAAGTGGATATTTAAAAGATATTTAAAATATAAATAGTAAAGGTTAATTATTCTTAAAACTTTACTTTATTCCCTCATATTTTTTTAATATTGTGTTCACTATTGCTTAAAAATATAGTCTATATATGGAGTTCCATCAAATAGATTTGTTGCCTGTGGATTTGAGCAATTAAAATGTATTCAGATTAGAGAGACAGATGGCTCATTGCTAAGAATGCTTGCTACATAGCAAAAGTAAAGAGTTTGGGTGTTCTGTACCCATGTGAATACCAAGTGCAGCCATAGACCTCTGTAGCCCCAACATTTGTTTATGTGGTAATGTAGGACACGAGAGAATTCATGGCTCCGACTGACTTCCAGTCCAAACTAAATATTACAAGCTCTTGGTGGACAGAGAGAGAGAGAGAGAGAGAGAGAGAGAGAGAGAAAGGAATAGAGAAGAAAGCAATAGAGATAAATCTTAATTTGCCTTTCTGATCTACACACGTATGCACAAACACGTACACACACACATACACACTCAGACACCCACACACACAGAGCAGCATATGTATGTGTATACACCCATGTACAACCCAACACATGCAGCATGTTTCACATGTAACAATCATATTTTTTTAAAAAAAATTCATTTCATGGAAATTTTATATAAACAGCACTTGCTGGAATAGATGCTAAGGTTAATAAGTTTTGATAAATGGAATGATAACTCAATCCTTTGAGTAGAGCAATAACAAAGGAATACTTTTAATGAAACTACCAATTTTGACCTTATAATCAAAACACTTCCTCTCCCTTACACACTCTAAAAATAATTAAGGTCAGGACTTCAATTATCATAAAGCTATATATCTGGGAGGAAAAGAGATTTCATATGCTTTCACAGGAAATGGTTTGGAAATAAAATGAAAGATAGGAAAGTTTATTTTATACCTTTTATGCTTAGTTTCAACTTATATTTAAATGAAGAATAAATATTGCATTGGTGAATAACACAAAGAGGAAACAGGAAATATCTCACGGATGAGGTGAATGAATTAGACAACACTGGAATCATCCCAGATTACATAACTGCTGGTCTTGTGACTGAATAACATCCAGACCAAGGGACTCTGAAAATGTATGTTGTACCAAAGAAAAGGAAAGAACATAATTCAGTAGCATGCCTTGTCTTTATCCTCTAGAATAAGAGACCATCTACACATAACCATCTGTGGACTGAATTATTTACAAAGATATGTAAAATATTTTACATTCAAGCTTCATAGGTGGTTGCTCTATAGATTTTGCTCATGATTATATACCTTTTTCCTTTTTCAACCTTTAATAATTTCTCTCTAAGCTCTCTAGGACTAACTTATAATGAACAAAGAAGGCTAGGTCATTAACTGAACAGTTATATACCTACTTTTCTTATTAATAATTACAATTTAACTCTGTGTGTGTGTGTGTGTGTGTGTGTATGCATGTTGCAATGTGTGTTGTTGACACGTCTGTAGGTGTAGGTATGCTGAGGTCTGAAGATAGTATCTTCCTCTGTTTGTTTCTATTGAATTTATTAAGAAGTCTCATTCTAAACCCAAACTTTTCACATCTAGCTATATCAATTGCACCATAAACCTCAGATTCTACCTCTAGAGGGCTGCTCCCATAGGTGGCTATCTTCTCAGATAGCCTTTAAGTCCTGGGAATGAAGTTCAATCTTCATGTTTTTTTTTTTTTGCAAGCACTTTCTCCACTCAGGAACCACTTCATTCTCTACTGTACTCACAGGTTTAATTTGATGTTGCATGCTAAGCTTTTATCTTTTTTTTTAAACAAATCACACATGTAGGTTACAGTAATTTTTAGATGTTCCTATCAGCCTTCAACAATTCAAATGAAGGAAGATTGAAGTGATTGAGAAAAGGAAAATATAAAATAGTCACTCATATTTTCAAGTGTTTACAATAAGTGTTATTTACTCTAAATATTGTGAAGTTACTGTTAAGGAAAGCAGAGACTTATGTGATAAAATAGGTTTGTGAGAAATTCATTAAAAGTAAATGCCAGGCGGTCCCATTATATTTGTTACGAGAATTGCTTTTAATGCAAAGAATAACTGAGTCATTGAATAGATATGGTGACTATATTCATTGACAATGACAACAAATTTTTTTTAAGATTTATTTATTTATTATATGTAAATACACTGTAGCTGTCTTCAGACGCACCAGACGAGGGCGTCAGATCTCATTATGGGTGGTTGTGAGCCACCATGTGGTTGCTGGGATTTGAACTCATGACCTTCCGAAGAGCAGTTGGTGCTCTTCCCCGCTGAGCCATCTCACCAGCCCAACAACAAAATTTTTAAAAGAAATTCTAAGTGGACAAAATACAGAATAATTGAGCCTGACCTTCATACAGGCAAGGGGGTGGGAGGATGGATGTGGGATAGGAGGTTAGTGGAGAAGTTAACCTGGAAGTGGGGTATCATTTGAGATGTAAAGAAATGGAATGATTAATTTTAAAAACAGGGGAAAACCCTACTTTCATATTTTATAATATTAAAGGTTTAAAAATGTGACTAAGGAGGATAATTTAAAATTAGTTTAATTGCATTTCTCTCTTGACCTTCAACATATATAAAATATGAACATAAGTAGAAAAAAAGTTTATATACTTACTACACATATAAATTGTAATCTTAGTATATTAGGAGGGTGTAAAAATAAAACAAAATTTTTAAGATCAGAAGTTTGAAGACTGAACAGATCCCTAAGAAAATGAATCTGATATCTTTGTTCTCAAAATGTCTGTAAATTTCAGGGAGAAAAATTTGTCCTGTTATTTTTACCATTCTGTGTAACAGAAAACTGAGTCATTTAAAATGTGTGTGTATTGTTTTTAAACTGGAATAATGCTGTGTTCTTCTATGACTTTGTCTAATCTATAAATCTAATAAAACTCAGCAATTTATAGGGTCGGATTTGACTATATAAACCATTGCATAGCAAAGCATACAAAATTCCAAAACTATAAAAGATTTTGATGTAGCAAATATTACCCTGGGAAAGAAAGAGGAAGGAAATTCAAATACAATTTTGTTGTTAAAATAGAGTTTAGTGACATGCTTCTATAAATTTTTACTATAAATATGACAAAATATTCTGTAATTTTCACAAATTATCTTAGTGATAAAAAGCACTTATTTTAATGACAATATCAATGTTGCTTTGCAATAGATACTAGTAAAAGCACAAGATATATATTTTCCTGAGCTACAAAAACAAAATTCCAGTTTGAATTTTGTGTCAGTCTACAAATATGCTCTCTTTTAAGCATTTATGAACTCATGAAACACAGTGCACATATACTCACTACATTCTACTTGGAAGGAGGCTGAAGCTTAAGTATGTTAAGCAACCTGCCCAAGTCAAACAACTAATAAGTAGTCACTATGTAGTTTAGAACCTGAGTTGTCTGACTTCAAAGCTCAGGAATCTTTCAGAGATAGACATAGATCATTACCTAGGAAAACCCAGTAATTATTCTCACGGGGCTACTTACACATTTTTCTGTGGGAGTTGTCTGAGATAGTTACAAAATACAGGCATATTGCTGCCCCTTTTGATGTTTATATGGCATAATGACCAAAGTTAATGAATCATCACAGAATGTAAATCACCTCATAATAACATAGGATAGAAAATGAGCAAGTAACTGTAAAAATATATAATGAAAAAGCTAAGCATTAATGAAGAAGATATATAGAAGAGATTTGATAGTAAAGTAAGAGTTGAAATGTAACCTAAAATAAGATGTAAATTTATATTCAAACAATTAATAGGAAATTTACCTGGAATGTAAAGTGTATGTGTGTGTGTGTGTGTGTGTGTGTGTGTGTGCATTTCTGTGTAGAGGCAACATACTATGAAAGAGACTCAGGTTGTACACCAAGACTTGCAAGAGAAATGGAAAAATGAGAAATGATATGAACATATTACTTATATATGAAATTTCCAAAACTTTTATATATTATATATACATACATATATATTATATATACATACACACATACATACATATATTAATGAAATTAGGGATGTTAAAATTACTTCCCACTTTGGAATAAATACAATGAAGAGCCTTCAAAAGCAAGGTTTTTAACAACTTATCAAGAACCAAACCTGACCTTGAAAATTGGAATGAAAAATTGAAAGAAAGGAAAAGGACACCATGAGTGCAGAATTGCATAATTATTCCGTCAAAGAGATGAAGCATGATCCTGCTGAGATCAATTAGCAGCACTTTAAAACATTGTAAAATTATATCTACTAAGGGAAGCAAAATTCAAGTTGCTTGTATTTCTTCCAGAAAATTAATCTCAGAGTTTTATTTCCCAGATGATTAAAAATCATTTAGAAGAGTATAACATCAAACGTAGGTAAAGTGTTTTCTACCTAGTTCCTCTCATTGAAAGACTTAAAAAGTGCTTGTCAAATAAATACATTTTCTAACTTTTTAGTGATAATTTTCTCTGATACAGTCCTGGACCATTTCATTCACAAAGGACATAAGTGAAAGCATTTATGAGAGTGCTCTCAGAGATGTCAGGGCAAGCATTTTGTGAATATTTTCAAACACTTACTGTAGCTAGCCTTTCTCTTAGACTCTTTTCATTACATATAACAGAATGAATCAGTTTCTTTATACCTAGTTTCATTGCTATTATACCATTTGAGGACTTGAGAACAAGGGCTCTGACTCATCCTTGTGAATCAAGTCTTTGGAACATTGTGTTGTTGGCAAGCAAACAAGGATTGAGTTAGCTGAGTAATCTCATTCAATATGAAAATGCAAAAGATAATCATCACACAAAGTTTTTTTTTTTATTTTTCAGGTCAAGCTTAAACAGAAAATAATTGAAATGAACAAGTAGGAAACAGAGCAGCAGGCATATGTTGAATTAACTGTGTTACAATAAGCACTGAATAACATTTGCAAGGTGTGATATTTTTCTTTAAACACTGAATTTCATTCTTAAGGTTTTCTACTGTATTCTATAAAAATGCATTTACTTCTATAACCCAGTTTCTGTCCTTGACCATAATCACATAATTTCTAGGATTCCAGTCATGCCATGGATCGTATTGGAGTCCAGAAGATGAATTAAACATGAGGCAGCCTTTGTTGTTTCAGCAGTGGTAAGACTCTTCAGAAGGTTACCATTTGTATCCATTTGTTTGGTTATGGTTCTTTTAATGAAAGAAAAGGAAATCACAATAAACTATTAGCTGATACACAAACAAAAATCCAGTAATCAAGATTGCCTAGGCTGTTTTTTTTCCTAGCATAAAAACATATTACTAAATTAATTATCATGTGAACATTGCTTGAAACTTTTGTGAAAAATTAGGTGAATGGCTATCTTTAAGAGGAGTTTCTGCTCTTACAGAGGGCCTGGGTTTGATTCCTAGCACACACTTGGTAGCTTAGAACCATCTGTTACTCCATTTCCAGGGAGTCTATGCTCTCTGACCTCTGCAGTCAGAAAGCATGTATATGGTATTCGTCCATATGTTTAGGCAAGACATTTATGAGCATAAAAAGTAAATACTTAATAACTGTGTTTCAAGCAGTATCAAATTCTGTTGGAACAATTTTGTTAATATCCTTACAAATGTTAAGACTGATGGAGAAGATATTTGACTTGTGAATGAGAGATTATATTGTTTCAATTTCAAATATCAATGTTGTTTTTAATGCCAATAGATTATGGCACAATAATTTGTATAAAATTATTTATTTAAATTATATATATATATATATATATATATATATATATATATATATATATATATATATATATATATATATATATATGAAATTGTCACATTAAGATAAATTGATAGAGCCTGGCAGTGGTGGTGCATGCCTTCAATCCTAGCACTTGGGAGGGGGAGGGAGGCAAATTTCTGAGTTTGATGTCAACCTGGTTTACAGAGTTAGTGCCAGGATAGGCAGGGCTACACAGAGAAACCCTGACTGGAAAAAAAAATGAAATATAAAACAAAAAAAAATGTAACTTTTAAAATCTAATTACATCCAGCATACTTACCAGTGCATTGTAAATCAAAATAAAAAATAATATAGAAATCAGGTAAATGTGCAATCATACCCAGGTCATAGTTTCTGAAAATGAAATATGCTATATGTACCATGGGATAACCTTTTAGCACTTGATTCTGAATAGCAGGAAAATATGCTCGAACTCTCCTTTCCTTGTGACAGAATTGGGGCAAGTATCTGTATTAGAACTTTAGCACTCACGGAATTTAATTCTTTAAAAGGGTATGCTAAGCTGATCAGAGATAATTTGCTGGATTATATAATCATTCAATATGATGAGTGAGAGATGCCTCTGTATTTCAGCAATTACTCCATCATCGAATAATTACTGAACTTTGAGGCATAAATGTCAAAGGGGTCTAACAAATATGACACCATTTCCATCTTGTTGAAACTTATAACTCAGCTGGAGTGATGAGACATGCACAATATGACCTTCTAAAAATTAAAGCTAGTTCTAAAGTCTGAAAATGTAAGAAGGGTTCTACTTTATTTTATAAGATTTATTTTGTATGTGTATCTGTGTGTGTATCTGTACCGCTTGTGTGTGTGTTTGTGTGTGTGTGTGTGCTTATGTGTGGAAGTGAATGCTGCCATATGTGCTCAGTGGATGTGGAAGAGAGAAGAGGGCATCAGATCTTTTGGAGCTGAGAGTTACTGGCAATTGTGAGCTGCTGGACATGCGTTCTGAAAGTGAAACTCAGGGTCCCTGGGAAAGCATCACATATTCTTAGCTATTAAATCATTTCTCTAACACCCTACTTCTTTCTTAAGGAAACAAAACATCTTATTTTCTATTCATGTATTTATTTATCTATTCATTTATTTATTGTGTGAGTGTGGGTCTGTGTGTGTGTGTGTGTGTCTGAGTCTCTATGTGTGTCATGTGTGTGTGGATATATGTGCAGGTACATGCTTAAAATGATAAGAGAGCTCCCAGGATTGGGTTCTATTTTCCAAAACTGAGTTCTAGGGACTGAACTTTGTTGCTTAGAGATGATATCAAGCTACATATACCTGATTATATATATATAATATATATAATATATATATATATATATATATTATATATCATATACCTGATTCTATATCTTCCAAACACTTATATAAAATGAAGAGTACTATATAAAAGAAATATTGTTTAATTTAGAGTAAGAGGAAGTCATACAAATTACCTGAGTAATTTATTGTACCTCTGACCCACAGAGGATCAATGGAGAGACGATCAATGGCAATATAGAACATGTGGACATGAACGGAAAGCTACAGAGTCACAGGAAATGTTATGGTTCTGCTTTGGAAAGACGTCTACCTAATGGCTTTAGGTGGTGTCCTATTCTCATTGCAGTTTCAGAGATTCAAAATAAAATCATATAAATAAGGTAGTTTTTATTTCTTTTTATGTGACTATGATTATTCTAGGTAAATGTTGGTAGGGATGAGGCCACCTGAAACAAAAGATTCTTTTTTTCTGCTTTGTCATCCTTGCATACTCAGGATAAAGGTGAGCTGATAAAAATACTGAACTCCCCAGTATCTGGATTGAATGAGGTAATCCTAAGAGAGATATTCCTCCCTTCCTTGCTACTCTAGGTATTTTTCTATTGATATGATAAAACACTGATTAAAAGGCAGTTTAGAGGATGAAGGTTTATTTCATCTTACCCTTCCTGGTCATATTCCATCATTAATGAAAGTCAGGGGCAGAAACCACAGAGACTCATTGCCAGCTGGCTCAATCTCAGGCTAACTCAGACACTCATTCCAGTTATGTTTCTCATATTGCCTATGACCAGCTTCACTGGGACAGTGTTACTCACAGTGGCCTTTGTCTTAACAATAATAATTAACAATCAAGGAAATTCACTGGAGATAGACCCACAGACCAATCTGAACAGTCAATTCTTCAATTCAAGTTTATCTCTTTGATGACTCTACAGTATATCAAGTTGACAATAGTTAAAGATAAAGGGAAAACTTCATTGTCTAACAACCTGATACAATTCTAAATGTTCTGACAACAGGGTTAATTTCTAGCATGTGGATTTTTTTGCTTCCTATTAAGGTTAACTACAGTTCCTCATTGAGGAAGAGATCTAGTTAAACAGGCAATAGTTGTTTGCAATAAAGTGTTTAAAAGCAAAAAGGGAAGAAAACAACATGTGGACATATACAAGGTGTGAAAGAGAAATGAGGAAGAGGCACATGCTCTGGCAGTCAACATTTCCCATGGTTTGTACCTTCATTTGGATAGTTCCCCATGTCCACAGTCTCAGAGACAGACCTTGCAGTGGGTGTGGGAGAATTGATTCTGTATATATGTGCAAGGCAAGACCAGTTGATATAGATTTAATTGTTGAAAATTGTCTTTGGAATTGACTAAACTGAGATTTCCAGATAAGTCATTTATTAATTTGTCCCAAAGTCCCTCTGATAATATTGGGGATTGACTTGTTTGCCCCAATCTGGATCATGCACCAGCAAATACTCTAACCATGTCTGTTTCTCTCAAATCATGTTCTCCTTAACAAGGCTCCCCTCAACTGACTCAACCATTAAATTTGGGCAGAAATGCAGCATCCTCCAACCATACTTTCTAACTCTCCATAGGTTTGGAATGCCAGAAACACAGAGTACTATATTGGTAAGTCATCTTTTTGTGTTAGTACCTTAGTATTCTCTCTTTTACCTCATTGTGAGCAATTACATCTTCACTTAGAATAAGTATGCAGAAGGGAGAACTTGTGTAATTTATAATGTTTCATTGCTATTCATTCATATACTACTTCATATTCATTCATATTCATTCATATACTACTTCTGACATCAAAATGTCATAGTATATATTTTTGTTTCAACATATTCTTTTCTTTCTTTTTTAAAATTGGTTATTTTCTTCATTTATATATCAAATGTTATCTCCTTTTCCAGTTCCCCCCTTGGAAACTTCCTATCCCATCCACTCTCCCTGTGCTTCTATGAGGGTGTTCCCCTATCCACCTACCCACTCCTGCCTCCTTGCTCTTCCTTTTCTCAAAGAGGATCTCAAAGGGGATTGAGCCTTCACTGGACAAAGGGCCTCTTCTCCCATTGATGCCCAAAAAGGCCATCCTCAGCCAATGCTATTCTTGTGGCAGAAAAAAAAATATTTTTTTAAAACACATAAATTGACTTTGGTATTGGATGTACTATAAACCTCTTAACTACTAAATAGTCTGTTTAAGTTAAAATTATAGATAAATTTGCCAAGAGTCTCTGCCTTTTTGCCTCTAAATTCTCAAGGGCAGAAACAGGCCAGAGTATACCTCGTAGATCAGGGGAATTGTAGTCAAAGACAAAAATATGATCAATTGTCATTTATCCAAAGGAAGGTAGAATAATGGAAACTGTTTTTTTTCTCTAGTTTTTATTCTGTAATGTTGTGATAAAATTCTGTGATAAGAGCATCTTGGAAAAAGAAAGCTTTTATTTGGTTACAAATTATAGTCCATCATTGAGGGAAGTGTAAGAACTAAGGACAGAAACATGAAAGCAAGAAGAGAAGCATAGACTCTAGGAATTCCACTACCTACAGTGGGCTGTATTCAGCTAAATCTATTAAGAATCAAAAAATGTTAAAATGTGTCCACAAGCCAATCAGATGGTTAAAGTTTCTCAAGTGAGATGCCTTCTTCTAAGATATGTCCCAGATCAGTGTCAAGTTGTCAAAAACTATGACAGGGCCATAGTAAAACTCCAATATCAACAAAAATATCAAATCTATAATGCTCAAGGAAATTGTACATTTATAAAACCCATGTTCCATTTTCAAATAAATGTATTGAATTATTGAAATGCAATTATCATTAGACAAGAGATTAGAAAGTGGATTTGTGTAGCTCATAGCATTCAAGAGTGTAATGAGACTAATAAAATTTGTTTCATCATACTACCAAATATTTAAGTTTCTCTCATTTTTCACATTTCCATTTATCTACTGACATTCTTCAAATGTCTCTCTACAATCTCTTATCTTTTGTGTATGTAAGAAAGCTCAGAATCTCATGTAGTGATCACAATTTTCTATAAGGACACCACTTTCTAACTCTGAAAATATGTGATAATATTTTTTACCATATATTATTTTTGCCAAATTATCTACTCATCCATAATATCATATACATGTTCTTGATTTATGGTTATACAAACACCATTTTGAAGTGTCTGTCATTCTATTCCTTGCCTATTCTGTGCATTAATCCTCTAGAACATAAATTAATTTCAAATTTTACAACTTATTTTGTACTTCACTTAAGAATTACTTTAGTTCAAAGAATTAGAAACTTAGGAAAATAGAAAATAACAATACATTAGAATTGCATGTGTGTGTGCATGTGGTTTTGTGTACACATGCACATGGATACAGAAAAGATGACAACCTTGTAGCTTCATTAAGAGCCATTCATATTGTTTCTTTTAGTACAGGTTCTCTCATTAGCATATAACACACTAAGTCAGCTAGGGTAGCTGACCAGAAAACCCCAGAATCTCTGCCTCCTCGGTGCTTGGTTTATAAGTGTATGCCACCATATCAGCTTGTTTTTTTTTTTTTCCCTTTACATGGGTTCTGGAGATCAAATTATGGTACTGTGCTTGCACAGCAAATCTCTTGTAGACTGACGTATTTCTCTAGCCTCTCTAATATCTTTTTAAATGAAATTAAAATCCTTTCATATCTGAATACACACACATACAAACACACATACACAGAAAGAGAGAGAGAGAGAGAGAGAGAGAGAGAGAGAGAGAGAGAGAGAGAAAGAATAATAACTCTTGTGAGAATTGCAGTAGTGAGGATATAGACTCCAGAGCCATGAAGTTGTCAGGATGACAAGGATACAGGAATTCAGTGAACCTTGATTCTGATCTCTCCCACAATACTGTTCAGCTTCCATTCCTACAGGAAGTGCTATGTAATTGTAAAGAAAATTTACAATAAATTAAAGGACTTCATGCAGTAATTATACATTTTCAGAGTTGTTTTCCAACTGAGAGTAAAATTTACTGGGATAAATTCCACTAACCAAATCAAATCAACCTTATTTTAAACTTATCTCTACCACTTACTAGTCTGTGGTCAATGAGGCTTTTAATACTCTAGTTTCTTTTTAGGTACTAACCTCATTACTGAGATTGATTGTTGCTTTTTTTTAATGAAAATTAATGGGAACTTAATCTGAATTTCACAATGTGTTGGATTTCTTGATAACATCATATTCTAAAGCTCATTTAATGGTTGCTTGATTCAAACTAAAAAGATTCCCATTATGGATGAACTTATTTTCCTAAGAAAATGCGTATTTATGAGCATTAAGTTTATTACATGTGCCTGATTTCACTCTATGAAAACTATATTAACAAAGGCAAAGATATTCCAATGATCCTTTTTTTGCTGTTATTCAGTTCATTTATCCTCAGTGAGATCTCAACATTTAGTATATATTTTATCTTTTAAACATTGACACCTGCTAATCATGCTAACTAGTTTTGTTGCTGGTTATAGCTCATGGAACAACATAAAAGGGAATGCTTCACCAAAGCGATTAAAAAAAAAGACAACTAATTTAAACGAATCATGAAACTATCTCTCCATTCAGTTACTGAACTAGACTCTTCCCTCATTTTATAGTGTCAGACCACATACTAATTTCCTTAAATAACCTACCCAATTGCATTTCAAGCTTTATTCAGTGAGCAAGCATACTTATGATTAAAAATAATAGGCACATGGCACGGATTGAGAGCAGATTGTAGTTATTAGGATTGTAATATGGATATAAGAAAGAATTAAATATCATTGGACCTTCTTATTTTAATTAAGTACCCAAACACTCTTAATCAAGCATATAATTAAATTTAAGAGGAAGCTTATTGTGTACTAATTGCCATTGATTATTAATAACATGCTTATTTATGCATGCAAACACTATAATAACATATATCTCCAAACTGTTTCTGAATGACAATAACTGAGTTCTGAATAATGAAACTATTAATGGAATGGAATCTTGCAAGAAATTTCAGGAAAGAAAATAGCTCAGATCTTATAATTCCCTTTTTGTGATTTCTCATTTAGAAAAAAATCAGAACACATCACTGAACTCCTACAGAATAACATCAGTACTTACCTTCATTTTCTTTTCTTTTCAATCACAGTATGATTTTAGTAATAATAGTATATTTGGGTAGTAATACATTGAAACAATATATTTTGCCATAAAACACAATTTAATCATTATTTTAGCACTTAACTTATGGCATTTCTAGCATTTTTTTATAGTAAGCATTTACAAACAATTTTCATCATATGGTTTAAATTAAACTTTTCCAATTACTGATTAATGCCATTTAATAATCACTTGTTTATGAAGGAACCACTTTCTAACTGGTTCATAGCAGAAATGTGTATTCTGTAAATAGGGTCAAAATCATATGACTGTTTCTTAGGACTCAGAGGAAAATCTACTAATACATTACCTAACATGTTTTCAACATTTGCATTATTATTCCTTTTTTAATATTTCCTCTTAACAGCTATTTTCTAATAACATATTACATATTCTGTATGTTATCTGTATTATAAAGTCTCTTCCCCACTTGCCATAACAAATGCTAATAAAAGTTCCTAGTATGTGCTTCTCCTGTGGAGTAGACTTAAGTCTAATCAGGAAATGGCTGATTATTCCACAGCACTATCGTGTCACTGTTGCACTGATGGGCATATCTTGACAGACAAGTCATCATTATAGGATGGAGGAATACAGCAGGGTAAGATTATATTGATGCTATTTCTCCACCCTCCCACCACCAGCAATCTGCATATCATCTTATAGAACTGTGAAAGAAAAACAGCTACGAATATATTTCCCATTGAGCCCCAAGTTCTGGAGGACAACAAACATCAATAACAATAATTTACACTGTTTTGGGAGTCCATAAGGGAGACTCAACAAACAGCTGCAGGTTAGGTAAAGCATATATGACACTGGACTTTTTGTTTGTTAGTCTCTGCCTTCTAGTGAAACATTATATCTGTGTAGACACCTCCAACAAACTCTTTTATATGAAGTTCAGAAATATAAACTCTTAGCAGACATTACCTGCATGGCACCTAGCCAATATTAGAGCATGGAAAAAGAAGGGACTCATAAGCTCCCACTTGTAGCTGAGGACATATATGTGTATAGAAGTTTCTAAAGAACTGTTTCCATAGGGCTATTACAAACATGCTTATCATTAGTTGTCTCTTCTCTTATGCTTCCTTGGCCCTATCCTCCCAAACTATGCACCAGTTTAACTTTCCTCATTATAATATTTTAAATAAAAATTATAAATATTTTAAATATCTTAACGTTGTCAACACTAACACTCCATAAACTCATATGTGTGTTGTAATTTTCTTTCCTATTAAAAATTATTAGATTAGAAAACATTAGGTTGTAAATAAGTAGCTTTTATACAAAAATTACAACTGTATGTTTTATGCAAGATTGTGTGATGTTTTGCTATACAAATCCTAGAAGATACCAAAATCAAGCTCAATAAAGCAGATTTCTCAATTTTCTTGTATGTTATATTTTTTATGGAGGGATATTTGAAATACGTTAATAGTTATCTTGAAGTGTTTAATGCATTATTGCCCACTGTTGTCACACTGCTACAAAATGCACCTCAAAACCTATTTTTACTGGCTATATGATATGCAATATTTTTGATCAACAGCATTCTGTGCTTTCTTATGTTTTTGTTATCTCATGTTTTCTCTCAATTCAAGATCAATTTTTGTAGAAGTCATTTACAAGTAGGACTATATGGCCTTCTTTTTCTGTAGTTGCTGAATTTACTGAGCACTAACAGCTTCCAGAGTCATTTATAGTGTTACAAATAAGATAATTTTGATTTTTTATAAACAAATAGTTTTTGCTAAGGGTGTTTGCCACATTACTATCTAGTTATTTGAATTACATGTAGTATTTCCTATCTCTGTATTTATAAATATTACATTAATATACAGTTTAGATTACTTCAAAATATTAATGTATTTCCCTGGATTTTATATTCAGATGTAGGATTATAGCTTGGTCTGATATTTACATTTTTAGTTTTGTGAACATTCCCCACAGTTTTCTAAGTGACTGTGCTAATCTACAGCCTCTAGCATGTGAGACAGTTTCTTTTCTACTATACTCAAAGGCACAGTCTAGAGTTCTCGGCTATTGAATTTTTCCTCTTTGAATTTACTATTTCCTTCCAATTTCCTATCAAAAATTTTTATTTGGATGTAAAATTTATACATTCTAACAATTGACAATAACTTTAGTTTAACCAGATGTTGAGGACATTATGATGCTTTTTTAATATGTAATTCATACCCCTGCTTTAGTCAACGCTCCTTATATTCTTGGATCATTTATCTCATTAATTTGTCATCTTTAAAAATTGTCTATTATTGAAGAGTATCTGCCTTGTTTGTAAATGACTACTGTTCCTACCTACCATAGGTTCCTTCAATTTCTATATTCCCACCACTAGGTATGTGTCTTTGGTGTTCTATTGAGCACTCTCTGTAAATGTCGATTTTACTTTTCAGTAGCAAGCATCCTCATCCTGTAGTATCGTTCAGGTTCCCATTATAGCACAAAACACAATTATACACAATATTTTGCTCATGCATTTTGAAGTTTTCTTCTATTTCTCTAGTTTCTGTTGTTCGATACTATTCTTCCCATTTATTTTGAACTTTAGCCTCTTTACAAAATAAGTCATTAACAAAAAAATAACATTTGTTTGCTATTTACAAGCACAATTGTCAAGTAAGAAGCTGAGTGGATTCTCTGAGTACCTCAGTGGCTTTTGAGATGTCTGCTCTCAACTGTGGGATGATTGTCTTGATTGTTTTGTTGAGAGACTCATTATAACAGCAGGTTTTCTTCTATTGAACTACTTATACTCTACAAAAAAGAATTTCTGTCACCACCTAGAGAACACATAGCTAAGCCCACAGCTCCCTGTGAGAGATAAGTAGTGTGTACATGGAATGTGTTAGTGTTTTGAGACATTCACATAATCCACTGATTCTCATATTGGACTTGCTTATTGCTATGATGTAGAGAATGATGTCCTCATTTCATAGACTGCATCCACATCCTGCTAGGATACAGAAAGAGCCTTTGCCTGCCTTGTGCTTGTGGACATTTCTTTGCTTTTGATTTAGAAGGAAGCAATCTTCTTTTTATTAGATGTTTTCTTTATTTACAATAT
>NW_022196913.1:87028080-87032790 GCF_008632895.1 Mastomys coucha
TAAAACAATCCCCTGTTCCCTCCCTCTCTCCCTGCTCATCATCCCACCTCCTCCTGCTTACTGGCCCTGGCATTCCCCTACACTGGGGCATAGAGTCTTCAATCTTCTTTTTAAGATGACCTTTGCTGCCTCTTTTAGAAGTTTCTTCTGGCACAAATTGTTTTGTCTTTAAGTTATAAATTGGCTTCAGTATTTTTTTTTAGGTGCTGTTTTGTTTTGTTCTGTTTTGGTTTGGATTCCCTTTGAAAGATGTAACATTCTACCTCCTGGTGAATTTTAAACCTCCCTTCCCTCCTTTGGTTGTAATTTGTTTCACGTTTTAAAGAGTGTCACTTTAGAGTTCAGATCTCTCCAAGAACTTATTACACAGCCATTGCTTGCCCCAAACTTGTAATCCTCCTGCCTCATTACCCAAGAATTTAGAGGGGTGAAGTACTGTAAACTATCATCTTATCATTAGTTCCTTTAGTTACTGGCTTCTATGATAGTATTTGTTTGGCATTAATCTCCTTGCACTAGAATGTTAATATTCCCTTTTAAGTAACTATTTAATATCCCCTTTTATTTGATAAGCTTTGAAAGAGAATAATAGACCCTGTGTTTAATGAGCATACTGCTGTACCTATAGCATTCATTCTACAAACTGAAAACTTGAATAAAACAGCAAACAGGCAATTTATTTGAAAGAAATGCACAATAAGGGCAAGAATGCAGTGGAATTTGAGATTTTTAGAGCAATAGAACAACACTTTAGGATATTATATTATCACTGCCTATTTGTCACATTTTATAGGATGCATGACAGCAAAAATGAACTCTAATGCAAAATATGGACTTCATGATAAATAAGCATTACTGTAGGTTCATGGGTTGTCCAAATCCACTCTTCTGCTACAGGGTATTTATAGCAGGAACGACTGTGAGTATACAGAAGTTAGAAATAGATGAAAACACTCTCAAATAAATACCTTTAATTTTTTGACCCAGAATTATTCCTGTGTAAAAGAAATGCAAGGACAAAAATGGAGCAGAGCTTGAGAAATAGCCATCCAGTGACTGGCCCAACTTGGGATCCATCCCATGGGCAGGCACCAGACCCTGACACTATTACTGATGCCACTTTGTGCTTGCAGACAGGAGCCTAGCATGGGTGTCTTCTGAGAGGTCCTACCAACAGCTGACTGAGACAGATGCAGATACTTATATTCAAGCATTCAACAGGGGGCTGGATTCCCTACAGAAGAGTTAGGGAAAGGATTAAAAGGAGCTGAAGGGGATGGCATCCCCATAGGAAGACCAACAGTGTCAACTAACCTGGAACCCTGGGAACTCCCAGAGTCTAAGCCACTAACCAAAGAGCACACAGGAACTGGCCCAGTGCCCTTGGCACCTATGTACCAGAGGACTGCCTTCTCTGGCTTCAGTGGGAGAGAATGTGCCTAATCCTTGTAGAGACTTGATGCCCCAGAGAAGGGGTATGCTGGGGAGAGTAAGGGGTAGGGAAAGCCTCCTCTCAGAGACAAAAGGGATAGAGAATAGGATGAGAAACTCTAGTGGGGGAATCTGGAGGGGGCAACATTTGAATATAAATAAGTAATTATTTTAAAAAAATAGCTTTTACTTATCTTGACTCAGATACTTGTTTATAACTTTCATTAATTGTGTTGAGTTATAGAGTCATGGTTTGAATTGAAACTGCCTTCATGGCAGTGATTCCCCAGCTAGTGGTACTTCCTGGAAAGGTAGGACAGGTTTCATGAGAGGGTCCTCCCTGGAATACATGGGACACCGGAGTCATGCCTTTGAGGGTTACTAATCTTTACAACCACGGCATACAATCTGGAGTTGTGAGGCAAATTAAGGTTGCCTCCACTAAGTTGTTTGTGTCAGGAGGTAATTGCAACCATTTCAATGCAAAGGTAATGAACATTATACTTGTGTATGTGCATGTGTGTCTAAGTGTGAAGACTAGAAAAATGCTCATCCACCTTAAATTTTCTGACATATATTGGCAAATCTTTATCCATTTTCAATTGTACCCACCAACTCCTACCTATTTCACTTGTAATATGATATCTTCCTCTCGATTAGGAGGAGTCTTACTCTACTTCCCTGATACCAACAGACCAGAGCCATGTAACTGTTGCATATTGTCCTTTGTACTGTACTTGGGGTGGGGAACTATTGACCGCCTTTCTCCCTGTATCAAGTAGATTCAGTACTGAGAAGCTGCCATTCTCGCCATTCAAATATTCCTTATGTTCTTTGTTTTTCAGCTTCAGGTACTTGTGAAAGACTTTCATATTTAAGGAAGAAAATATGATTTTCAAGTGGTTAGAATACAAAAAAAAAGATTATTGAAATGGCTTAAATTAAGTTTCTAGGTCTAATAAATCACAAAGAAAGCACTTTAGATCTGAGGAGAAAATGGTATTGTAGGCCATGAAGAGCAGTCATTTCAGGAATGTTGTTCTAGGAAAAAATACTGAAGGTATAGTTAACATAGTTTGGGATAAACACTGAACAATATATAATTGTAAGTGTATTTCTAGCATTGTAAGGGATTTTCTAGCTTAATTTATTAAATTTGTTAGTGTAGATGATAAATGAAAGAAGGATTTATCTTTGGCTTAAAATATTTTACTACTGTATTTGAGTTTAATACTTAAATACCTAAAAGTAAAATTATTTGAAATCTTTTTCTTTGTTTTTAAATTAGTTTTTTATTTAAAATAAAATTTCCTCACATAAAATATTCTGATTTCAGTTTCTTCTCCTTTATTTATCCAAGTTCTTTCCTACTTGCCTTCCATCTAAATCATCACCCATTATATCACTAGAAAACCAAACAACTGCTAATAGATCATAATATAATATGAAATACAAAATAAGCAGAAACTAGTAGGTAGAATAGGACAAAACACACAGAGACAAAGAAATCCCATAAAAAACACTGAACTGGAAGCCATAATCTGATGTAAAGGACCTCTAGGGGGGAAAGAGAGAGATTTTTGGTTTTCCTTTGTACTGGCATATCTTCTTCAATAGCATAACTTCTTCAGATCTAGAGACCCATCTGATCCAGATGTTTCCTGACCCTGTGCCTCTCAGTCTCTGTGAGTTCATATGTAAGTCTATCCTGATGATTTAGAGGGCCTTGTTTTGTTTCATTCTTATCCACCATCCCCTCTTACACTCTTTCAGTCTCCTCTTCTACAGAGTTCACAGTATCTTGAAAGTAGAGATTTGATAGAAACATCTTGTTTAGGGTGTAAAGCTCCAAGCTTTTTTACTCTGCATATTATCTGAGACTAGGTTTCTGTTGTAGTTTCTAGCTGTTGCAATAATAAAATTCTCTGATGATGGTTTATCAAGGAACTGGTCTGAGTATAGCAGAATATTTTTAAAATTCATTTTATGTTTTTTGTTTGTTTGTTTGTTTGTTTTTAGAACGGTCATATTTGGTTTTAACCAAGTCCCTGGGCTATCTCGTCTCAGATTCTTGATAACAGAAGCAGTCTTTAGTATGGGTTCTGTCTAGTGGACTGGACCTTAAGTCTAATCAGATATTGCTTAGTTACTCCTAAAAACTTTGAACCGCCATTGCACTACCATATCTTTTTGTAGGCAGAATGCCATGGCATATCCAAGGACTTGATGTTTATGTTTCTCCTTTCATGGCATAAAAATTACCTTCCTGTATCAAAGACACTAAAATGTTGAAATGAAGGCTCTATGTAGGCACTTGATTTCTCCATGTTCAATTAGTTGGATTGATGTTGTCTTGGGCTAATTCTCTCTCTCTCTCTCTCTCTCTCTCTCTCTCTCTCTCTGTGTGTGTGTGTGTGTGTGTGTGTGTGTGTGTGTAGCAAAAGGGACTGTAGTTTTAGATAACATGAAGAGAAATAATTTATTCTGAATTTATTGTTCAACTTAAATAATGAAGTGTTAAAATAACATGTAGATTTTGCACGTTAGTCATGGTAAAAGAAACTGTGTCCTTTGGATTTACTCTAGTTGTGTTTGCTGGTTTTTGTTGTTGTTGTTTGTTTGTTTAGATAAGGTCTTGATGTGTTGGCCAGGCTTGACACAAAATCTTAAGATCATCTATTTCTACTCTCTCAGCCTCTGGAATCACTAAACAGGGTTGAGCATTCATGTTATAACTAATGTGTTATAACTGGAAATGCAGGCCACAACTTCCACTCATAACTAATTATTTAGCCTCTGTTCTTGTATTTTTTTACTTGAGAGTTGCACAGCCAACCACATAGACACGGAAGGGCAACATATAGGACACTCCAGGGTGCCTTCTTTCCCAAGCCAATGAATTTATTTACCAAGAAATGTCACCTTCTAACAAGGATCAAGATAGGTTTCAGAGGATTTATTCAATTCTGAGTATCTTTTCCATTTTATTCTTTTTATAAAATATTTGAAATTGCAATATAACTACAGTGTTTCCTCTCTTCCATGTTCTTTCAGACATGTCCATATAGCTCTCCTTTTTCTCTTTCAACTTTATCATCTCTTCCATGTTCTTTCAAACATGTCCACATAGCTCTCCTTTTTCTCTTTCAAATTTATCATCCTTTGTTTAAATTCTTTCTCAACTTGAGCATTTTGCCTCCAATGGCTCCAGAAATTCCCTCTCCCCCTCCGTGTATGTGTGTGTGTGTGTGTGTGTGTGTGTGTGTGTGTGTGTGTGTG
>NW_022196913.1:87032800-87038652 GCF_008632895.1 Mastomys coucha
TATGTGTCTGTGAGTCTGTGGGTATCTGTGTGTCTGTTCCTGTGTCTGTGCCTGTGTCTGTGTATATTTCTCTCTTATTCTGTCTTATATTATCTCCCTTTCTCTTGTTCTCTATCTCTGTCTCTCATTGGTACTTATTTTTGATTGACTTATTTAAACTTTGTGTTATGGTTCAAATTCACTACAGAGATTATTATCATAAAAGTGAAGTTTGTTATGATACATATTGTCAGTTTATGGATGAGTAACTGTGCTTGTTTAGGGAATTAAATTGAAGCCTGGACCTAGAGCATGAGTTCAGGACAGTACCTATTTCAACTTTAGTAAAGTGAATATACTTGGTTCATTGGGGAAAATGTGAGTACTGTCAAGCTAGCTTGTGATCCAGAAATACAGATTAAGAGGCAGATAGTTAACAGTAGCATTTATATTCAATGTTAATATTTGCAGTACATATAGGAAGTAGCATTATATATCATTGAGTATAGCCAGGAGCATATTCCTTTGGGTTGCTATGAGTATAATTTCTAAATAAAATGTTCTTTTGTGTGCAAATGTGGTTTGAATGAGAAACTGTTTTAAGTCATGGTCAGAGAATGCAGCTTTAGTTATATTTATCAAATTTTCAAGTTAAAACATCCCTTATCTTGGTTTTCCTACTGTACTGTGTTTCAGATGAGAATTCCTGACCACACAAAATACACATGCATAGCAAGGCTGAAAGATATTTTGTCTATCATTTCATGAAAAGTGAGAAAAATGGGGCTCAGTCACTAGGAGCTGCCTGTCCAAGGAACATAACACAGGGTGTATAGTGTTTTAATATGAATAGAATAATTTTTACCCACTTCACCTTTTTGAATTCAATTACTATGGATATTGTAATACTTTCCAGAACTTTACAAAAGCTGTGTGTAAATGTCTAGGACACTAGCATGGCTCGCTATAGGGATTACTAACTGGCACGTTATGCGTGTACACGTGTGCAACAAGGCTGGAATTGTGCTTCTAGGTGAAAGCCCTTGTTGTTTAACATGAGTGATGAGGACATTGTGCAATCACAGGTTGACAAACCCACCAATTATCTTCAACCAAACCCTCTTTACAAGCTTCACGTTTATATTCCAAACTACTTATTTGGCATCTTGGTTTAGATATTTTATGAACACCTCAAATTTAACACATCCCACACAAACTCCATGCCTTTTTGCATTAGTCCTTTTAGTCATGGCCCTGTCTTCCAAGCCTTTGGAAGGAAACATAAAGCTGATTTGTATGTACTGCTCCGACTTAGCTTACTCATTTCCTTGTTCAGAAGGTACAGCCCTACTCATACCTTTCAAACAACCAGATTCCTGCCCCTGGTTGTTCTAGTCTGTTCTTTGTGACCAGAGTATATTCTATTCAACCTCTCCACAACTTCAATCTATAGTGATGTGTCACAGCAATAATCATTATCTTTAAAGGTGTGTTAGAACACTATTCTCAGCTTTATTACCAAAGTTATTTCTGACAGTGTTAAACCCATAACTTAGCATTCTTGTTTTATAATGTATTCTATTTGTATTCACGGGGTTGTTCATGTTCCACAGCGACGATCCACCCTACACTTAGACTTCTTTGACCCTTCAATGATGATCTGAACTGTCACTGCCTCACATGGGCAGCTTGTGTTTCCTCTTTATATTGAATTTCCTGGCTCCAAGGGTATATGTGGATTTTCCACTACTATACTTGGCACTTGCTTTTTTATTATTTGTACAACATATGTATATTTTCAGTCAGACACCAACAGCCTTTGTTCAATAACAGCTCTTAGTGCACTGCATATGGCCTGGCACATGAAAGTGCTAAGCAACTGCAGAAAACTCACAGAACCGCCTTGGTCTACTCTCAGGTTGAAGGCTGCTCTCTAAACCACTTGTTACCTCTCTCATTGTTTTTCCTAGGGTTGGCTTCACAATAAAGCTTCCCATATATTATGGAACATTGACAATCTTTACTCATGTCTGCCCTGTGGTCAGAGTTCAACTGGAATGATTTTAAACAGTTCAGACTTTTATTTAAAATCTGGATATACCAGCTCTTTACTGTTTGAAACTTGGCTGGAATCATTTCAATGAAGTTCCTTGAAAATGTGTTCCCTTTTAATTTTCTCACTATCACCTGCCTGTGGCCTACAATTCCAAAATTCCTATGTAGTTCATTCAGAAGTTAATTGAAGCTTGAAAGGCAGAAATTGAAAATAATGGGCAGATCTCTACTCAAACAAACTTCACTATTCTTAGGTGTCTCCAGATTATCTAAATGAAACATTCCTGGGTTCTGAGCAAAAATATATGCAATGCCTATTTGTTTAATACTTTTGTTGTTCATTAAGAACACTACATATTACTAGAAAGTGTGTAATTTATTGATACCGCCTGAATTCATCACACAGCAGCGACCTCTGTGATGCAGTGTCTGTAATGATTCCATGTTTACAAGGGGGCCATGCCTAATCTCATCATCACTACTAAACCTAAGCATTAAAGTAAAGAGGCAGCACGTACATTTCTGAAATAAAATTATATTTAAAATAAATCTATAGAGTATGAAGTTTAATTATAGTATTTTGTCCTAGGTAATGTAAGTCCTGACATGATTACTTCATTCATGAATTCCTGCTACAATTTGTAGAAAAAACCACAGAAAAGCTAAATAGTCAATTTTATATGTATTTTACTCCCACAAAATAAGGTAATTTTTAGTTCATGAAAGTTATTTCTAATCAATTTACTGCTGGTACCCACATAGTGACTTAGCCCAAAGTGCCACAACCAATATGTGCATGTTTTACCACTGAAACAGAGGCACAAAGCTGGGGAAAGTAAAATGGGACAAAGCAATGCTTTGTTGATGTCCCTTTCACACAATTGTAAATTTGCTGGAATCATGCCAAATGGTAACACTTGACATCATATCCATTCTGTTGTTATAAACCAGGGCTGGTACAAAGCAACTTTCCACGGCATAATGGCTGCTGTTTTTGCTTAAAATTAATTGCACATGTGTTTAATTATATAGCAGCTCTTGAAAGTGATTATATAAAATGTTATTTCTTCTTGGTCTTGCTCTCATCTCTCAAATTATAGTTCTCTATCTCTGAAAGCAACAATGAATTTTAATAAAGGGCATGTTTTGCAAATTGCTGCTCCCAGGATGCTGCCACTGACTAAAAAGCTTCTTTTAGAAAATGAATGAAGTTCTATTGTCTTTGTTCACTTGCTAGAGAGATTAGAATTACTTTTCAAAGCCTCCAGAGGGCGCTGAGATTATAGTCAGTTGAGATTGGAGAGCGGCCACCACTTTGCAGGGGCCTTTATCATCATCCACTTAAGTCTGCAGACTTCGGTTTTGTTGTTCGTGCTTAGGACACTGGTGCTTGTTTGTTTGTTTTTGTTTGCTGGGTCCCTCTTCCTCGAATGTGCCTCCCTTTGGCTGAGTGTCACCACAGCTTGGCCGGTAGCAGTAGGAAGGGTGCCAATCTCCAAACCCTGGAAAGTAGAACAGGGCGAGAAAAGGCAGACATGCCTGGTCGCACTCTGCTGGTGTGGAATGAGGGCCTTAGATTCTTCCCTACTTTGTCATTGTGGCTCAGTGGGCTTAAGCATACCGTGCTGCCTTCTGCCTAGGTCTTGATGAGGATCAAAGCCCATCTTTACCATCTGTTGCGTAATAGAATCTGTAGGAGTCAGCAGAAAAGCTCCCACTTGACTAAGCATGTCTCTTCACTGTAGGGCAAAGGGTAAGGAGGGTATCTCACGTGGCTGGACTACGAATCCCTTAACATCCATGCCTCTTTTCTACTCCTATAACAACGGACCAAGGATATGCTGCGAATAAAACTGTTACAGGCTCAATATGCGCCTTACCCCCTCTCTCTCCACTCCTGCAATGACTATATCACATGTGTGCTGCTATAAAGAAAGGAAATCATCATCAGTTATCAAAGGTGACCAGATGATGCTTCTCAACTCTCCTGATGGAGCAGAGTAGGTCTGGCTGGCAGAGAGAGAGAGAGAGAGAGAGAGAGAGAGAGAGAGAGAGAGAGAGAGAGAGAGAGAGAGAGAGAGAGAGAGACCTGCTTCAAGTGCAGCATCTAAAGAGACTGCCAGAACCTGGTATCCTCTTGGCTGGGTCTCATCCGTGGTGCAACCACATAGTCTCTCTTTGGAGACTGCCCTTCCTAGAAAGATTTGTTTATAGAGACTTTGCATAGGGTTACTTTGCCTAAATGATTTGTTGCAGCCTTGATATTGGAGAACCACAGCCTTAATAGATAGGATTACTAGTTTTGTCTTATCCACTCCATCCTTATTAAAGAATTCACACAGCACACCATGAGGATCAGATATCCAAAAATGTGTCTATAGCACTGAGGATCCAGGAGGATATTGGCGGGGGACTTCAGGATAGGCATAATACTTTAGAAGAAGTAGTCCCCTTTATGAAATGTCAAATTCAAAACATTAAGAGCAGGCCCTCAGTGCATTACCATTCACTGTTCCATTGGGTTATCATAACCACTTTGAAATATAATACTGCTGAACATGACTGGTCTAAAATTCAGTCTCATTTAAAGGGGCTTTAGAACAATTCTAATTTGGCTTTGGATACAGATTCTCTACATCACAAGGTCATGGATATTAGTAATTCTAGAATGGGAGATGCCAGGTGGGAACAGAATGACATGGTTCCTGCCCCTGGGATAGGGCCATGGGATTTGGGCCTCCACAAGTGTCCATGGCTGCCATGGGCATTAGACTTGTTTGTGTAATAGTGTACTTATTTTTACCTTTCTCCAAGGAATGTCCTCTCTGTTAACGACTCCATGATAATTTGAGACAGCATGAGTTAGAAGATGAAGATATGGCTATTGTCTTAGCAAAATGGTAAATGCTGGGACCTTCAGGACAGTCCTTAAGGCTGTGGAAAGAGCTCTAACACATGAGTTTGAAATATATAATTTCTCAACTATGCAAAAAATAAGGAAACAATATGAATTATTAGGAGTTTCACAGATCTAAAGGAACTGATGAAGCTAGCCTGAGCCAGCTTGAGAGGAAGATGCAAAGACAGGTAGATACAAATGCAGACAGATTCCTGAGTTACTGTGAGTCCAGGCCCAGGCATATTAGAAATGGTAATTTTAGGATCCCACCCAGCTTAACAGAGACAGGCAGATCTCTGAATTCCTTTGCAATATTAAAAGGAAATGTTTGCTTGTGATCTCTTAAGGAGCTAAGGTGGAGGATGGGGTTGCTGATTCCTAGAATAATCAAAATGAAATCTGAAGTAAATGACTGGCTTGATATGTAAAATAAAGACTGGGCTTATGATCTGCTTGAGATGAGCTAGCAGAAAGCTAAAAAAGTTCTTTAGAATTTTTCTCAAGTGAGATCTGTGCTATCTGGAGATCTCTGGAGAGTGAAAGAGTTCTTCAAGAATTTTTTCTAACAGGATTTCTGAGTTGGTCAGAAATCCCAAGAATTACTTAGAGAGCTGACATAGCTCTTTTAGAGCTATACAGAGAAGGATGTCTGAAAAGAGAACACAGCTCTCTTAGAAATGTTTCTGGCTGTCTAATTTTGATCAGAAAACACAAAAATTTTAGAATTTTTGTAACAGGATTTCTGATTTGGTCGAAGACCCAAAAATAGCCTCTTTATCCAGATAGCTTTTAGAATTTTAACCTGCAGAGAGAGCGGTCCCAACCAGAGAGTTTAAAGAATAGCAAGAAAAGTCTGCATAGAGCAAAACAGAGCACACATACTGAGAAAGAGAGGGGGGAGAGGGAGAGGGAGAGGGAG
>NW_022196913.1:87038716-87075314 GCF_008632895.1 Mastomys coucha
AGAGAGAGAGAGAGAGAGAGAGACAGGGACAGGGACAGGGACAGGGACAGGGACAGGGAGAGAGATCTGGAAAGCCGTCACAGCAGAACCTAGGTTGCCAGCATGGACCCACAATTTAATTTCCCATCCTTTTTTTTCCAAAGCTCACAAACTGCCCCCTGTCAGGAACCTGGGCTTAGAGAAGGCTGGTCTTTAACATTTGTATGTTAGTTTTGTTTCTTAAAATTTCATAAAGTGCTGTATTTATCCTATTCATCAATAACCAATATCAACAGCATAGTAGGAAGTATGTCTTCATTTCTGACCCAATGTAAAATGATGCCTTGGCATCTGGTCTCTTAACCGTTGCACTCTCTCAAATGATATTTATCAATTGGTTGATAATGACAGTAGTACAACACTTAGTTTAACTAAGCAGGAATTGTTTTGTTAAACTCAAGGCCTATAAGTTTTACTATGCCGTTTATATAAAATTTATGAGAGGTTATGTTCTACTTAAGTAAAACACATTTCTTGACTTTGGAATTCAAAGAAGCCTCAGAGTGTCCATTGGAGATCTGAATTAAAGATATGAATTGTGCTAGAGCCATTTCACAAAATAATCACTGCACAGTTCCGACAAAAGTAGCTCTGATTTTACTGGAACTTCAGGTGGGAGGTCAGGAGAGGAGTGAAAGGTGACACTTGTGCCATTTCAAACATTAGCAATTATACTTTCCCTACAAATAAAGCACAAAATACAAAGAAAATAATTGCTGGATAAAAGCTCATTCCTTTTATTATATTGTCTTAAATTTGAGCATAAAAGCTACTTGTTACAAAGGTTAATTAATGTTTAATAAAATGTGACTATTTTCAAACTGAGCATATTTACACAAGCCATAATTTAGGTAGTCAGTTTGGTATGCATTTTATTCTATTTTATTATTGTTTTAATTATTCTTAGATAACTTAAAATGCTTTTTCTTTAACCTTGAAAACCAACCCCTTCACCATGATATGTATAATTTTAACATCCCGATTAGATATTTACATTCCTGAAGAATTAAAATCATTCAAAACAAACATCTTCCCAAAATAGAAAAACAATATTTATCCTGTTTATATATTTGGACAGTTTTATTTCTTACAAAAGTGTATGTGTTTGACTGTGTATATGTATGTGTATATGCATGTGTTTGTCTGTGTATGTACTTACAATCCATAATATTTCCCAATTGTAAACTATATAAGTTGCAAGTCTTGGATTTGAAACATCTGATTGTTGGAATTACCATGTTTTGCTTTTTACACTAAGCCAACCAATGTAAGAGAAACCTATCTCTGACTCTTACATAAACCCATTTAAGTTCATACCCAGAGTGTGATTGTTGGAGAATTTCACAAATGTTATAGAAACCCACACCAACTTCCTCCCTTCTAACTCTTCTTATGCTTCTCCCCATCATTTCTGTCTTCCAAGTGCATATGGTCCTTTCAAAAGCTACTGTTCACTTAATAGTGTCAGAACCTGAATGAGCATAAGGCCATTGATTAGGCCATAGACAACAAAAGGGGAGCAGAGTAACCTCTCTCCCACTCAGAGCCATCAACTGCCAATTGCAACCCAGCGAGGAGTAATATTTCATGGACCCATCCCTGATTCACACTTGGACTTTGCCTAGCTTGATCATTTGCATACAGACAGGGACACTGTAAGTAGTCATGTACCAGTTCCCTACTAAGGCCAGGAAACACTGTTTTACAGCAGCCAGCTTACACTTTTTGCCCCTCGTTAAATCAATTTTTTCTGAACTTGGGAGGTAGACAGCAATATAGATGTCCTATTATTGCTGAGAACTTCACAGACTTAGTTTTGGCACACTGACCAAATGTAAATTTGTTTATCATCACCTATTGCAAAAAAAGAAGCACCCATGGTAAGTGTTGAAAGTTACATTAATCTATAGGTAACAAAAGTATTCATTTGATATTAGGTTTATTTAGAAAAAAAGTAACAGGTTCACTGCATGTCCTGCCCAATTGTGGGCTCTAAGCTCAGTTACCAGTCTTGTTATATATTGTGTCTTGTTGGGTGAGCCTTAAATCCAAGCAGAGCAGATGAAAGTCTTCCCTCAAATAATGAGATCAGGGGATCACCAAAGATGCCACTTTAGGCAGACTTTATGGTATTTCTAATGTCCTTGCAACAACAGCTTTCCTGAGGGACTTGAGCCTTTCATGTGTTTGATGGTCTTATTTGATGGCTGTTACAGGAGTGAGTAGCAATGTGTCACTGTCTTTATCAAGAAAGTCTCTGCTGTACTGTAATATAATAAGATTTAGGATTCCTGGAGCCAAGTGAGATAGTGTTCAATTACATCCCTACTGAGAAGTTCATGTTCCATGCTTCCAGCTAAGAGATATGATTCAGGTCTTCTTCCTCTGTTGATTTATTAGGATGTTATGTCCAAGGCTTGAGGTTATAAATTGTGGATTATGAAGGATGAGGTCCATCACAAAGATCTTTTAAGCCTGGGAATATCTGACAAGCTACTTCACAATACTATATATCATCTGTAGCAATAGATTCAATAATATAATAAATATATGACCAGCAAACACCAAAAAAATCCGCTGTTGTTATATTTCTAATTAAGTGAACATGAGAAAGATCAATGCATGTGACCTTAAAGTATACAAAGGTACCATCTGGGAGATCTAATACCTGTATCCCCTGATTCCGGAAATCATCTCTGAGCTGCCATGCTGCTCATGATTCCTTCAGAGGGGATTTCACCTTATCCTTCCTTGTGCTAAGTAATTGGAAAGTTCTAGAAGCTTACATGCAAAATATTTATATAACTTAAGTACCCACAATGAAGCAACATATATTATATACTCAAGTATATTTCAATAACATTTGTAGGAAAATCCTAAGTCCTATGATTTTATATAGCAAGGCAACCCTATATGAATATACTCTATTAGAGCAAAGAAGAGTTAATATCCTAATATTTATTGTATTACTACTATATGCAAAGATACTTTTTACCAAATTTCTATACATTTTAGAATTCAGAAATGCATATTGTAGTGTTTTAAAAACTTGTTACATATTACCAAGAACTATAAAATAATTAACTGTTTAATAAATACAGTGAGATATCTATCAATATCTACTTAGTAGAAAACCACTCTGGGAGACAAAATGAGTTCAATATATTCATGAATTTCCCAGCTCTTCCCAAACTTGTCTTTACTATTTTTCTTGTTTTTGAAAGACATGAATGAATTCTCTCTGCTATTTCATAATTGACACTGAAGTATAGAGGACAAAGAAAAAACTATACTTTTATTTCAAAAAAGATCTCTTCTATTGATAAAATCAAAATAGAGGCACCTGACCTGGAAAGTTAGTCTTCAAGAGCACTATAAACTTCTCATGTCACCTACAAACCCATACACTACCATGGTGCCTGTTAAATATTTTCCCATCAAATTCAGCAAAATCTTAGTTCGTTAAGGCTTCTGCAAGCCATAGCATATTTCTCTGGAAAGACACGTGGAAACCTAAAATCTTAATTTATTTCTGCTTGATCTTGGGACCTAACATTCAGTTTCTTCAACAGTCCTCAAAAACACCAAGCACTTTGCAGTAAGAGGCTCAAAGTCACCCATGAATCAGTCCTAGGCAGAGAAGGAAGTCACTGAGCCTCTAAATTTGGATGCCATGCCAACAAGAATAGGATCTAATTTGTACCTTCCTTGGAGGAGAATTGGGACTGATGGATATTCCCCACCTACTTGATCCTTTGCTTTGATGAATTCCTATTAACAATGTTCTTTTTACTCAAGGGCAGTCAAAGAAAATTCTCATGCAATTTGCCATTCTTTTGTGTTATCTACCATATTCAAATTATAATGTTTATGCTATTGTATGAAATCTAAATTCATCTATAATTCTTGTCACAGAATAAATTCTTTTGTAAAATAAGATCTGATGAAATTATTTCTTGATTATAAGGTGAACACAAATTCAAGGATTACACATTAAGTCAATAACACAGTCTTTTTAAAAGTACAATGGGTTTATAAGAAAGACAATATTCAGAAAATAATGTGATTTGAGAATATTTGTAGTTCAATTTATCTACTAAATATTCATTCTCTTTATTCACTATCACAACTACCTGCTGTCTGAAAATAAAACAAATTATTTGCTTTTCTTTCATTGATTTATAGAAGTTATTTAGATGGTATGGATCTTAATCTTTGACTGTCATGTATTTGTATATATTTTCTTCTAAATAATTCTCCAGAACTGAATGTCTAATACACAAATGTTGCAAGAGTAACCACAAAACAAACAAAAAAACAAACAAAAAGAAAACAAAACAATACAGCAAACATACAAAACAACAATGAAACTATCTTTAAATGCATCAATGAAATTCCATTCTATGTTTAAAAACACACAATTCATTGAAAACACATGGTGGAAGGTTTCACATAACATAGTAAAAATGATAGGAAAATCCTAGAGCAAAGAATACATAAGTAGAATTCAGAATGGAGTGAACCATCTGCTGTTCTTATAGGGTTCTGCTTTGGTTGATAATAGAGTCCCTTTTCCTTCCACTGTAGCTATAGCTCCCACTGTTTCTGTTTGTTTATTTCTTGCTCCCTCATTTTCCTTAGCTTTGTGGGGGGAATGCTCTCATCATGCATCTAATTGGGAAGAAGATAAAGGGTACTTTATACAATTGAGACAGCTTTGTAGCTTCAGTTTCTACATCACTTTCTGTTTCTTTCTTGATTATTAATTTACCTTTGAAGCACAGTCTCTGGTCTCTGTTTGTAATGGAGGCTGGGTGTGCAGTCTCAGTCATCCTCTTGTTTGAGCTTCCCAGTCTACCACTTACTTAATGTTTATTATTTTATGGTAGTAAATGTATTAGAATTACAGATTCACAGAGAATAATCAAAAAGTAACATTTTCATTTTGGGTGGAGTGGGATAAAGATATGTTTTCTTGCTGTTCATTTCAGGAAAATATTTCTAAGAAAATTATCTCTGAAATGTTAATCTCTTTCTATCACTATCTTCAAACTTTCACACTAAAAAATACTCCTTGCATAGAAAAATCAGTAATTCTGTTATGTACTAATACTTAATTAAAATAGAATTAAACAAATATAAATTTAGTTGTAATAAATGCTATTGGAAAATTGAATTATCCAGTGATAAATATACCTAAGAACATAAGAGATATGTATAATGAAACCTATATAGATAAGATAAAGAACTAGAAAATGAGCACTAACCTCAAATGTAAAAGCATTCTGATATATACTCAGATATTCACCATTATCCTCAGTGTGTGTGCCTATGTGTGGAGGAGAGTACATTTGTATATACATATATGTTCCTATACCTCTACAAATCTGCAAATATATGTTCATAGTATTGGTTAAAAGGTTCACAAACTTGTATGAAGTAAAAGTATCATCAAGAATCCAAAGTAATCATCAGAAAAATTGACCAGAGCAGAAAACATTGCATTACTGACTATATTCTGTGATACATTATAAAGGCTCCAGTGCTTAAAACAGCATGATTCTGTCATACATAGCACATGCAATCATGGAATTAAGAGCCCTGGAAAAAAATACCTTTACACATAATACAAGCAGATAGTGAGAGTACATATTAAGAAAGCCTATTGTTTAGAAAATGGCCCTGAATCCAACAGAAAAGATATGCACATGAATATGTGAATACTATAATTCTCTCACCTGATGTACAAATAATTCATAATGAGCGAATATTTAAATAGATAACCTGAAATTGAAATGGGTAAGGAAACAAGAACAGCCACAGGGTGTTACAACAAGCAAGACAGACCAGATAGCAAAGGGAACAGGCATTAAGGGCAAAGAGGCATTGTAGGTGACGTGTTTTCAAACTATTCATTAATATGCAGAATACAAATTCCAAACCACAGTAACAAAACAAAAAAGTGAGAGCATTAATCAGACATTTATCCAAAGAACACACACACATGTCTAACAAGTTACTGCTGATGTGGACAAGTCCTTTTTAGACTGATTGACAAGTCCTAGGATTCATTGAAAGTCCAACATAAAGCTGTTGAGGTTAACACAGGACAATTAGAGAGTTAGAGGTGACTCAGGCATAAACAGGATTCTGTCCCTAAAACAACCAATGCCGAGTAGGAAAAAAAATGCTTACCTGACTAGTAACCAGAAAAATGCAATCAAAACCAAAATATGTCATCATCATAACTGTTACAAATGGTTATTGTGTAGAAAAGGAAAAAATTCCTATTCTACAGGATAAACCCCACATCTGGTACTAGTATCAAGCTAACAACCTGTCATTAGAAATGCAGGAGGCCTTAGGAAAGAAACTATTACTACCCTGTTAACTAGATATAGTATTAATCTGACCCACAATGGCACATCATTATACTCATAGATCAATGCATTTCTCTTCTATAAACTGAGAAGATTTTATATGTAGTAGATAGTGATTAATACAGTGAGCCAACACTGATTGGCATGTAGAAGATCAAAGACTTGTTATGGCTCAGCACTAAAGGGACATGTATGTTGAACCCCTATTCACAAGCTCCAGGAATCATTGCAGAAGACAAGAAGAATGGGTAAGCCTGAGGGAAACGTTATCTTCTGAATGCAGCAGAGCAGCTGTGCATAAGAAGTCATAACAGTTGTGACACGTGCACAAACTTTCCTCAAGCTCCCACAAGAGCAAACCCAAGCATGGAGAGAAGTTGGCCACACTCTCTCTGCCCAGCCAGGGGCTCCTGGAAATAATTAGCTACTGAGAAAGGGAGAGAAAGTTTTCTCTAAGAATACAGTGCCTGGGACGTTGACTGGTCTCCAATAAAGGACTGCACATCCAAAAAATGTTGGGGTGCCATTTATTAGTCTTGAGGGATTTTAAATTAAAACAATAAGCTGGATAACAAACAATAGGGTATTATTGGGAAGGATGTGAGAAAGATCTAATATGATCAAAAGAGTTGTGTGAAACTCTCAAAGGATATATATATATAGGCATAAAAAGACAAGGATGCATGATGTCACTTGTGAGTAGGGTTAGATCTCATAGATCTTAAGGTATAACAGTGACAGCATTTATCAAGGGCTGAGGAACTTACAGGGAAGTACTGAATGGCCAATTACTGGTAAGTGAGAACTAAGTTGTAGTTAGATAAGAGAAAGAAATTCTATCTACTGAATGGTAGGTTGTATATTATATATCAGAACCTGGATAAAATATTGTTGGAGGATATCATACTATAAATATTAACATAAATGACTGAGAATATATAAGTAACCTAACATAATGACTATAGTTTGTAATAAGATATTAAAACATCACAACATACACCATTACTATTTCACATTATTTATGTTCTTTATCAAACTATCAAATTAAATTTAACTATGCAAAAATGAGAAAATGGGTACTTTTCCATGTAGAGTAACCCACAATATCATCATTTTAGTCTTTTTTTCTTTATAAACTGACTTGATTGAGAAAATTGGAGTGTGTTTGAAAATCCTGTGGTGAATGGCTGGTGCTTTCATGATATAATTGCATTGCAGTTTTAACAATTAAATATAATTTGAGTTGTGTAGATAATAACAAAATGTGATTACACAAGAATATATTTAAGAATAAATTGAGCTTATTTTTATTGAAGTCTATGATTATTTTAATGTAAAATAATATGAATATATTCATTGCTATTGAAATATTCCAGAATTCTTTATGCAGCACAGTGACATCAATATATTTAATTAAGAAAAATATCCATTAATTAAGACAATTTAAACTCATGTAGTCTAAGAAAGTAAAAAAATTAAATATTTAACACAAATATTCCATTGTAAAAACATAAGAAAATTCATTCTTATTTATTATGTCTATATGTTTAAAGATAGATAAAAATAATTCATGGTACTGTATTTTTGAAGTATTTGCTGGGTTTTATGGTTTAGAAGAGAAAATCTCCTATGTTGCTTCTTAAGGTTTTGAGATAAACACTGGCATTGTTCAGTAAATAGTAACAAAATCAAACTAAAACTACTGGCCAACCAGTGTTTGTAGAGTTTCATTTCGGTATTTTTCTGTCAGCTATGTTGAGCTGTGATGGCCGGAGCTGCTGAGCTGCTGACCGGGTCGAGGCCAAGTCCAAGACCAAGTCCAAGCACTGAATCCACTTTCCAGGCCCCTGATTGTTGAGCAACTTGCATCTTATGGAGGAAATCAAACCAGATGTCAATGGTTCTTTTGTTAAGACCAATGCTAACGCAGAGAAGACAGAGGAAGGTGAGAAAGAGGACAGAGCTGGTCAACAACCTGATCAGAAGCAATCTGTGGGTAACACCAACCAAGTGGAAATCCGGCAGATGGACCCAAGCTCCCCACTCTACTCAGTCCTTTGAAGAGCTTTGCCTGAAACCTCAGCTTCTCCAGGGAGTCCATACTTTGGGTTTCAGCTGCCCTTCCAAATTTCAGGAAAATGCATTACCTTTGATGCTTGCTGAACCCCTGCAGAACTTAATTGCTCAATCTCACTCTGGTACTGGTAAAACAGCTGCCTTTGGGTTAGCCATGCTCAGCCAAGTAGGGTCTGCAAAAAGCTATCCCCAGTGCCTCTGTCTCTCTCCACCCTATGAGCTTGCTCTTCCAACAGGAAAAGTGATTGAGCAGATGGGCAAGCTTTACCCTGAACTGAAGCTAGCTTATGCTGGTCGAGGCAACAAATTGGAAAGAGGTCAGAAGGTCAGTGCGCAGATTATCATTTGTACCCGCTGGGAGTGTCCTGAACTGATGCTCCAAGCTGAAGTTCATTGACCCCAAGAAGATCAAGGTGTTTGTTCTGGAGGAGGTTGATGTGATGATAGTGACTCGGGGCCACCAAGACCAAAGCATCCGCATCCAGAGGATGCTGCCCAGAAACTGCCAGATGCTGCTTTTCTCTGTCACCTTTGAAGACTCAGTATGGAAGTTTGCCTGGAAGGCGGTCCCAGACCCCAACATCATCAAACTGAAGCGTGAAGAGGAGACTTTGGACCCCATCAAACAGTATTATGTCCTTTGCAGTAACAGAGAGGAGAAGTTCCAGGCCCTGTGTAACCTTTATGGGGCCACCACCATCACCCAAGCCATGATCTTCTGCTATACCTGCAAAACAGCTAGCTGGATGGCAGCAGCGCTCTCAAAAGAGGGCCACCAGGTGGCCCTGCTAAGTGGAGAGATGATGGTAGAGTAGAGAGCTGCTGTGATGGAGCGCTTCCGAGGAGTCAAAGAGAAAGTTCTGCTGAACACCAATGTGTGTGCCCGTGATACTGATGTTGAACAAATATCTATGGTCATCAATTTTGACATTCCTATAGACAAGGACGGGAAGATGAGAGCTATCGACACCATATTGGGTGCACAGGCTACTTTGGCAAGAGGGGTCTGGCAGTAAACACGGTTGACTACAAGCACAGCATGAATATCCCCAACAGAGTCCTGGAACATTTTAATAAGAAGATAAAGAGTTGGACACAGATGATTTGATTGAGATCGAGAAAATGGCCAACTGAGGAGCTTCTCCATGGGCTGGTGCCACCCTCAGTGCTCCCCGCCTGAAAATTTAGTGCGTTCATGGCATAGGCCTTGACAGACACCTCGGAGACCCAGGTCTGAGTAGAGACTACCTACCTCATTTGAAATTACATTTGGACTTGACAGAAATTTGTGCAAATGATGAGGGGTGGTAAGCATTTGTGATGTAAAGTAAATAAAGAAATCAATAAAAAATTAAGAGGAACTCCACCAGCCCAGTGACTTGGGTTCCTTCCGGTCTTTCTGGGCTGGGGTCCAGTTATTAAAAAAAAAATGTTTACACAATTTTGGAAGATTAGGCATGAATACACAGAAATTTACCTTTTACAAAAAAAAATATATGTTTCTGTCAAAGGGAAAAATAAAAGTTTAATATAATTAAGATAATCCAACTTGTTCCGTAAAAATTCAAAAAAATAAGTGGATTTAGCCTTTCTTAACTACTGGCCTTTTGTTATTAATGATGTCAGTGAAATTGTTAATCAGAAAGGAAGTGCCTTAAAATTAATTGTAACTGACCTTGGGAAAGGTCATTATCTTCAAAATGGACTTTCATCTGAAGATAAAATAATTTCCCTTAGAGGATGTGTCATAAACTCATAGCTGCTGTAAGCTTTTTTTCACCTGAATGTTATTTCTTGTCATGTAAATCTACCAATTAATTTATTTCACTCTAAAATTTTGTTTCCCACATTAAAACTAACATTACACAACTGTATAGTACAAGACAATCAAAAAAGCCCTGCTCAAGCTTAACATGATCAATCTTTTCTCCTATCATATACGTCCTTTATGGCTTTAGTATATATTACAATATTTTAGGTAATTTTTAATGTTTTCATTCTTTAAGGGGAGCATTTCACATATGTAACTTTCATTTTAAGTTCATTATTTTTAAGATAGATTTTTATTACATACCCTTTAGTCTCACTTTTATAGATATTTTAAAGGAAATTTGGACAGAGAGAGACACACACATTAAACCTCTAAACATCTTTTGGTAAAATGGCAGGGATCCTAGATTTTTTTATATTTGGTTGATGGAAAAAAATCTTAGTGTCTTTCAGAAAACAATTGAGAGATAATTCTAGACTTGTTCTCTTACCATCAATAATGAAAACTAAATAAAGTACATGAAGTAGTGTCTTCAGACATTGAATAACAGGAAATGCAATGCATTTCATCCATGAAAGATGAAAGACGTGTGAAGTGGTCCCATGATTTTGAAGTTTTCCTTGGTGCATGGACTATGCCTTTGCAGTATATCTGTCTCTGTTAGTTTGTCTCCATAAAAATAAAGCAAGGTGTGACAAGGCTACTACATTTGTAACCTGGATACTGAGAAAAGCCATGCAAGGGAGCAGGAACTTGAGAAGCACTGGGAATGCACGCTGTATATTCTGCATAGAAACTGATACAGCTCTACATGGACATATACAATCCCACACTCCACTAAGTCTCAAGGAGAGAAATAACTGTAGAGTTGAATCCAGAACAAGACCACTCGAAGACCAGGCAGTTGTTGGAGTTTAATCCTGATGAGAGTGTGTGACTTTGCTGAGTAATTAAAAAAAATTACTTGAGGCCTGAGAAAAGGCAAAGCTTAAAAGTACTCAGCCATACCGTGAGTTCAATATTCTTAGAAAGATGTAGAACATAGTTTCCCAAAATACTTACAGCTAGAAGCACACTGTATTATGTGGGAATCCTAGTACTGGACATATGAACAAGGAAAGTAAGTATTACAAAATGACAACTACACACCATGTCTCTGTTGCAATATTCATAGCGGCTAATGTAAAAGTGGTCCTGATAAAGAAAATAGAATGTTATTGGGCAATAGGTAAAAAAAGGGTCTGTCATTTCGGAAAACATGAGCTTGGAGAGCACCATCTAAAACAGAATAAGGCACAGGAAAAATAGCTTTGCAATATTGGACTAAGATGCCCATCAACGTATTTGGGCAAAAATTACAAAATATATAAAATACAAAATATAAAAAGAACCGTTTCTACAGGTTAAGGAATATCATTTTGGCAATGTAAAGTAAGCACAAGAAAAAAAAAAACATAGTATAACAAATTTATTAAAAAAGAAAACAAAAAGAAATCCAGAGGCTGTAGCTGGATCAATGACTAAGAGAACTGACTGCTTTTCCAAAGACCACGGATTCAATTTTCAGCATTCATAAGGCAGTTAACAACCATCTTTAATTCCAGTTCTAGGGCATGTGCTGGCCTCTTCTGGCCGCCTCAGGAACTGCACAATTATGAGGAGCAGACATGCATGCAGGCCAAATACTCATAATATGATAAAGAAAGAAAGAAAGAAAAAAAGAAAGAAAGAAAGAAAGAAAGAAAGAAAGAAAGAAAGAAAGAAAGAAAGAGAGAAAGAAAGAAAGAAAAAAGCAAGCAAACAAGAAAGAACATTCTTCCAAGTTAGATACTTATTTTAAAACCAAGTATTATTTATCGTAACCACAAGAATCACATGGTTGTTCTGTGTGTTTCAGCTGTTTTCAAATAAAATATTTCAGTAAGTGGTAAATGTGACTTGTATATTTACCCCTTTCAGCTAATGATGCTTTGTTATTGTTTTCCCTATTGGAAACATTCCAGAGCAATTCATAGTGAAGTTCAGACTTTCAACTTCTTTTCTTAGTAATCAACCCTGTTTCTTTATTTATTCATTTTACATCCTGATCTCTGCCCTCTTCCAAGTTCACACACACACACACACACACACACACACACACACACACACTCACACACACAAACACACACACACACACACACACACACACAGAATCCCTCCCCTTCTTCCCTCTCTTTCTCCCCCCAACCCTGGCACATCAAGTTTCTGTGGGACTAGGCATGTCCTCTTCCTCCAAGGCCAGACAGGCAGGGCAGCTCGAAGATCATATTCCACAGACTGGGAACAGTGTATGGGATAGCCCCCATTCCATTGTTGAAGGCCTGCATGAAGACTGAGTGGCTCATATGCCACATATGCATGGGGTGGGGGGCCAGGTCCAGCCTGTTCAGTCTCTGAGAGTCCACAAGGTTCCAGATGAGTAGATTGTTAGTCTTCCTGTGAAGATCTACCCAGTTATTTAGTTGTAATTTTCATGTTTAGAATGACTCTCATAGATTTTCGACATTGTGACACATTTTACAAATGTTGAAATTGAGTTCATTTAGTATTATTATTTTTCATTGTTTCCCATGAGATTCTGTTTTATTGTTCTCTGTATACAGGCCCAATATTTTATATTCAGGTACTGAGTAAATAAATGAAGAGCCATGGTTTTCTTGTGTGTCTGTTTGCTTGCTTTTTTTTTTTAATTCAAATGCTTTTCCTTTTAATTCTAGGACAATTGTCAGCTTCCAATGGTGACAGCACAGTTTATAAGGTAGAGAGCAAAGATAGAAAGTGGACACACATAGGGGGCACACAGATCTCTGTGAAAATTGACCAGAGATCACAAAATATTTAAGCAATATTTTCATAAGCAGCGCTATTCCTTTGATACATTAAATACACTCAAATATTTGATGTGTATGGGAAATAATTATTTCAGAATTTCAACTAGAAGCCACCTGTAGTAAGGTGTCAGCTCATTGTTTAATTAAAACAAAACAAAAATAACATGCAATTGTGTGACAATCATTCAGCAAAGGCTTACAAATAAAGCATTTATCATTTCCATCACAGTGCAGAGATCACACACTGAGGGCTGTCACCAGAGAGAATATCTGCGACCACTGTTCACTTCACTTTTACTTCAAAAGCATATTTAGCATTATTTGATTATTTTCATTTTATCATGCTTTGCATTACACAAAATGTTATTTTAATATTTTTAAATATTGTGAGAAAACCTGGCTAAATAAAATATCAATGTTAAAGTTTTCATCTCAGCAAGGCCAAATGGATCAAGAACCTCCACATAAAACCAGATACACTGAAACTAATACAAAAGAAAAAGGGGAAGAACCTCGAGCACATGGGCACAGGGGAAAGATCAAGAATTGACAAATGTGTCCTCATAAAATTGCAAAGCTTCTGTAACACAAAAGACATTGTCAATAGGACAAAACAGCAACCAACAAATTGGGAAAAAGATCTTTACCAACCCTATATCTAATAGAGGGCTAATATCCAATGTATACAAAGAACTCAAGAAGTTAGACTCCAGAGAACCAAATAACCCTATTAAAAAATAGGGCACAGAGTTAAACAAAGAATTCTCAACTGAGGAATACTGAATGGCTGAGAAGCACCTAAAGAAATGTTCAGCATCCTTAGTCATCAAGGAAACCATTCAGAATGGCTAGGATAAAAACTCAGGTGACAGCAGATGCTGGAGAGGTTGTGGAGAAAGAGGAACACTCCTTCATTGCTGGTGGGATTGCAAGTTGGTACAACCACTCTGGAAAACAGTTTGATGGTTCCTCAGGAAATTGGACATAGTACTAACAGACGACCCAGCTATAGCACTCCTGGGCATATAACCAAAAGATGCTCCAACATGTAATAAGGACACATGATCTACTATGTTCATAACAACCTTATTTATAATAACCAGAAACTGGAAATAAACAAGATGTCCCTCAACAGAGGAATGGGTACAGAAAAAGTGGTACATCTATACAATGGAATATTACTCAGCTATTAAAACAATGAATTTATGAAATTCTTAGGGAAATGGATGGATCTGGAGAATATCATCCTGAGTGAGGTAACCTGATCACAAAAGAACACACATGGTATGTACTCTCTGATAAGTGGATATTAGCCCAGAAGATCGAAATACACAAAGTAAAATCCACAAACCACAAGAAACTCAAGAAGAAAGAAGAACCAAATGTAGATACTTTGTTTCTTCTTAAAAGGGGGAACAAAATACACAATGGAAGAAGTTGCAGAGACAAAGTATGGAGCAGAGACTGAAGGAGGGATAATCCAGACACTGCTCTACCTAGGAATCCTTTCCATATTCAGACATCAAATCCAGACTCTATTGTGGATGCCAGCAAATGCTGGCTGACAGAAGCCTAATGAAGCTGTCTACTGAGAGGCTCTGACAGTACACAACTAACACAGAAGTAGAGGCTCACAGCCATCCATTGGACTAAGTACAGGGTCCCCCAGTGAAGGAGCTAGAGAAAGGACCCAAGGAGCTGAAGGGTTTGCAGCCCCTTAGGACTAACAACAATATGAACTAAGTAGTACCCTCAGAGCTCCCAGGGACTAAACCACCAACCAAAGAGTACAAATGTTGGGACTCATGGCTCCAGCAGCATATGTATAGCAGAGAATTGTCAAGTCATCAATGGGAGGAAAGGCCGTTGTCCCTGTGAAGGTTCTATGCCCCAGTGTAGGGGAATGCCAGGGCCAGTAAGCAGGAGAGGATGGGTTGGTGAGTAGGGGGCAGGGGGAGGGAACAGGGGTTTGTTTTTGTTTTGTTTTGTTTTTATATTATTTTACTATTTTTTTTTCTTTTCTTCAGAGGGGAAACTGGGAAAGGAGATATCATATGACATGTAAATAAAGAAAATATCTAATAAAATATACATTTAAAAAAAGAAAAAAGTTTTCACCACAGAGTGTGGATCCTTGCTTATTGTAAGTAACAACCTATATTCCATCTTATGGAGACATCTATTAATTGAGGTTCCCAAATATTTAGTTACTTTAGTATTTGTCAAGTGCATGCAAAACTATCTAGCACTCTTTCACACTTAACCTCTGACCTAGTCAGCTGAGCAATAATATGATGCATCTCCCATCTGAATGATGTCCTACTATCTCATCCCTCATGAAACATATGCAAAACTTACTCAGAAGTCTGGGTCACAATAGGTTTTAGATAGTCATATGTTTCCTCTAAATTCTGTCATTATTTTTCTTCTTTTTCTTTTTGGTTTTTCAAGACGACAGGGTTTTTCTGTATAGCTCTGGCTGTCCTGGAACTCACTCTACAGACCAGGCTGGCCTCAAACTCAGAAATGCGACTGCCTCTGCCTTCCTGTGCTGGGATTAAAGGTGTGCACCACCACAACCCTGCTATTTTTCTTCTTTTTAAATCATGTCATCTTAATATAACTGTGACAATTCCTTTAACTCTACTGGAATAAATGTTTAATTTGTAGTAGCCTAGTACCTATGCTGGGTTTATTTTTCTTGTTTGCTTCAATAAACTTATTAGTCATCAATCAAAATCTAGTTACTATTTCCATGTATTGACAACTACAATCAAGTATTTCCATCAACCCACAAAAGTAAGCATAATTCATTAAAGTATTGTTTGACAAGTATGAATCATTTCTCATAAAATTGCTTTATGTCTGTTTTCAATGTTACATACATAAATGAATGACATAATTTGTATTCTTAGAGCATTTGTATTTAATTACTTATTTTTTCATATTGTATACAGTTAGTGATATCACTTACTGCTATGGTTTTAAGGTGAAATATTTCCCATAGGCACATATGATTAAATACTTAGTCCCCAGATGATGGTGCTCTGTTGGAAAGGTATGGAATCTTCTAGATACAGCTTCTAGCTGACAGTCACAGGACCACAGTGGGGCTAGGTGAAATTGGGGAAAATCTAATTCAGAATCAAGGACTTTGCAGCATCCTCAGCAGAGATGTGAAAAGACTAGTTCATGTTTTTGCTGCCACATAAGTCAGTCACTCAAACCACGACAGGCTCTACCATAACTTTCCTATCACAAGGATGACTAAAATTAGATAATTCCCTGAAATGTGTCTCCCAGAAGTTTGTCTCACTAGCAAAGAACATAATTAAAATACTCGGTGTAGGAAGAGGCACCAACCCTCAAAAGACTTGAGACCCCAGACAGTGGGGAAGTCTGATGGAGTAGGGGCAGGGAGTGGGGACATCCTCTTGGAATGGGGGTTTCAAGGGAGGAGGTATGGGATTAAGAACAGTCAAAGGAGGATAAGGAGGGGAATAAAGACTGGACTGGAAAAAAGATTAAAAAAAGACTAATTTTGCTAATAATCATTTCATCAGATATTTAAAATAGTTTATTACCAATATACCTTGAACTTATTATATAAACCTTAAGTGTTATTTGAAGCAAAAAATGTCAAATATGACACTCAAAGAAAAATCTCTCATTAGCTTATTGATATAAGACACTCTGAAATAGAGATCATTGTAATTTCCACAAGAGTGGAATGACCAGTTACTTCCAACATGTGAAGGGGAGAAACAATACTTACTGACTCACAATTCTTCATTTTGAGATCTAGCTCATACTTATTCCCTTAAATGTGTGGTTTACCTTATTGTTTTACTCTAATTTTGATTACACTCAAGTAAATTGTTATATAATGTCAAGTTTCATTTGATTATTAAAATGCACCCTTTGAAGCTTTATGTAATTTATTAAATTTCACCTTGAAAGATGAAGTTTTTCATTATCAGCAATGTAGAGTTAAATAAACATCACTGGTTTTTGTCTCTTAAATCTTTTTATGATTCTGGTGGATACAAAATGATGACTTCAGAGGAAAAGGGATTTAAATTCAACTCTTTTCCAGTGCTAGGTTAAATATATGTTTATGATAATTGCAAAGAAGTCATGAAAAAGCAATGTTGTTTACAAATCCCCGGGGTTCTCAAAATAGGCCACCAAAGTAACTAAAAGATACTGGAGAGAGAAGATAAGAAGCTAATTTCCTTTAGTTGTTTAAAGAAAATATCTAGGAAAGACATGCAGAAAATTGCTTGTGTGTGTGTGTGTGTGTGTGTGTGTGTGTGTGTGTGTGAGTGTATACACATGCGCACGTGCGTGCACATGTGTGCATGTGCTTATGTGTGTGTGTATGTGCAAGCATGTGTGTGTGCATGCATGTGTGTGTGAATATGTGTGTATATGTCTATGTATGTGTGTGACTATGTCTGTGTCTGTGTCTGCATGCATGCTTGTGTGCGTGCATGTGTGTATATGTCTATATGTATGTGCGTGTGTGTCTGCATGCATGCGTGTGTTCATTTGTGTGTGTTTGTTTCTCCCTCTGCCAAGATTATTAGGTCTTATCTTAATGAATTACTTTATCTGTCTTTTTACTACATTTTTATGTCATTAATGAGCAGTATTATAAATATAGTATGGAATCTAGGTCGTAGTTTGTAAAACAACGTATTTGTATGACAATAATAAAACCGGTAGATAGAAAATAAGATGAATAGATTGAAAGCAGTAGAAACTTAGAAAGTGAAGGGAATTTTAAAGCTTTGGCTATTCCTGACAACCCTAACAGCAAAAATTTCTTCATATTGTTAGTATTAATAAAGTATTGTGCCATTCCTTCCTTAGCAATATTTACCATGTAGTTAGTGTGAACTCTTGGTCTCATACTGATGTCAGCTTGTTGTAAGTAAATCCTTACAGAAATTAGTACATGAGTATCAACTAATCTCTTTAACCCCACAAATGTTAAAATTGGCATGGAGTAATTGAGCCATTACATGATTTAAAATGTAGCTGCAATTTCGATTTAGAGAACTTTGCCTGTGTGAACATAATTTTAGATTGCAAAAATATTCTGCAAATTTATCCTTGCAAATCAAAAAGCAGTTACTCACATGCCATTTATAAGTCTGTTTGACAAAGCAGATGTTTGACCTGGAGTCATGCCTGTCACACAGATGGTCCAGCCCGAGGTGGATTTCCATTGCTCTTGTATCCTTTGTCCAACCAGTGCTTTACAACGATTCACTTGAACTTGACCTAGACACAAGTGGCTTTTTGAAACCACACACTACAGTTCATACATTGTTGTCTTGTCTTGTTTAAATATGAGACGTGCCTTTTCAAGAAAAATCAGCTTGTAGCACCAAGATTACCAGATAGTTTTTGCTGAGGAGTTGAGATCTTAAAAACATTTCTGAAAAAAATGTGCTTTTGTCTTTATATTCTATAAGTATGCGATAAAAAATTGTATATATTAAAATAAAAAATTTAACAACCATACCATGATATGTACTATCAAAATTATTCCCTATTGTTTCTTCTTAATTTTTTATATATGTCTATAATAAATTAGGTATTCGTGAGCATCATTCTGTTTCATTTAGAAGATAAAAAAAATTACTGCATTTGTTTTAAAATGAGCAAAGTGATGTTCAATTCATTTTCTTAATATATTTGCAATATACACATACATAATATACATGTTCTTTATTTGAATCTGACACATTTTATCATATTTATTTTCTTCCTTAAATACAGGGAGAATAAAAGCAATAACAAAGATAAACAAACAAATAGCTGAATACTTGAAGATCTGAAGGCCTAAAGAAGAAAAGTAAACACTATGAGACTGCTTTACTACTTAATTCTATAAAGCAAGGGTTACGGCACGGCACGGCTGAGAAGATGGCTCAGGAGCTAAAAGCACTTGTTGCAGAGGAACTGTGTTGTTTCCCCCAGCACCTACACAGTGATGAATAATTGGAACTCCAGCTTCGGGGCCAACAACAGCTGTTGCTAGCCTGCAAGGATACCAGACACACACAATATATACTTATACACATGCAAGAAAATGTGGGACTGGGAAAGGTAGTCTGTTTTCTGGTCGAGCTAGGTTTAAATCCTTGAGATCCAGTAGGTGTTTCTGCAAGGGATGGAAGGCTTGTTGGCCATGCTCCCAGACACCAGGCTCCTGACAGGAAGCCCCAGCTCCATAATTCTGTGACCATCAGTTAGTAGGGAAATGTCTCCAGCTCCTGGTATTCTGTCTGGACTCCACCCCAACAGTTGCCTGGCAACAGCAAGGTATGCTCCTCCCAACAGTTAACAGGCAACAAGTCAGGTAGAACTGGCCCACTATAAAATTGGTTGCTTGTCTCCTCCTCCCTCTCTTACTCCTGTTTCTGGCTTGCTTCTCTCTTGCCCTCTTGCTCCCCCTCTGCATTCCCTTACCCCTCTCTCCACATAGTCATGACTGGCCTCTACTCTCTCCCTCTAACTGCCTTTCTAAAGTAAACACCTTAAAAACATGAACTGCCTCTTCTCATCTGGACCCATCATGCTGGAGCAATGAAGCAGGTCTTCCTCTAAAGAGCCATGTCTAACCTGCCACTGGAGGCCTCTTTTTGTTCCCAGACATGGCCTCCACAAAGCTACCCGCCAGGACAAACCAAGGACTCTCCTCCCAGCAGGAATCACCCAGGGCTCTCTCCCCCTGCCATTTTCCCTTCTGCCCCAGACCAGAGCTGGCCTTCAAGCCCCATCTCCTTTCTCAGCTATTTCCGCATGCATCATCCAGCAGTATCTGGGGTGTCTGAGAGCCTGAGAACCTGCTGGTATCAGCCTTGTGCTGGGCCGGGACCCCTGAGCCAACTCAGGCAGGGACCTCAGACTGAGCACCCCCAACCACAGAGCAGGGTCCTGTGGCTTCTCACAGCCTGACACCCACCTGGTGGTAGTGCCCACAGTCAAACTTCCTGTATTCCGCCTCCACTAGCAGCCCTAGCCCTGTGGCCGGAAGCGGGCCACCATTTTAACCCACAAGAAATTACTCACACATATAAAATAAGAAAAAAAAGTGTTGAAGAACAAGGCTAACATCAAATCTCAAAGACAATAGGTGGCTACCATGGAGCTATGTTCCCAACACCTGAATTTATTTCAACAGGTATAATAGTGGTGAGGACTCAAGGGACTCATGTCAGTAATTTAACTCACAGAGACTATATATGTGTGTGTGTGTGTGTATGTATATGTGTATATACACATGTGTATATATTTACATGTACATATAATGTACATGTATATATATATACATATATATATGCAGTCTCTGAGTTAAATTACTGACAGACAGATAGATAGATAGAAAGATAGATAGATAGATAGATAGATAGATAGATAGATAGATAGATAGATAGATAGACTGATTGATTGATTTGTCAGGATAGATTAAAAGGGGAGGCGAAAGGTAGAACTAACACTGGAGGAACTTCACCCTTTACTGATTAGTGCTCTTGGTACTGAAGGTACTCTGCATGCTAACAAATTGAAGGGTAGACACCAAGCCAGCTTCAAACCCTTCATTCTACAATGTTGACTTGTCTAAAAGATATATTGTTACAGTAGTGACATAAAGCTTCTTGGGGCAACCAACCAATCAATATTTGATTTGATTTAAGACTCACTGGATCAGATGGAACCACATCTGGAATACACTGCTTGGCTGTATTGCCAACACAAAACACACTCAACAACTTCTTCGGAGTTTGTCTCATAATATTGTATCAGAACATTGTTTAATTTGTTTTCTTGGAAGAGCAAAATGTGGACATTTCATTCCTTCTTGTAAGGGGAACAAAATACCCATGGAAGGAGTTGCAGAGACTAACTATGGAGCAGAGATTGAAGGAAGGACAAGCCAGCCTGATATAGCTATATACTGAGAGGCTCTGACAGTACTTGACTAATACAGATGTAGACCATCCATTGAACTGAGTACAAGGTCCCCAGTGAAGGAGTTAGAGAAAGGACCAAAGGAGCTAAAGGGTTTGCAGCCCCGTAGGATGAACAACAATATGAACTAACTAGTACCCTCAGAGCTCCCAGGGACTCAACCACCAACCAAGGACTATACATGGTGGGACTGATTGTTCTGACAGCATGTGTATAGTAGAGGATTGCAAAGTCAATCATTAATGGGAGGAGAGGCCCTTGGCCCTTTGAAGGTTCTCTGCCCCAATATAGGGGAATGCCAGGGCCAATAAGTGGGAGAGGGTGGGGTGGCAAGCAAGGGGAGGGAAGAGGCAATAGGGGTTTGTTCTTGTTTTTTGGTTTTGTTTTTTGATCTGTTTTTTTTGGGGGGGGGAGGGGAAACTGGGAAAGGAGAAATCATATGACATGTAAATAAAGAAAATATCTAATAAAAAATTAAAAATAAAAAAATGTTTTCTTTTATTTTGGTTTGGTTTGGTTTGGGTTTTTTGTATGGCAGTTTGTTTGGTTTTTAAACTAACAGGTCCTTTGAGGATATAGTATGGGTTCCAGTTTCGTCCGTTTTGGGGGATCCCATGTGTGCCATGTATGCATCTTTGAATTTACACGTTTCTCATACATTCTCTATGGATCTTTTTCTTCTAAGCTTTATATTAGTCTTTTCTCAATATTCTAGTTGTTTGTTTTTCCTTTCCTTTGTTTTATTCTATTGCCATTTCTGTTTGTTAGATACCTGTTTGTTTCTAATGAGAGACAGGGTTTGGACAAAGGAAATGTGGGGAAAACTGGGAAGAGTTGAAGACTTGTATAGGGAAACCTATAGTCAGAATGAATTGGGTGGAAGTATCTATTTTTCATAAAGGAAAACCAAAATGACAAAGAAAGAAAAAAGAATATGAATCAAATTTCCAAACTGTATTACTATGAGTAGACATTGAAGCATCCTGAGAAAATTTTTATTTTGACATCATCTGCATTCACCAAACATTTTATAAATTTTAACCCTTTTAACAATGATTTTTTTCAAATCATGCTATTGTTTTGTTACTTCCAAGTCCCTTTTAGAATTAGTCATTGATGTTATAAACTAAATTATAGTTGTCATTCTTTGTTCTTTTTTGGATTTTTTTATTTACATTTCAAATGTTATACCCTTTCCCTATTTCCTCCCCATATCCCATCCCCCTCCTCCTGCTTTTATGAGGGTGTGCCCCCACCCACCCACCCACTCCTGTCACCCTGCCTTTGCATTTCCTTATACTGGGTCATTGAGCTTTCACAGGACCATTCTTTCTTTTTTTGAATAGTTTACTTTTCCTTCTTAAGGAAACATCTGCCTTAATTAATCAATGATCTATTGACTGTACAGTTACATATTTAATCTGTATACTACTCTAATTACCATACATATTCCCATATTTGTAAGTATAGAACTCTGGTACATGATAAATGTTTTAAAAGAAACTTGACACATGATAACACAATTGTTATTCTCAAATAATATAATGAAATGCACATTAAATTTGCATTAAAATCTAGCATTTCACTTTACGCCTTTGAAAGAATTTGGATGAATCCATGAGTATTCTTCATATTATACTGTTAGGACTGTCTATGCCTTCTGCATATGTCTTATTTGATGGACATATTACTTGAATTCCAACTGAAGGGATGTGCCTAAATCAAGATCTCATTGCAAGGTATTTAGTATGTTATAGTGTACTCTCTCCAAGAACTCCAACTATTAAACATTACAGTATAATATCTATAACATTTTCTTACTTCGCTGTATATTCAATATTCAAAAGGTTTAAATTCTTTGAAAGTTATTTCAGCAAATAATTCAGCCACACAAAGAATTTAACCAATCCTGTACCCTTCATATGTAATTGTATCTGTATTATTAGTGACTGAGTATCCTCAGTGTTATATAAGATCTTCTTGATGGTAAAGAAAATTAAGTAAACAGAGTAGAATTTGACTGTCAATTTTAGCAGTTTCTTTCAGTTCTCTGTAAGAAGTCATATTTATCATTAAAGTTTTATTTGGAACACTATATTCTCTAATGATAAATTTTATGAGATTGACTCTACTGTCTAGGTATACAAATCTCAGAAATTATTTTAAAGGTTTTATTTATAAATATGTTGAAAATACTTTTTGTTTCCTAATTTCTTAATATTCATAGTTTATGCTTCTTTAGATGATATATATATATATATATATATATATATATATATATATATATATATAAAACACTTTGTCTTAAATGGTAAAGAAAACTAAGTTTTTTGTTTTTGACTTGAGTGGTATTCTTCTTCTAAGGCTGTTAGAAATGTAACCATTAATTATACTGTATAACTACAGGTATATAGAATAATGAAGCACACAGGAAAGAGAGAGAGAGAAATGGAGGAGGGGTTAAGAAAAGTCTTCCATTAAAATTTACCTTCCTATAACTAGAGTAAAAAGTCACTGTAAGGCTACATACACACAGACTATTTATTACTGGGGAGTGAGCAATTCATGAGCCCTGAGGTGGGTTGGTTAGTATCATGGTCCATCGATTGCACTACAGGGGAGCTGACCAGAATACAAAAAGACAGCTACATGTACTGTATAGGCTAAATGAGAGCAGATAATTATATGTACATGCAATTGACACTAAACAAGGACATGAGATATATAGCACTCTGCAAGGTGGAAAGATGGTTTTTGTATCTCAGATATCTCAATGGAATGAGTTTCACTTGAAGTTAGTTCTTTATGAACATTTTCATATGAAATAGCCCAATATTATGCAGATTTGAAATAGACATTTTGTTCATTTAAACACAAGCTTTAAAGTGATATCTACTGCATACATTTGGCATCCAAAACTATAGTTTTACATTCCGTATTCAAAACAGTTATAATAAATGATAAAATGTTGCCCTAGTGACATAGACATATTGGCAAAACATACAACAGCATAACCTGAGCTCATAAGAGAGCACAGTAACTCTGGCCATTCATAAGAGGTACAGTAAAATTAAAAATGGCTGCTGTAGACTTTCAAAACTAGAAGTAAACTTCAGCTATAAGAGAGTATATTAGTTCCCCGAAGTGCCCATAACTTCTACTGTCTAGCAGTTTTGCCCATTATTCATAGTCAGTCCTAGAGAGACCACTTGTATTGGTTACATACAACTGTAAATTGCATATGGTCCCATCTAATAAAAAAAATTGTTGTGTGTTAATTTCCACATGTATAGTTTTGGTCATTTGTCTGGGCTGCATACCATGTGCAGACAAGGCTTGACTGCTGAGTTTACTACTGGGGCGATCATGTTGAGAATGGGGCCTACTACAGAGCGGAAAATCATCAAGACACTGTTGAACTGGGTTAACTGTCTACACAAAAGCCTTTCTGTGGGAGGTGGAGATAATGGGTTCTGGGTCCTTTGGTTTCTGATGTTTGCAGCTAATACATGGTTAGAAATTAAAGACAAGCAGAATAGCTAGTGAAGACCTTTTTTTTAAAGAGTTTGACTCTCTTACCAGATGTTTGAAAATTGCCTGAAGCAGGTGCTGAATAGAAAATGATAACATCTGTTGACTCATTTAGAGTAAGTTTAAGATCATTTAACATCTTCGAACCTCAGTTTCAATCAACTTTTACAGATTTGTGAGATGGGAGAAAAAAATTTGTAAAGTCCCTTCAAGTTTTAAAATTCTATCTTTTTTTAATACCTGACTTCTAGATGATGATTAGATATTTTCACATAATCTCCAATTTATATGATAGCCTGAGAGCTAGTCTATGTGAACCTTAGATAGATGTCACTAGAATCACATGGTTATGAATTTAGATACATTTTATTCTACATCCAGAGAATTTAATGCAAGAATACTCTACATGAATTAAAAAATGAAAGAAGCAGCAAAACACAAAGTATTAAGCACTTTCACAGATGAGAAGTTACTGCTTCCAACATTTTCAACACATTTCATTTAAATAATTTACCCTACACTGAACATCAGACAGTTTTTTAAGTACCGATTCCCTATTGGTTTGGATCAAGTACTGCTCCTTAGTTCGTTTCAAATAGCCTTTTCCTTATTTGAGATTCTCACATATTTGAAAATTGCTGTTCACTTATGATAATTTCTCTAAAATCCCTATTTTTACCCCTAAGAAAAATTTTCTCTAGTATTTTAACATTTTATGTATGTTGAATTTAAAATAATCCTAATTTTGTCATTAAGTTTTCAATTGATCTCTTAACCCTTGATATCTATCGTCGCTTATATAAATACAAAGATGTAACTATATAAAATTGCAAAGTTGTAAACATAGCTATATTTCAGCTCCATTTTATTTAAAATATTAACATATATTAATATACATATTTGTCCATAGAGATATACAAGTTTCATGTAGTAATATTTAATTATTTTAATTAATGTACTTTTCATATGTATTTATCAGTTTCATAATTTTTTCTTATACAAAATAAATTGTAAAAGTATATTTGCTGGTAGTTGAAAGTGTTGGATCATAGATACACACACAGTTCCAAAACCATAGTGCCAATTTATATGATGGCAATTATAAGTGTATATTAATACAGATGTTAGAATATTTAAGAGTTTGCCAATATCCTTACTGCAAAATTACATCTCAATTGTAATCCTGTAGAAATATTTGTATACAAAATTTAGATTGGTTTCTTTATTTCAGCCAATGTCAATTTAAACTACAGTTAGCTAGCAGAATTTATCTCTGGAGACTTTTCATTCATTTGGATAGTTACTAAGAATAGTGTGGTTTAGGCAAAATACAAAGATAAAATATTAAATAATTTCCTCCATAAGGAGGAGAAAAAATGGATGCATTCATGTTGCCTGTGTGACTTGTTGCTAGCTATTTTTATTCTTCCTTCAGATTCAACCTAGGGAATAGAACTGCTCAAGGTGGGATGTTCTTCACACATGAATTAACAAGTGAGACGTATCCCTACATAAATATCCAAAGGCCAACATTGATCTACTGATTTCAAAACTAAACTATCTTTCCATGTGATTCTAAATTATACAGAATTAAGACTCACAATTAGAAATCATAATCTAACTTTTGAAAACTTGTAACACAAACACATCATTTTAAATTATACCTTTCTATTTTTGCCACCAAGGACACATGTTTATCTCATAATGAAAAATATAGGACAAGTTTGAAAATGTATCCAAAACCCAATATTTTAAATATCTAAGCATTTATTCATATATGTATATTATAATAGGCATATATGTACATTTATATAAATGTGTGCATATTATATATGTATACTATATGTATATGTTATATATACATGTATATGTGCATATTATATGCATATATCATGAATATACACATACATCATGTATATATGTTTATGATATGTATATGTTATATTATATACACATGCATATATTACTATATAAATATGTATATATGTATGCACAATACATACATACATATACATATATACATAATTAATTTGGAAAAAATCCAATATTTTAAATATCCAAAACATTTGTGTGTACTTATAGATTACATGTCTGATAGCAGAAAAAGAAAAGAGGAGATGATGAGATTATGTAGTAATCTAAGAAATATTTTTTAAATTTTCAAAGTGTTTTAATTGTGTAAATTTTGTAAATAGTGTAACTAAAAACCAAAAAACATGCCATACAATTTTTATTTTTAAATTGAAGAAATGAGGCATATAAACAAACAAAAACAACAAAACCGGCAATTGAACCACCCAATAGAGTAACTGGAATCCTGTATCTGACCCTCCCATATCAGGGAATGACTCCTTTATGGTCTGCATTCAAAAAGGTCCGTTCAGTCTCACTTTTCTTGCTCTGCCTACTGCAGAGCTTAGAGTTTCTGTCATAAGTCAAATATACTCCATATATGCAACTCTTCGTGGCAGATGTCTCACAGCCTTGGTGTCTACTGTATCCTACTTTGCCTTTGTCAACAGGCATCTCAGAGCCTCTGAGCAAGGATTCGTAAATTACTACAAGGTGCCAGCCAATCCTTAGTTGTACGCCCAAATCCTCTCAGTCTTGTATTTTTGTAATCAGAACCAGTAACTCATGGACAGTGCTTACACGTTGCTAAGGTGTACCTCATGATATAGTCTGGCCCTTTTACAAGACAACTTATATATATTGACTTAAGTATAGGAGTTCATGTTGTATGGGTGAAGCTCAGATCTGATCTCAGTGTTATTTATCTCTTTGAAAATCACAGCTCTTTCTTCAGTCTTACCATGGTCAGAACTTGTGGATGCCTTTGTCCAAATATTACAGGAATATTCCTTAGGCTAGTTTCATATAAAAACTTTGCCTCTCTCTGTAACCTCATAAGCCAAGTCTGAACCATTTTTCTCAGTGTTCTTACCAGCTTCTACTACATTGGGTCATTAAACTCTGAACATTTAATACCTTTTTTAGCTGAAAGTTTCAAAGTCTTCCAAAGACTTAAAAACAAATTGGCCTGATTCATTCCAGGAACACCCTCTTATCATGGAGTCAATTTCCATGTTAATTCATACTTACTTCTGGGTCAACTCTCCTCAGAAGAAAAAACATTGTAGCACAGAAAAGTTTGTATTTGGCTTACGATTTCAAGGTATATTTTAACATTTTTGGAAAGTTAGTGCAGGAACTCAGTCACTTCATATTCACAGTCAAAAACAGAAAGAAAAATGAGTGTATCAATACTGTCAAATTTCATTTTTAGGAACTTTCCTCCTTTATACAAAGTTCAGGGCACATTATGGAATGCTGCCACATATAGAACTGTATCTTACACCAATTAACAAGAAAATCCCTCACAAACAAACCCAAAGGCCAACTTGATCTAGGCAATTTATTAACTGAATGCTCTACTCAAGTGATTCTTGATTTTTTCAGGTTGACATTTAACCACTTGTAAATGAATATTTAGTTTCTTCCAGAGGAGTGTCACTGGGGAAACCAATAACTTAAAAGTAAGCCACATGCCCAGTGGAGAGGATCAACTGCAAATGAACTCGATGGCATTTTTGGAGGTAACTTGTCTCAAACATAAGGGTTATCAACTTTTTCAAATTTTATATTATTATTGTGGCATATATATTCAATTAATATATAATATATGTATATATGTGTGACACATATATGATTATATAAATTTACATACATATTCATATATATGATCATAAATATTCACATATATCAGTGTATGTGAATATATATATAAACACATATTCTCTTTTTAATCTACTAATCCCTTGTGTTTATGTTATGGCTTCCAGTTTAGTGTTTTTGGATTCCTGAGTATATGAACAAATGTGTCTCTGTCTCTTGTGCCTTATCTTGGGCTCTTTTTCTTCTGTTTGTTTCTTTTGTCTAACTCTGTTTTGTTAGGTTTTTATTATTCAAATTTAGCATGTTATTTTATTCTTAACTCTTAGAAGCCTAGTTTTTTTTTTCCCCTAAGAAAAAAGAAAGGGGGTGGATCTAGATGTTAGGGGAGGCAGGGAGGAACTCAGAGGAGGGAAGGAAGGGGAACAGTAATCAGAATACAATATGTGAGGAAACAATATATACTCAATAAAAGCTTGACATTTAAAACTAGCCTTGTCAAAGATGTCAGTGATGATACTATTAATGGTAATATTGTACTTGCTTGAAAGTACGCATGAGTTACCCGATTGTCACTGAACATCATAATAAAAAATGAAAACTAAATAAACCTAAAATGAGATCTAATAAATTCATTTCCAATAAAGGGTCATGTACTGATAATGCTGGCAGGTCAGAAGGGCACATTTTAAATAACAAACATTACACAGATTGGCAATAAATTTAAATGTTAACATGTAAAGTTTGCATCTCTCATCTGGTTAAAAAATTTACTCCTTATCAAATCCCTTTCATCCATGGAATAGGAGAACTGTTCAGGGAAATGGAGAATAACATTTAGGGTAGTACAACACCTGGTCTTCACTATGGTCTTTAGTCATCCATAAATGACATTTATTGGCTCATTGGCTGTTTTACAAACATTACTCTCATAAAAAAAATGAGCCCAAACTGAAAAGAGAAACTCTCTGAGTGATTTTATTGTAAGTGTTCCTCCCATAAATGTGTTTCCAACTGCAACAGATTTAATGTTTCATAACATTATGCTTTTATGTAGGTGGAACATTTCATTTTCATCTTTCTATTTTCTGCTTTAGAAATATTTTTTATAGTTAAAGACAAATTAGATTTTGAATATCCAGGAAGTTAAGATACAAAGTATACTTATTAATTCTCACAGATTTTTAATTTATTTTTTCTGTAATATCTCAAGCCCAACTTCATTTTTAATAGAATAAATTATATTTATCTCAGTAAATATATTTAATAGTATAAGATGCATAATATATAGTAATATATAAGATATATAGTATAAGTAAATAATAAGTAATTAAGTTGTACTTGGCTATAATAACTTTTGACAGTTTAATATAAAAAGAATAAAAGAATTTCACTTTAGAAAATAAACTTAAAAAGCTATATTTATTAAATATTTAAAGAAAATGCACAGTAAAATATGGAAACCTTTTTTTTTTTTTCCGAGACAGGGTTTCTCTGTATAGCCCTAGCTGTCCTGGAACTCACTCTGTAGACCAAGCTGGTCTCGAACTCAGAAATCTGCCTGCCTCTGCCTCCCAAGTGCTGGGATTTAAAGTTATAATTCTTGCTGATCAGTTGTGACTTTTTTTCTGGAATCTGTGCCAATTGAGAAAATATATGCAATTATCAAGAAAAACAGAACTGTAAAAGCATAGCTAAGTAAGAGGAAAAGTCATGGTCATTTTCTTTAATACAAGGACTAGTGCTATGGTCCAAGATGCCTGACAACCATATATATATATCATATATATATATATATATATATATATATATATATATATATATATATATGTATCAGTGGCATTGATTTGTGGCCTATAGAGTACTAAGTTTGAGGGTGTGTTCTCCACAAGACATTTATTATCACTGATTGAACAAAAGTCAAGAACTTAAAAAGGTACAAACCTTGAAGTCTAAAGAGGCTACTTATCATTTGCTATTTACTGTACACAGACACCAGACTTTTGTTTCATAAAATAATAGATAACAATTATACTAAGAACAGTTTCAGTATTTTCTATACCAGTTCCCAATATCATTTCTTACAGAGTAAAGGAAAGAGGTAAAGTTACTACCTTAAACTAGATGTTTTGATTTTCTTAAAATCACATGAAGCCTGATAATTAGTAATAAACATATCTTGTCTTTTAACAAAATATTTACTATTGCCTCCGTTTGAAATATTTTACCTTAAAATATTCCCTGAAAATTAAGTTTAGAAAGAACACAGTTAACCCAACTCCTTGGATTATATACAGAAGTCTGAGGAACTTGTGAAGAATTACCTCATAGCATTAGCCACATCTCATTGTCACGATACCTTGGCTTCTGGAGAATTTTCCCTCGAGTGCGCTGTTAGTCAACCCATCAAATTAATCTTAGTGACAGACACTGGCATCAGATCTATTCAATGTGTGCCACGTAGAATTTAATTAAGGTGACAACAAAGGACTCTAAGCAGAAGGATCCTGTCAAGCTACAGAATTGATAGGAGTCATGCTTGTTAGAAGCTCAGATGAGCAAAGATGCTTAAGCATTATGACCTTGCAACAGGCATCCTCCTCTTCACAAGGGGTAAGTGACCAGAAGGAAGGAGCAGCATTCATGGGAGACAAGATCTATATTACTAGGCTCCTCTCCTCTCTTCCTCATTCACAAGATAAAACTCATTGTCTTCAAGTATACATTCCTACATTTGTAATTTTTAGACAAGAAAATGTTTCTGAAGACATAATTAAGTGTGCAAATTAAAATAATAGCAATAGAAGATGAATTGTTGAGGTATTAATTTATATTGTTTATATTTTTCCTCCAAGTACCTTTGTTTCTAATAATTAGCATTCTGAGGTCTTCTATGAAAAATGAACAAAAATGGAAAATATAGATAGATGGATGGATGGATAGATATAGATAGATAGATAGATAGATTAGAGATATTGGTACTTTTCTTAACTGGAAACAAACAAGATAAACAAACAAAAAAGCATTCTCCTACAAATCCTGGAAAAATGTAGAAAAAAAACCAAAGATAATATTCCCCTCAATAAAAACTGTGATAGAAAAACAAAAAAACCTTTCCATTTATACTTCAATCTTAGTATACTTACTTATACTTAACCTAAGTAAGTAAATAAACCATATAGATCCATATCTTTTGAAGGAAAAAGTGAAGAAGAATAAAAGCTGTATGATTGAAAATGATATAATTAATCAGAAATGGCCTTTCAAAATAAATTTGTGAGTTATTAACCATTAAAGAAAAATATACAAATTATACTGAAATATGTATATATATATGTATATATATGTATATATATGTGTGTGTGTATTTCTGTATGTCAGCATTCTAGTTTATTCTAAGAGTGATTTTGGTAAATGCAGTCTATGGGGATTTTTTTTTTTTATGGGGATTTTTATAGGTAATACTAAGAACAAAACAAACAAAGTAAAAAGCAAATGTCTTCAATATAGAAGGCAACATTGCAAAAGAGGGGAAAACAGATTTTCATAAAAGGAAATGTTTTAAATCTTACAAAAAGATAAGCTTCACCAAAAACACTAAGTACTAGAAATTACAAAGAATAATTATCATTTCAAAAAGAAAAATACAGTTTGAGTGGGGGGTTTTGCAACTCTCCTGTGACCCACATCACTGTCATTTTAACAAAACCATCTGCTGGCATCAGAAAAGAGACACTTTGCTGTTTGTGTCTGGATGTGAAGTGAATACTATATCTGGAATACTAGAATAAATGTTTATGTTAAGATTAAGAAGCATATAAATTAGAGATTTATGCTATTTTATCTTATAAACTACTTCAACTTATCAACAAAGTTCAGGAATTGTATTATAAAATTAAAATGAAAACCCTGTTTTAAAATTTAGTAGGGCCTAGTCTCTTGAGGTTTAAGTGCATCTTATCTGACTGAACCCAGACCCGGCAGTCCTCTGCTGTATATGTGTTGGGAGCTTCATTTAAGCTAGTGTATGGTGCCTGGTTGATGGTCCAGTGTCTGAGAGATCTTGGTGGGAGTAGGAACAATTATTATAGCTGAGTGACTACTGACAATTTTCTAGAAAGTTCTGCAATATTTAATGTGGAGACATTTTAAAGTAGTTTTTATTTAAGAAAAACAGTGATTCATTCATATTTGAATGAACATGACAAAATTATAAGAGTAGATTGAATATTAGATTGGTATTTCTGTTGAAATGTATCAGGTGTCAACCCCAAATTGAAGAAATCATTTGATATTTTCAATATATGTGATATAAACTATACACTCCAAACCCTCATTGTGGCTTCTCTGGCAACATACAAAAATTTAAATTGCTATTGTCTGCTTTCAGAGTAGCTGAAGTTCACTGAGCTGAAAAACACATATCATATGTCACTGTTAACTTCAAAATTAGGCTGTATTTAAATTGTTGCCATTATCAGTTGTATCATCATGAATAGTTCGCTAATGTAAAATTACAATTTTAGACTTAGATGACTTTTCTTTTCCTATTTTTCCACATTGTTAATTACTCTCTTTTATTATTATTTTATTTATTTACATTCAGGCATTGCCCTCTTCCCAGGGCCTCCTCTCACAATTCCTCATTCCACTTGTCCCACTTGCCTCTGAGAGGATGCTCCCCACAAGCCTCCCCCTTCCCTGGAGCCTCAAGTCTCTACAGGATTAGGATCATCTTCTTCCAATGAGGCTAGACAAGGTACTCCTCTGCTATATATGTACAGGGGCCTCAGGCCAGCTCCTGTATGATGCCTGGTTGGTGGCTCTCAGACCCTGAAAGCTCCCTGAGGTCAGGGTTAGTTGAGACTGCTGGTCTTCCAATGAGGTCGCCCTCCTCCTTCCTCCTTCTGCTTCTTCAATCCTTCCCCTAATTTAACCATAGGAATCCCTGACTTTATAGTCCAATGGTTGGATGCAAGTATTTGCATCTGTCCTAGTCAGCTGCTGATAGTGCCTCTCAGAGGACAGCCATGCTAGGCTCCTGTCTGTAAATACATATTACCGTCAGTAGTAGTGTCAAGCTTTGGTGCTGTCCCCCTCCCCCGCCCCATGAGATTGATCTCAATTTGTGCGGATCATTTGACTGCCTTTCCTTCAGTCTCTTCTCCATTTTTGGCCTTGCAGTTTTTTCAGATGGGAAGAATTCTGGGTCTTGAAATTTTAAGGATTATTAATTGAGTTTTGTGCATATGTAACGTAGATATGAAATACAGCTCATGTATTCAATAATTAGACATGAGATATTTAAATATATATTTTCTCTAATAGCAAGGTGTTAAATTCTATTATGCAAGAGGAACATTTTTTTCTACCCAGAATAAAAATTATGAGCAAAAAATCTGTACCTAAAAGATAATATTTACTGCCCGTTATCTCAGCTAATGTATACTATTATGTAGTAATTGTTTCAAAGAGAGAGTAACCAGTGAATACTTCGCTTCTTACAGATTTAATTTTAAAACTACCATAATTTTTATAGCCTATTCAAACAGTTGCAAATCTCTACATAAGTAAAGAAACCTAGAGTATACATATATTAAACCTAAAAGTCATCTTGATTTTAAAAGGCATTTTTAAATTTTGTTTCAATTTTTAATTTCCTTAGAAAAATTCTAAGATTAAAGATATATTGTTTGACCTATGGCTGATGGGAAAAAAGTAACTGATTGTCAGGTGAATGTCATGAATGTCATAAGATTCTTATTTATTTGAAACTTTGATTTTCTTTGATATCCAACAACCAAATCACGTGTATTGTTTAGCAACACTCAATATTTATGTCACCATGCACTGCCCCTGACATTTATTCAGTTATTCACCCAAGTAACACTCTACAACAAGAAAATGTTTATTAACTAAATCAAAGTATTACACAGAAAAATCATGGTTGTTTCAATAATGATGAATTCTAGATAGCCAGTGAATATTTGAGAATATTTCTTTACTTACCATTATACTATTCTCTCAATTATAGAAAGAATTGTCAATTCTCTTGTCATTGTAATTTCATGTACAATATAGTGTTGTGTTTAGAAACTATAAACATAACAATACAGGTCAGGTATAGTGCTGCATGATTTTGATCCCTGAACTCAGGAAAAAGAGGAAGAAAGATCTCTGTGAGTTTGAGGACAGCCTGCTCTACATAGTAAGTTCCAGGACAGCCATGGTTTCATTAGACCCTCCCTCAAAACAAACAAATAAAAGATATCAATGTACATTTCATAATTGTGTTGATATCCATAATGTGCTTAGAGTATCAGAGTATAAATTATAGGAAATAAAATGGAAATTAAATTATAATTTAGCTGTGTGTCACTTCTAAAGTCTTGTTTTGATATTTTGGCTTTTATTTTATAACTAGTGGTAAGTACAGAATGGAAAAGAGAAAATTTTACTGACAGTTTTATTCTGTAAACCCCTAGATACTATTATTTATATTTACCATAGTGAATAAACACACTAAGAGATACATGTGTAGTAATAGGAAGTAAAGCAATAAAAGACCACTTACTAGATGTTAAAAAATACAGAAGCACATAGATTTCAGGAATTATCAATTGAAACATCAATATAAATTAAAACTTCTTATTACAGTTTCAAAAATATCAAATATTTTCATATAACATGACTGAAATATTTTCAGTGGTCAGTGCTCACAAGCATGTCAGTGATGAACTTATATAACACAAATCCTGTTTTGACTGATTAAAAAAGGATAAAATACATTTAGCCTGTATGATAATAATATTTGAAACAACATTTGATTTAACAATGATGTAAACACATGGAATTCTGTGATTACCACCAATGCTATTCCTCATTTCTTCAGATCAAGGGCCAATGAAATTTGTACTAACTGATGTCATCTGTATGATTGTAGCTAGTACAACACGCTTGGCCATTTTATAATATGCTCACTGGAAATTTGCTGTAGATTACTTGATATTTTGATATTTATAGAAATCAATTATTTTGAAGCACTGCAATTTTCCTGAATGAGAGAATTTTTTTAATAATACAAAAAGCTGATGAGCAGGAAGCAACAACCAGTTTGTATCTAAGTATGGAAAGTAATTGTCACCAAATCTGATCATGTTTTAGGAAGAAGAACCAACAAAATCAGACACTTTCAAAAAAAGAAAGAGAAAGAAAGAAAGGAGGAAAGAAAGGAAGAGAAAGAAAACTAAAATGTGGCTCAAAGGTGCTGTTCTATAATAATAATAATAATAATAATAATAATGAACAATCTGAACCTGAGAATTAGAAAAGGAATTAGAAAATGCTTAAGTTTCTCCCTCATTTCTGGCACAAAAGAAATGGTGTCAGCTCAGATACTGAGCTTTGTTTCTGGTGTTAAAAATAAGCAGTTGCAGGGTAGTGATGCCCCTGGTGGTTCTTTTAAATATTTAAATAAAGAAAAGCCTGATTAAGAATAATGTAGAAGACAGACAAAGAAATACAGGCTAAAGTGAGAAAGGCTTTAGGACAAACAGCTTGAAGCTGTCCCTGGGTTGCTAAGGGTTTAACAACTTGCTTGCTAGCTGAAAAGGGAGGCTGTGGGAAAGGAAGTGAAGAGAAGGGAAGGGAAGTTGGGGGAGAAGGAAGGAGAGGGAGGGGAAGGGAAAAGGAAGGGATAGGATGGGAAGGGAAAGGAGGGGAGAATTAGGGGAGAGGAGGGGAGGAGAGAAGCAAAAAGTTGCTTTTTGAAGCTCTCTGACTTACAAATTTATTCTCAAGCACTTGCTGCTCCCTGTCAAATGATAGTACAAATGTTGAGAGATCAAGCCAATAAATTGTTCCCTTGAAACTCAGAGCCTGGTCCAGCACAATGCTACCTAAAGTCTTCTTTCTTCTGTTACTTTTCTCCATGTAAAGATTTATATATTGACCAGAATTGTTTGCTTGAAACAATGAAAACATGAATCATACTTATGTTAGTCAGTGGATTACATTGTTTCTATTCATCAAATTGTAAACATTCTAAAACTATTATTAAGGATTTTCTAAATATCAAGCCCCATGGTAGATGTTTAAAAATATGTTTTGAAGTGCATTATGAAATCAACAAGACAGGACTCCATGTAACATTTAGTTTTAGAACTACAATACATTAAGATTAATACAGAAGTAGAGGCTCACAGACATCCATTGAACTGAGTACAGGGTCCCCAGTGAAGGAGTTAAAGAAAGGACCGAAGGAGCTGAAGGGT
>NW_022196913.1:87075587-87081025 GCF_008632895.1 Mastomys coucha
ATGACATGTAAATAAAGAAAATTTCTAAAAAAAAAAAAATAAAATAAAATGCTCTGTACAAAAATGATACTAAGCAAGAATATTTTCATTCCTTATTCTGTAATAGTGACAGACTCTAATGCTATCTTTTAGTCTCTCCCCTTTAAAAAATCTATTTACTTATTCCATTTGTTTTTGTATGTGCTCATGTAGGCTTATATGATCCATTCGCATGCTATAAGCAGGTGTCTATTCCCATGGATTGCCGTTACACAAAGTTTGAGTTACCATGTGTTGTAACCAGGTTGTGAAGCAAACCTGGGTCTTCTGCAGTAGCTTGGTGAACTCTTAACTACAGGCCCAAGTCTTAGTCTTCCTATCCATTTTATCTTATTGATAGTATTTTTTTAAACATAGGCTTCAACTTAACATTCAAAATAAAAGTGTTTTCTTAAGACATATTATTTAGCTCTTAATAAAAATGAAATTATGAGATTTGAAGGGAAATGGCTAGAGCTTGAAGCAAACATCCTAGGTGACACAATCCAGATCCAGAAGGACAAACATTGCATGTTTTCTCTTATACATGGACATTAGATTTTAAGCTTTAGATATGTGTTTCATTTAGAATAACCAAAAGGCTAGGTAGCTAATAAAGAACCTGACAGTAGGAAGATGGGGATTTCCAAAGAAAAGGGAGTATAGTTTATGGTTATAAAGAAATTGAAAGCAAAGCTGTAACAGGAGGATTAAAGGGGGAGGGATGGGAGGATGATGTAAAAGAGGTACGAGGCTAAGGGCAACTCACACTGAAAGCCTCATGAAAAGTCTCTTGGAAACCTACTACTGCAGAAACTTCCTAAAATATGTCCATATGTGAAAGGAACATAAAGAGGGTTCCCGTATTATGGGGGAGACAATGCCCCAACTAAACTTTACATACTACCTGTTTATATATCCAGCACCAAGAATGTGTTACATTGTGCTGAGTCCTTTGTCAAAGAGAAATTGAGCTTGTTACAACTAGAAGTTTTATCTCAGATGACTAGTATTTGAGATGCTAGAATGTACTTTGCCTGCTAATGATGGAGAAAAGTAATCTGCAATTTTACCTAGCCATGAACCATGTGACCAGTAATGGTAAACAACAAGCAGTATACCAGTGTACAATAGAATCACAAATAATATGAGAAAAACCAACCATATTTATGTTTGGATTTAAGTCTCACTTTAAATAACCATACCATTCCCATTAGACATAAAACACCTAAGAATTTGACACTAGATATGTTTTCAGGAGACCTAAGTGAAAAGCTTACTACAATTATTCTACTAAATGAACACAGAGATGAAATATCTCACCAATTCATAGAGCAATACTCTTATATCAATATAACTCTTAGTTCTATTAGATAAATTTTGTCTTTCAATGGATGATAATTAACACAGAGAACCACTAGTGAGCAATCTGCAGAAATTGAAAGACTTTGGAAGATTCAACCCTAAAAAGTATGTCTTTATCGAAACTCTCTCGGAACTCAAATCTTGAATAAACCATTTGAATGGCCATTAAGGCTTTTGACTATTTATAGATAAGTGATCGATAATGTTAGAGTGTTTATGGTTATTATGGTCGGTAGCTTGAAAGTTCTGCAAAAGTATGTGTTGAAGTCCTGGTCTTGAGCCAGCAGAATGGTTGAGATGTAATAAAAAGTGAGAAGATGATTTTCTGTTCCCTGACTGGCATAAAGTGAGACATTTTGCCACAAGAAAAATTCATTGCCACAGTTGCCCAACACAGAAAGGGAGCTAAGCACCTACAGAAAAAAATCTCTGAAGCCTGGCACCAAAAATAATATTTTTCTTCCTTAAGTTGAACATTTCAAATGCTTCATCACACCAAGGTAAATTAGTACATCTATCCTTTCAGACACTATCAAAGTTGGCTCCCCTGGAACATAAATATTGGTAGTAATGAGTGTCAAAGTCATTTGATGAACATTCTTCGATGAAAATTCTAGAAATTAAAAGTAGTAACTGTTGGAGGTAGCTAAGGAATTAATATATTTTCAGAAGAAATAAAGGAAAACAGAGCCTACTTGGGAACACAGAGAAAAAATAATTTAAGGAGAGAAAATACTAGGATTGTTAAATTCTCTTCTAAGAATTTAGTCTTATTTATGTGGATATTTCATGTCTATGTGAATGTGTGGCATGTATATGCAGGTGATGGTGAGGATGGTATCAAGTCCTCTGGAGCTGAAGTTACAGCCAGTTGTAAAATACTTGGACCTGAGTTTATGTTCTCTGAGAGGCCAGCAGACATCTTAACTGATAATAGATCTCTCTAAATATCTATATCTATATCTATATATATCTGTATCTGTATCTGTATATATATACATATATATATATGTATATGTATATGTATAGAGAGGGAGAGAGAGAGGGAGAGAGAGCGCAGCAAATACTGCAGGAATGATTTGACAATTGTGTCTTAAGTTTGGTAAATGTTTATTCACATTTAGTTGACTTTCCACAGCAGAGGAGAAACACTTGAAATAAGTTACTTATAATGGCTGTTATATATTATATAGTTTCAGATACTTTAGTTTATAGTTACTCAGATTCATTGCTTTTGAACTGTGGTAACCTACTATGTCAAGAAGCCAAGCTACTCAGCTAATAAAAATCAGGGAAAAGAAAGCAGAGAAATATTTTCTAGATTGGCTAAATCACCATTTTACTTCAAAAAATAATATATTCAACTAATTATTAGGGCAAAGTCATAAGTATATTCAGGTAGATGAAAATAGAAAGGAAAGGGAATCAAAGTTCCACAGATAGCTTTCCAGAGTCTTTTCTAAAGGAGTATCAGAAGGAAGGAACAACAGCTGAAGACAATGTAGCCTTGGGAGATATTTGTTCATTTGAGTGTGTTTATCCTACCAGAGCTAATACTGCATGCCTTTGTGGAAAACAATGTGCAAGATCTATTCGAAACAAATTGGTTATACATAAAAGATGTACCTAATCATGCACTGTGGTAAATTTTATTTACCAGTATTTTATTAACATTGGGTGTCTCAATAATATCATTTCCAATGACTGAGCACAATAATATAATTTAATTCAAGTTTTAAATGTACAACCATGACAAAACTTGACTTGTGTGATGAATGTCTTTTGGTGTTCTATAAACAGTTCTTGTTGAAAAGGCCAATATTGTTTAGTGGGAAAATGAAATCTTCAGTTATGGATAATGTTAGCATTTTTCCACTGTAAATAAAATCATACTAGCTTGACTAGAGAGGGTAAATTTAATAATATAGGACTATTGTTAAGGATCTTTACATCACAGATAATTGAAATGTAACCTACTGTGTTTCAGGTTAATTCCTTAAATTGATAATGTGAAACCCTTTAAATTATACACAGATATTCTGCTTTAAGTTTATAGAAAATAAGAATTTACAGTTCCAAAATTGGTATGCTGTGAATTTGTATTCACATTATATAAATCTTTATATTGTCTAATATAAATAGAATTGCTTTTATATCAGAAATTTTTTTGAACTCATATTCTGAAATCAATATAAAAAATGATCTGCTTGCCCTAATTCGTTATAATTGAAGTATGCCATTTGATATATTTAAGCTTAATTATTCGCCTTCTTTTTGTGTTATATTTGCTTTCCATTGCTATGATTTAAGAAAATATGTTTGTTATTTCTCTATTCATTATTTAACAAAATTAACAATGATAAATTTATTATGTAATACCAACATTAGCTCATACTTTTGGTATTTACATTTTAGGTTAAATTTATATTTCATGATCAAATCCATATATTTACATATCTATGTATATGTACATGTATACCTATATATGGACTGAAAATACCTTGCTGCTTATTTCTCTTTCGTAAATATAATGATGACATTTTGATCTGTTTGGTTGTAAAACTTATTATCCTAGTTTCTGATATGTAGACACAATGGATATGGATATTGAACTAACATATATACATATACATATATTAATTGACTAACAACCTTTTTCTTGGGAACAAGTTTTCCATTTGGCTTTTGATGTTGGAAAGTTGTTTTTTCTTCCATGACCAGATAAGGTACTGCTGTATCTATTCTATCATTCAGTTTTTATATTTTCTTATTTATACTAATCTAAAAATATTCTGTATGTCAAATCAATCTCATTCATCATACAGTCTAATATTACTGGAGAAAAAAGCTGTAAAATTAGCACAGAATGATAAAGAGATGGTATTTATTAATAAATATAGACAGATATATCCCTCTGAAATGAAATGGATTCCCTACATATTACAGAGCAATTGCAATATCTACCAAGCAGCAATAAGAAGAAGGAAGAACTGCATTCATGACTTACAGTTATCCAAATGGGCAATAAGAACATTTTTCTTTATTAATCATTTTTTAAAAATAATCTAAATATGATCAGTAAAACCTTGAAACTTTTAGATGTCTACTGATCATGTTTATTTTAATTATAATTTCAAAATATCATTAATAATTATTTAAAACATTGATTCCAGATATTTTTGTGATAGAAAAAATACACATGTAATCCAAATTACTATTCATCCCTATGGGCCATGCCAAGTTGCCCAGAGGAGTGTTCTGTCCTCTGTGGACCTCCATTTTCCTGCCACCCACCCACCCACCTGCATCAGACCTGCTGATCCTGATCCCTACAGGTTAGCTTCCATTCCCACCCATCTCCCCTGGTTGCTGACATCTCCATGACATTCCAAGCTGGCCTGAGCAACTGCTATCCAGAGGGGAGCTCCTTTCTTCCACCATCTCTCTACTCATTATACTTGGACCTGAGGGATCCTAAATCATACAAACCTGCTGATCCAGAACCATATAGCCCAAAGAACCCATCAAAGTCCAGCCACACTAGGACCATCACGGTTAAACACCCCCCACCCTCTCAATACTTACTACAAAAAGAATATCCAGGGACCAAAGCCATCCAGATGGCTAAAGACACTCAGAAGAACATAATCAACAAAAGTCTGGTCAACGCAGCAACCTCAGAGAACAGCTACCCTACTGTAGCAGATTCTGAATATCCTAACATAGCAGAAACAAAAGAAAACGATTTAAATTCAATCTCCTAAAAATAATAGAGTTCTTTAAAGATGACATGAATAAATCATTCCTTCTTAAAAGGGGGAAAACTCAGGTGACAGCAGATGCTGGAGAGGTTGTGGAGAAAGAGGAACATTACTTCATTGCTGGTGGGATTGCAAACTGGTACAACCACTCTGGAAATCAGTTTGGCGGTACCTCTGGAAACTGGACATAGTTCTACCAGAGGACCAAGCTATACCACTCTTGGATATATACCCAAAAGATACTGCAACATGCAATAAGGACACATGCTCCACCATGTTCATAGCAGCCTTATT
>NW_022196913.1:87082255-87117420 GCF_008632895.1 Mastomys coucha
TCAGAGCTCCCAGGGTCTCAACCACCAACTAAGGACTGCACATGGTGGGTCTGATTGCTCTGGCAGCATGTGTATAGTAGAGGATTGAAAATTCGATCTTCAATAGGAGGATGGGCAGGACCTTGAGCTGAGTATGTGTGTAAAGGAGACAGTGTGTGTAGCAGTGTGCATTCGAGATTTGACATTCAAGATTCGAGCTTCTACCCTCCTGGCTGGCTCACCCGCAGCCCCCTGTGACCCTGGCTGGGCCTATACAGGCCCAAGTGTGCTGGGAGCCTGTGGGTGCTGCACTGGTCCAGAGGAGATGGCTGCTGTTTTAGACCCAATGTGTTTTAGATGGCCTCAGATGTACCTTGACCACTGAGCTGCCAGATTTTTCATTTCTCTTTTGTAATGACTGTAAAAGTCTGATGCCATTTTTGAGAAAATACGTTCAGATTCTGCACTTCCTTGTGTCGTGACTGTTATTTTTTCTTCACCAACGCCTTGCCGACCTGACCAGGATACTGTTTCCCCATGTGTTGAGAGAGACCCAAACTGGCCAGCCCACAACAGGGAGAAGGGTTATGGAAGGAAATGAGGGTAGTTCTGCACCAGGTGTGGGAAGGGACAGGAGAGATGGTCAGATGTCCATGAGAATGAATGGAAATCTGCAACAGATTGGGATGGAGAGCTTGAGGATCAACTCCAGGATACAACAGAGACTCAGATAAGGGATGCACTGAAGAATCAATGGGGGTGACATTTGCTATAACTCACAGCATTGGAGATATGGAACCTGAAGAGGCCACCTCCTGTAGCCAGAAAGAAACTCCAGTGGAGGGATATGGACACCAACCAGCCCACAATACTTTTTTCCTAAAACTTCTCCTGTATACAAGAAATGGAGGGATGCAGGGTGGAGCAGAATGGCCAACCAATAACTATACCAACTTTAGATCCCTGCCATGGGCAATCACCAATCCCTGACACTATTAATGATACTCTGTTAAGCTTGCAGACAGGAGTCTAACATGGCTGTCCCCTGAGAGGTTCCACCCAGCAGCTCTCTCAGAGGAATACAGACACTCACAGCCAAATAGTGGAAGGAGCTTGAGGACTCTTATGGGAGAGTAGGGGGAAGGATTACAGACACTGGAAGGGATAGGAACTCCACAGGAAGGCCAACAGAGTCAACTAACTGGACCCTTGGGGTCTCAGAGACTGGACCACCAACCAAAGAGTATACAAGGGCTGAACCTAGGCCTGCCTGGGCTGCCTTTTTTTGCCTCAGTGGGAAAAGATGTGCCTAGCCCAGAAGTCTTGATGTGAAAGGGTGGGGAAATATGTGGGGAGCACTCACTCAGAGGAGAAGGACAGAAAATGGGAGGAAAGCTTGTAGGAGGCAGGGATCAGAGTGGGGCAGTGAGCAGGATGGAGATTGAATACATAAGTAAGTAAGTAAACAAATAAATAATAAAGAAACAATTTTAGAAACAAGGACCTTCCTTTGCTAAATACTGTGATTTCCTTAGATAACACAAAATTCTATATGAAATAAGATAAATTGTCTAATAACTACTCTCATTTGCCATACTAATCTTATAAACTTAGAGATTATATTGAATATAACATGTTTAACAAATAAATTACCTTAATAAAAATTTCCTATTGGTATGTTAAAAATGTGTTATTCATCCATTTGCAATGGCTGCCACATCCTTCTGTATAAGCGCTGAGCCCTGTCATTGATCAGGAGCCTAGGGAACTTATCTCCTCTACCAACATAGTGCAAGTTTGATTAGGCTCTTAGTCACACTCTTTTACTTCAGGGTCATTACCTTCTGCAACAGACTACTGTATCAGTGGAGGTCCCACGCTGTTTTTTTTTCTGTCGACAGAAAGTGAGGCTCCAGAAATCTAGTGTTTTATATTCATGTTATTTCTTTGGCTGAGCATGAAATATAGTCTTTGATTGTGGTGCAGTATACTTCAGTGTATTCTGAATGATTTATTGTTATTGTGAAGCAATTTGTAGAAGATCAATTTGTTAAATTTAAAAGACTGCAAAAAGTCTGAACTTCATAGTTGCTAATGATGTCTGAATCCTCAAAACTATGGAGTATCTACAGATAGGCCACTAGTCTCTATTAAGTCTGTCACTACAGACCAAATGCCAATACCATGTTATAGTTTGGTGCAAAGTGCAAAGTGCAAAGTTCAGTTTTAAAGGTGATTATCCTTTCTAAAAACTGTGTCTATAAAATAGATAATTTTTCTTTAATGTTTCTTTAACATTATAGTTATCAGTTCTCTTAAAAATTTATATTCTATTCTCATGCAATTTATCCAGTCACAGTTTCTCTCTCTACACCTCCAAGCGCCCTCTCACCTCCTCTCCCCTGGATCTACTTGCTATTCATTTCCCTTCAAAAGGAAGCAGGTATCCAAGGTGGATATTTTATAGTTGCTGAAAGGATTATTAAGGTAACAAATGAGTAACAAGTACGTTTTACATAGGCTTCCCATACCTCTGTAACCAATCTCTCTAAGTGAATTGGGAATATTGCCTGTTGTTTTCGCTGCCCCTAGCAGGGAACAGTTAGCTCAGAGCTGTACATCATGAGCAGACTCTTTTCTCCACCTCTACCTTTGTTTTAGTCTTTACATATGGATGTATCATTTATTTCTGTGGTTCACCCTGAACATGGGCAGATGATACAGAGACAACATTGTGATTCCCATGAAACCTTAACAAAGAGACAACTATTACATTATTCAGCACAAACAATACTTGGGATGCCCATTATAAGAAATTTCTTGCTTGAATAATTCTCAAGCAAAGACAAAATAAATAGTAGCTTAAATCGGTTCCTTCATTAAATATTTCTCAAAAAAGTTAAATGTACAGACATGATAATACATGTGAAAACATTGGTTATTTATTGTTTGTATAGCATAGCATGAGAGATACTTGGTATACTGTATTGAAAGCTACATACTGAACAAAATAATTGGATAATATTTTGTTACATATTAGAATATTTGGAAACAAAAACTTTAAAAGCTATGTTTGAGTAACTTATTACAGTTTAGCAAATAGAGAAATAAATTAAAAATAATTTCTAGGCTACCACATGATATATTTTAATGAAACTAACATGCATGTCAACTGGAATGACTATCAAAATATTTGTTTTTTAAGGTAAAAATATATTCATATATTATTAGAATTAAAGTAGTAATATTTTTCACCTAATCTCCATAGTAGCATTCATACAAAATTAAAAACTCATGTAGTTGGCAGATGTGAATCACTTAGCAATATATATATATAGTATATATATGTATATATATATATATGTATGTGTGTACATATGTGTATATACACATAAACATATATATATACACATTGTTTTATTTGATATTTTCTTTATTTACATTTAAAATGTTATCCCCTTTCCTGGTTTCCCACAAGAAAACCTCCTATCCCACCCCGCTTCCTGTTTCTATGAGGGTGTTCCCCCACCCACCCACCCACTCCAGCCTCTCTGCCCTCACATTCCCCTACACTGGGGCACCAAGCCTTCACAGGACCAAGAGCCTTTCCTGGAATTGATGCCCAACAAGGACATCCTCTGATACCTATGCAGTTGGATCCATGGATCTTTCAATATATACTCTTTGGTTGATGGTTTACTCCCTGAGAGTTCTGGAGGGGTCTGGTTGGTTGATATTGTTCTTCATATGAGGTTGTAAATCCCTTCAGCTCCTTCAGTCCTTTCTCTAACTCCTGCATTGGGGACCCCATACTCAGTCTAATAGTTGGTTGTGAGCATATGCCTCTGTATTTGTCAGGCTCTAGCAGAGCTTCTCAGAAGACAGCTATATCAGGCTCTTAACAGCAAGCACTTCTCGGCATCCACAATAGTGTCTGGGTTTGGTGATTGTATATGGGATGGATCCCCATGTGGGGCAGTCTCTAGATGACCTTTCCTTCAGTCTCTACACTTGTCTCTGTATTTCCTCCTGTGAGTATTTTGTTCACCCCTTAAGAAGAACCGAAACATCCACACTTTGGTCTCCCTTCTTGAGATATATTTGGTCTGTGAATTGTATCTTGGGTATTCCTAGCTTTAGGGATAATATCCAATTATCAGTGAGTACATACCATGTGTGTTTTTTCATGACTGGGATACCTCACCCTTACGTCAGTTAGAATGACTAAGATAAAAAATTCAGGTGACAGCAGATGCTGACTAGGATGTAGAGAAAGAGGAACATTCCTCCATTGTTGGTGGGATTGCAAGCTGGAAAAATCACTCAGGGAATCAGTCTAGTGGTTCTTCAGAAAATTGTACATAGTACTACCTGAGAACTCAGATATACCATTCCTTGGCATATATCCAAAAGATGTTCCAACATATAACAAGGACACATGCTTCAGTATGTTCATAACAGCCTTATTTATGATAGCCAGACGCTGGAAAAAACACAGATGTCCATCAAAAGAGGAATGGATACAGAAAATGTTGTACATTTACACAATGGAGTGCTACTTAGCTCTTAAAAACAATGACTTTATTAAACTATTAGGCAAATAGATAGAATTAGCAATATATTTAAAGGAAGGATATTGATTGTAAAAATGTGACTAAACCTGAAAATTACTCATTCAACCTGAATAATAAAATAAGAATGAGATGATTTGTATCATCTCATTCTTGCTATGTAAAACACAAAGATTATGTATTATAAACTTAGTATTTAGATTGCCTCATAAAATACTGACATTAAGAACTTTTAATCATTCAAATTATTTATTACTATATTTTACACATATGTAAACAACCATATCCTTAGTTTAAATAACTCTCACGTCTGTCTTCATGCATTTTCTTATGTTTTATTCCTTCTGAAGCAGTATATATACATTATTATATTATATATATATATATTACATATATATAATATATTCCCTCATTATCTGTTCTGGTGGTCAGCTGGACACTATGTAAGCTGAATCTCAACAAGCATTCATTAAATGTTTACACTATGTTAGGGATGTGCTAAAGTTGAAGACAAGTGTGCAAAGTATATAAAACTTGTCATGTGACCTCAAAATTCTTGCAGATTATTGTAAGAAAAATATTCAAAACAATGAGATCCAAATTGAGACAAGGTGCCAACACTCTTGAGACAAATGGCATAACATTGACTTCAACTATGTATTTTTTAAAATAATTTTCAGAAATTGACTGCATTTGTTACACAGAATGTCCTGAGAGAAACAGAGAGGCTTGAGTGAAGCAGGCATCACTTAAAAACCATCATTTATAAGAAAAATAAAATGTTCATAGGAGCTGGGTAGCAGTGGCACACACTTTTAATCCCAGCATTTGGGAGGCAGAGGTAGGCAGATTTCTGAGTTTGAGGCCAGCCTGGTCTACAGAGTAAGTTCCAGGAAAGCTAGGGCTATACAGAAAAACCCTGTCTTGAAAAACAAAATAAGTTAAAAATAAAAAGAAAAATGTTCATAGGAAAGTTCTGTAAATTCACACTACTCATAACTAGAAACAAGACTTGGGAAATTGTGCAGGCTGTCTTACTACACTTTGTCAAAATATGATAAATTTAAAGTGTTATTACTAACACTTATTTCTAACATTGTTCAAACCATTGAAGCATTTTTGTAAGTATGATAAAATATTTTTAATTTAGAAATGCCAGCATGAAAGTAAATAAATCTACATCTATAAACTCAAATCTCTGTTTTATTGTGTTTATGGAGGAGACTGATCCTGATTAGAAATTCCTTCTGTTCCTCCCATTCCTCCTACTTCCATGTCCCCAATCCAGATACACTCCCTTTTCTTCTCTCATTAGAAAATAAACAAGTTTCTAAGGGATCATAATAATAGAAATAAAAGAAGATAAAGGCAAACCTAAAATGCTGAAATAGGGCAATGAAACATGAGGAGGGAGGCCAAGAAAACACAAAAAACCATGTATAGACAGTGGAAACCCACTCAATATCACAAACTCAGGAATCCTATAGAAACATTAATCTTGGAGGAATGATACACACCAAAGAGCCTGTAAAGTGAACAAGGAGAAAAATTAAAAAACAAAAACATATTTTTAAAAAAACCCTGATACAACATTATCATAAATTGTCTGTTGGCCAAGAATGTCACTTTGGAATTAGAATATTTCAATGGGTAAATTTATCTACTCTGTGTAAAGCTGAAGGCAAAAGAATTCAATTTGTTCAAAAGGCAATGAACAAGAATGCTGTCTTCACATGAATGACAGTTGTTCCACCATGTTCTCTGAATCATAACATGTCTTTATAAAATGTTTACCAAAGATTTAATAGTTGTAATGTTATAGCATAGAATTCTCTTGTTGCAACTCAGCTGTTTTGCCAGAGAATGACTGACTTTATCGTAAATAAGATGCATTTGCTCAAAGTCATGTTTAGACTTTTAAAGCTTAAGAACTGAAAACAAATTCTACAATTCAAAATGAAAACTAAGATGCACTGATGTTCTTAGGGGAAAAACAATGATATATATAATAGGGGAGTGGAATCTAAATAGTCTACCTGTTCTCTTAATCATCAAATATTTATCATAACCTTTTTAAAAACATAACTGATGTATTTATCATTATCTTTTTCAAATCATTTTAACACATATTGAGAACTGTTTTTATTTTAGCGATACTTTTGTTCTACTATGTCCTTATCAGAATTGCTTAAGCACAAATTAAAGTTCCCATTAAATTTCTCAAAATCATATACAGATTGCAATTGTAGAGCATGTCAATAATTGTTTGCAACTGTTTGGTGTGTTATTTTTTACAATTCTTTCCTTTTGAAAACTATTACGTTATCTTTCTTGAGTAAAAAGTCACATCACTCCATTATGGATAGACAGCAAAAACTTTCTGTGTATATTTCACAATATTAGAGTTGTCAGCCACATTTCTTATATTACCAAACTAAAATATGAAAATGATGGTGATCAACATAGAGACAGACCATGGTCAAGGTGCAGAGAATAAGAGACTGCTGGAAGCTTAGCCCTAAATAGAACGTATCTACAGAATTCCTTCCTTGCAAGTGTCTTTTGGATATAGCAAAACAGCTGCACATATGAATGCACAGTGGTTGTGACAGCATGAACAAACCCTAGCAAGCTCGAGCCAGATCTCATCTCAGCATGGAGAGGGGAGCTGGGCATTAAGTGCCACCCCTAGCTGAGTAGTTATTGGCAATTGTTAGCTGCAAGAGGAGGAAGAGACAATTTTCTCAAAGGGTAGAGCCTCTGGTAAATCAAGCACTCTCCAGTGAACGAATGCACATCCAGTAGTGTCTGGCAAGAACAAATTGGTCTTGATAAGGAAAAAATGGAAAAAAAAAACCTCCATGCAAATTTGATGGGATTAGGACTGGGATGGTAGAGATGGAAACATGGATCTGGGAGGAGTTGGGGTAGAAGTGGGAATGTGATTAATACAAATGAAATTCCCAAAGAAGAAAAAAATCCTATTTTTAAAGAGGGCAAAAGTTTCTGACATGTGTTCATCGTACGTAGAAAGGCAAGAGAACTTTACTCACAATTTGTCCCATTTAAAAAAAAATACATTTCTTGCTAACTGTACCCTTACCAGCTTTCGACAAACGTTTAACTATATGACGTAGTATGTATTGGTGTTTCTCAAACTCATTGTTTCAGAGAACAGGAGGACCTATTTCTTCCTGCTTAAAATTACCACTAAAAGACATATGAGAGAAAAATTCTGTGAATAAATGTTTCCAACAATGATGAGAAATGTAAGATAATGAGAAATAATAAGGAGGGAAAATAAATAAGCACCTGCATTTTGATAGTAAAAACAGTTTTTATAAATTTCATACATCACAGCTTGACTCTAAGGAATTCAATAAAAAAATATTTTCATTCCATGGTGAAGAGTATCCTAGTGTGTTTCTTATAGAAGAAATGAGAATTGCACCCTCCATTGTTTAATTTAATGTTCTAGAGTAGTCTAATGAAAGTTAGAGAAAATTCAAAACTTCTGGCAAGGATGGCAGTTGTATTTGTATTTTTCAGCCATTTATTTCACACTGGTAAAATTGATTAGAACTGCTTGATAATTCAATTCTATTCATGGGAAAACACATGGGATTTGGTGAATATTATCACAATCTTTTGTTCTCTTACTTTGGAAGTAATCAGATCTAATTAAAACTTTGCAGTGGTGCTCTCAGAATGATGAGTGAGTCAGTGGTTGGCTCTGAGCCACACGAGTCATGTTAAAAGGAGACATATGTTTATGTAATAGGTACTCATGGCTTTCATCTTGTATGAACCATATATCTCAGTTCCACAACCTTGAGAGATTATATCCTAGAATAACGACCAGAATAAACTTCCAAGTTCAGGTCTTTCTGTACGTTTTGAAGAGAGCCCAGCTCATATTTTCACTTTGTGAGACCCTGAGCAAATAGTCCAATAGAGATCTTTAAGATTTTTCACATACAGAGCTATAGGACTACAGATTGTGTACTATCAGAAAATTAGGGTAATTTGTTATTGGGAAACTAGGGTAATATGTTATTGAAGTTCAAGAAACATAAGATGCTTGCAAAGACATCAAACTGTGGTAGCCAATCCCTCACTGCTACTTGAATAACTTTGTTATATATTTAAAGTTAGAACATCTCAAAAGTATATTTGAAAGGTATAAAAAATTTCCTAAAGAAAAAATTCAACAGAAATTTACAGTGAGCAAAACATTGAGACAGTAAGAGTCGTATTTATAATAGCAATGATAGCCATTGACACATTTTGAAAATGAATTTATAGAACTTGACAGCTAAACCAGAAAACATGCTAATGTCAAAATTCACCACCTGCTCTTATATTTTTAATATACTTTGTACTTGTGTGAAGTGCAAACTACCCTAAAAATAACTTTGTAGTTTAATGAAAAGAATGTAAGATTTTTTTCCAAAAAAAAGCCCTTAGAAAATATTTGCATCCTTAACATCATAAGTATTGTCAAAATTACACTTAAACTTTTATGATTACAGTAATGAATGTTATGAATTAACTTGTCAAGATTAATGAAAATGTGTTGCAAAAATGATTAAAATGAAGATTAAAATAATTTTCCTTGAAAGAGAAAAATTCAGAAGTCTATGCCACAAAAAACTATGTACATATGTTGATATTTGTGATAAACTTAGGAAACATTTTATTTCCTTGGTACAGTATATTTTAGAAGAAGAAGAAAAACAAGAAAAAGAAGAGGGGGAAGAGGAGGAAAAGGGGAGAAGAAAGGGGAGGAGGAGGAAAAACAGCATTGTATTAGATAATATTTATTTTGCTACTTTCTCAGATATAAAATGCTAAAATCTGGACTGTTGTATTTATGCTTTTTTCAAGATTGTTTTGTAGGATATTCTTTAAACAACTATACGCTGCATTAATACATAGGATAAAAAATGATAGAATACTACTGTGGTTGAGGGGGGCAGATTTCCCTCATATAAGTGTTGTTGTTAAATAAATAAGCAGAGCATTATTAATTTATGATTTTTACCAGAAATATTCAAGAAGAGATTTTTTTATCATTAGGAATTTTATTCATTGTAATTAAAAAATATGTATTTCTATACATTTTAGCATCCTCAGTATAACTGGGATTTCTCTATACCACCCATTACTCTGACTATACTACCTTTTATTCTAAACTATGGTTCATTAAGCATTATTTTCATTTTATTATTAACTCTTAAGGAAACAGAAGAATGTTGTTCCTATGCGTAGGATTATGCTGGTGTGAAAACATAAAAGCTAGTGGCACTAGCTGTTTATAGTATATTAGTGATTGGTAAGAAAAGAAGTTCCTTGGGGAATAAAAAGTCTGATACCTTCTTCTGGCCACCACTTGTACTACATGCATATCTATGGTACACATACATAAAATAAAAATAAATAAAATTTTAATAAAAACAAAGCCATCTCTTCACAAGATTTAGGACAAATAGGTAAACACTGACACTTCTTATACTCCTAAAGAGAGTAGTCTTGCATCATCACACTTGGAAAACTCTTGTTCACATATAGTAAAATGGAATTGGTGTCTTTTATCTTACCATCACTTACCTTCATAGTATACTTTAAATCCATGAGCACTAACAGCAAAATCACTGGTCAACCGTAGTGAGAACACAGATTTGGTACTTGTCACTGGTGGTGGTAGGTGGAATCCTGTTAACCTAAAAGGCAAAATGGAATTCTTAGTTGTGTAATCATTCTAAAGGGATTAGAAGACATGTCATCAAATTCTCTTTTTCTCTTTATTCATTATATGCAGATATTTCCTTCCAATTAATTATAAATTAACCACCAAGGTACATTATATGGAGTAAACTTTATTGACATAAGTATAAGTGTAGTGCTTTTTATAATATCTATCAACAGTATCATTTATATTAAAATTCTCATTAGTTCAAGTTTTGGGAATGAGAATTTTGCAAATTTGTATTTAAGAATATTGTACATCATTAGTTTTAGTAAGTGGTTCTTTAGAAGAAAATTTTTTTTGAATACATGATTTGTATGATGGTTATAATGTGTGTGTAGATCCTTCCTTCAATGTCCTTATTTCAATTAACAAATTAGAAGGTAGGGACAGAAAAGTATATACAAGAAAGTAGAAATTAAATACTCCAGTGTAAGTAACAATAGTTTAAAGTCATTACTTTTCCAGGTACAAATAATATTCTATGACAAAAAACCCCAGCTAATTCAGCTGTCAACTCAGATATATGTATGTTTTTCCACAAGACAACACATATTTTTATAGGCTCAAGAGTTTTAGTTCCTATTTTGTTTTATTGTTTGTTAAGGAGTAATATGTAGATACATTAGAATGAATTAGTTATTTAAAATTTCAGGTTAATTATAGTTATAATTCATTGATAGCTTATGGCACATTTAAGTGTAATGACTGCATTACTTCTTCATTAATGTCAGTAAATGCTTAGAATGCCAAGTGAGTGCTAGGACTCACTCAAAGCCTCTACTTTACCTGTGGTACCATAACACAAAGTTTGTGTCATCATTTTTGTACTTTGACTGAAATGCCAATGCAATAAAAGTAGCAAATAGTATCCACTAGTGTTAATGTCCATTGTTTCAACTGTGTACCTTTGGAAAGTGACCTTTTTCCTTCAGAACCTAATGTATCGTATTTTGAGAACCATGGTTTTAGAAGAATTCATAACATATGTGTTGGGTAATCATGAAGAATTAAGTAGCAGGGAAAGGCTTCCTTGCTGTGAACTCAAAGAGGGTTTACAAATGAGTGGTCCTGTCTTTGTCTGAGACACTCCGGCAGCCAGGAAGCTCCCCCGACTACTCTAACTGTCAAAACTACATGTCCAGCCATTGTAACTGTTACTAAGGTCATCTCCAGCCCCTCAATAGGACCTTCTCCATATTACACTAATTTTAGGCAAAAAGTCTGAATCAAATGCCACTAGCCCCCGAGCAGAGAAACCTATCAATACTTGAGTTTTCCACAAAACTCACCAATTCTGAACAGTAAAACACACACACACACACACACACACACACACACACACACACACACACTGGGAATTTCTACTCTGTAAAGCTCTGCCCCAACAAGAATTCTTATTGTAAAGGCTAATTCTGCTCAGTTCCTGGCTGTCATCTCCTTGTAGCAGAAGCAGCCATCCCTGTATTTGTCCCTCTATATTCTGGACCCTTCCAATAAATTCCATTTATAAGTTTGCTGCCTGGTGTGACTCATCGGACAAAGCCAAGAACAAAAGAATGGAAGAAGCAAAGGAGTGGAGAAGTTCTCCTCAGCTCAGTCTGGGATAACTTCCCCTGGGAACTAAGATGCGTCTGTTGAGGAGGCTTCCTTCCAGGGCTGTGTGGTTCCTGGGTTTCCATGTCTAGTGATACCCTTCAAATGGGGTATGATCTTCCTTCAGAGCTGTGTGGTTCCTCGACTTACAAGTCTCTAGATAAATTTCCATACAAGCAGAAAGGCCAACAGCATGTGTATACACGTGTAGTAATCATGTATTCTACCCTTAAGACATATTTAGGTTCCCTAGATTTTGTTCAATATATTTTCACACTTTTAAATCTTCTAGCATTTTTTTCCATTTCAGGATGTATTCATAACTTTGAATTCTTCTATTTCTATGTAAGCTGCATCCCATAAGTCATATAATGAAGCCATTTTGGAAAATTATAAGTTTGTGTTACATGTGTGTGATATGAGCACCAGGAGAATATGTTTGAAAATGTTCTTGCTGATACCTCTGAACTTCTGTGCTTGTAGAGGTCACGTATCAATATTGGATGTCTTTCTTGATCATTATCAAGATCAAGATTTCTTGATTATTTATTTGGAGGAACATGGTCTATCTGTGAACTGGGGACTCACTGATAATGAGTCTGGCTGGCCAATGAGTTCAAGGAATCCTTTCTTCTTCCAAGGTCTCACCCTTCAGCATTAGTGTTTAAGTCAAGCATTGCTACTGGGTTTAACATGGATGGTTCTATCAAAAATCAGGTCACCATGCTTGTGCCCAAAGGCTTAACAAACTGTACTTTCTACCCAGACCTGTTTACTGTGAGTTGTTTCTTTGGCAAATAGTTATTAGAGCTGTATCTGTTATCAGAAGCATATATCTGTACTTAACATTGTAATAATGTATATCTTGCTTTTATTAATGCTGCATAACATTTTCAGAATGACTAAGATATTTAGAACTCATTGACACTGTCTTTATGTATCATATATTTCAAAACCTTTGTAATGAAAAATGAATGCATTCTATTTGTATCCCTGGTTCTAGTTACCACAAACGTATACAATGCTAATAATCACTGCACACTTACATAGGTCTGCCGAGAGCTCACCTGATTCTGATTCTTTGCTTAACATCTTATAGGCTACAATTAAAGTGTCCTTTAGACTTAATGGCTTTCTCAAGGCTCTGAACTATATCAGCCTCTAATTCAAAACAATAAGTCTGTTGCCAGAATTCAGCTTCATGTAGTTGTATAATTAAGCTCTCTGACTCCTTGATGACTGAAGAGTTGAATTCATTCAAGGCTTAGGACCTTGTTTGTGTCTATTATGTCTTTTGTTGTCAAAGCTCTCTACATGTAAATTCTAAAGCAATTAAATTATATTAAATGGATCTCCTTGTTGAACATGTATAATATTCATTCCACCTACAAGTATTTCTATGTCATGCTATCAAATATTTTCAATTATTTTATAGGACCAATATTCTGTCACACTTAATTATTAGGTAGCTCTTGCTAGGTATAATATTTCAAATTGGAACTTTAGATATCTTTGACTCTATATTTAAGGTAGATGTAGCTTCTAAATCTGGGAAAAATAATAACTGAAATGAATATTAATACATATATAAAATGATTATGATTTTTCTCTTACTTTTGTCTTTTATATAAGTTCATATAAATAAAAAGCATACAAACTGCTGAACTGATATAATATATTTTACATTAAGGAATGAAACATTGCATATAATACTGAATTGTGTTTTCATGTCCCATTGTTTATTGCTCTTCCAAAAAGACAGTTATCATCCTGACTTCTACCAATAATAGATTTTCACATTTCAAAGATTTATATTACAGAAGCATAAAAATTATGCTGCCTCTGGATTCATTGACTTATTATTACATTAGTTCTGTGACTACTGCAGATGGAGTCATTGGTCACTGTTATGCAGTACTCCATTCTATGAATATTTCTTATTTATTCCCTCTCTAGTAAGTAGATGTTTGTTATACAGAGTCTTATAAACAACACTGTCATAAATATTGTATATATTTTTACATCATATGCATATAATCTATGGGACATACATGTATAAGTAAAAATACAGTGTCATCATTAACACTACCTCATTCAAAATGTCCCTGTACTGCCAAGGTATAAGTACAACTATTGTACATTTACAGTGCCAAATTGGACTAATGTCCACTCATCAGGACCTACTCAAAACCTGAGGGCTAGTTTCTTAAGTGAAATAAATATCTTAAATTAGAACCTACTACTGCCACTTTATGAAACCATCTTAATTTCTAACTTCATTCTAAATATTTACCCTCATACTGACAGATAAGTGTCACCAAAGGAACTTTGTTTTCTAACAAAAAAGAGACCTTCCTGATCAAAATGCAGAGATTATGGTGTGTCCAGACCAATGCATACATATATAACACAATTTCTTCACCTCGGGCTCAAGGAGCATCATGAAATTGGGAGCAGAAAGATTTTAAGAGATAGAAGCCCAGGAAATCTACTGTGAGATTCTATCTTTCAGAAATGACAAGGTACCTGTACTCATGGTATTTCAAAAATATGACCGCCTAAAAAAGAGCTAATGAAGAATACCACCATTTGCTATGTGGAAGGCAGAAATTTTATGGGGCCCCACCCTAAAGGGGATATATGTGTGTGTGTGTGTGTGTGTGTGTGTGTGTGTGTGTGTGTGTACACTATGAATATGAATGAATAAAAGACTGGGACGACAAAATGGGACATGTACATGGGAAGGATCTGGAGAAGAAAGGTTAAGTGGGAATTATATAATAATTACATTTTAATTTAAAGAAACATAAAATAGATAAATATTTTTTTCAAAATCATATCCCTCATTGAAACATTCACATTGTTTTTCTACATCAAACCAGAAACTGTCTCAGAAATATGTGAAATCAAAACATTTATAATGGAGAGAAATATCAGAAAACCTTGTCAAATCAAAACCAGACAACCAAATCTGACTGATGGTCTTTGAGTCCAGGCTTAGATCTACAGTATTCTTTAATGTGTCATCTTACATGGCTAATGGAACATTACAGACATAATCAAGAGCTACAGAGTGGGAAGTCATGCTGCATTATTTGAATAGCTCCCGGGGATTCACACAATAGAGACAGTGGTTTGAGAGAAAGATGAAATTGCAGAATCAAATGTGAGAGTGATACAATTGCTGGCTTTGAAGGTAGAAGAAGAATATAAGTCATGTCATGTGAGGTAGCCAGGAAGAGCTGGAAGGTCAGGGAAATGGAAAATATCTCAAACATTTACACATACATACGCAAATGGAGCCCTGAGCATCTGATTTCACCTCAATGGTGTCCTACTTGAAATGCAGCCCCACAGTCACACAATTATGATGTACCTGTGTTACTAGGCTATCACATTGGCAGGAGCTTTCCCAGCCAGGGAAGCTAGGGTACAGCTCTCCTTTGTACTTTAGAAAGAAAACACTTTAAATATCTACATAAATATCAGTGATCCCTATAATTCAACATGGAATACCTTTGGAACCTACTGACTACTTTGAAGCTTGTGTATTCAGAACATTTTCCTCAATATTTACTTGTTTATAATTTTAAAATATCTCTACTCTTGATGAATACACAATTTTTATAACAAAAAGAAAAAATCATGATAGACAAGGATAGGTTTAAAAACCTGATCAAGTTCACAGTAAAAACCATTTATAAGAATAAAGCATTATTACTATTTTTCTTTTTATTTTTTCTTTTTATTTGTTATTGGTTATTTTATTTACTTACATTTCAAATGTTATCCCCCTTCCCAGTTTTTCTCCACAAACCTCCTACCTCTCCCCCCTCCCTCCTGCCTCTATGAGCATGCTCCCTCATCCATCCACCCACTCCAGCCTCAGCACCATAGCATTCCCCTACACTGGGTCATCAAGCCTGTACCGGAACAAGGGTCTCCTTTCCCATCAATGCCAGATAAGGAAATCCTCTGCTACATATGCAGTTGGAACCATAGGTCTCTCCATGTGTACTCTTTGGTTGGTGGTTTAGTCCCTGGGAGTTTTGAAGGGTCTTGTTGATTGATATTGTTGTTCTTCCTATGGGACTGCAAACCCTTCAGCTCATTCAGTCCTTCCCCTAATTCCTCTGTTGGGTTCCCAGTGCTCACAGTCCAATGACTGGCTGAAAGCATGCAAATGTGTATCTATCAGGCTCTGGCAGAGCCTCTCAGAAGATGCTATATCATGCTCTGTCAGCAAGTGCTTTTAGGCATCAGCAACAGTGTCTGGGTTTGGTGTCTGCAGATGAGATGGACCCCTAGGTAGGACAGTCTCTGGATGGCCTTTCCTTCAGTTTCTGCTCCACTCTTTGTCCCTGCATTTCCTTTTGACAGGAGCAATTTTGGATTAATAATTTTGAGATGGGTGCGTGGCCCTATTCCTCAACCGGTGTCCGTGCCTATCCACTAGATAGTCTCTACAGGTTCTTTCTCCCCTTTGTTGGGTATTTCAGCTAATGTTCTCCCTGTTGGGATCTGGAAGCCTCTTGTGTCCCTCTATCAGACAAAATGCCAACATCGAGGCCAAAAATGTGTATATGCAATCTATCCACTGACTGAGGAACTATTCGTATTTTCTGACTACTGAAAGAGAAAGGGTAAGATTGTATGTTCTGTTTAATTATTTGACCTCTAGTATGCTGATCACTCAGCAAAGGTCCCAATAACAAGGCTAGGGAAAAACAGAAGCTGAGCATGGTGAGGAAAGGAGAGAGAGAGAGAGTAAGGGAGAGAGAGAGAGACAGACAGAGAGAGAGAGAGAGAGAGAGAGAGAGAGAAGAGAGATGCATATCTCTGTAAAGGGGAGAATTATGTTATAAATGAGATCCCAGAACACTATACTACCCTGACATATTAACTTTTATTACGGAACTAATTTTGCTAACCATTGGTGATTTTTTCATGAGTGCACTGGCAACTATAATTAGAGAATGCTTCTTCATCAGTGTGACTCCATAACCATAGCTAGGATTAGTGTCTTGAAGTTACATTGTTTCTAATGTTTACGCTCTAGTCTGTGTCATATATTTGTAAGGTTTCCTTCATGTTTATGAGGAAACAAAGATGAATTAGAAATAAATTAAACCTTCATTAAAAAAAGTTATTCTGATGGAAAATCATAGTGAAGAAAGAATTGAATTGAGATCAGACATTATGTGTGTTTCTATGCTCCAGTGGCTGTCAGCCAAAAGAATTTAAACTGCTTACACTGATCTCTGAGCTTTCATTTCTTCAATGACAAACCCTAGAAAATATGGTTGCTCTGTAGAACCTTTTTTTAAGGAAATTCCACCCATTATACTACTACATCATATATTCCTGGGGAAAAAAAATAAATGATGCTATACCACTAAATCATATATTCCCGTGGAAAAAAAATAAATGATAGCATAAATATTTAATAATACATAACACAGCAAATCCCCACAATGTCTGAATCAGTACAATGACTTTATAGAAAATACCTTTATCTGATATATATTGTGATTTTTATACCATCAAGAAAACATGAATACAGGGAGTACAGGGTCCCCAGTGAAGGAGCTAGAGAAAGGATCCAAGGAGCTGAAGGGTTTGCAGCCCCTTAGAATGAACAACAATATGAGCTAGTACCCCCAGAGCTCCCAGGGACTAAACCACCAACCAAAGAGTACACATGGTGGGACTCATGGCTCCTGCAGCATATGTAGCAGAGGATGGCCAAGTTGGTCATCAATGGGAGGAGAGGCCCTTGGCCCTGTGAAAGTTCTATGCCCCATGTAGGCGAATGCCAGGGCCAGGAAGCGGGAGAGTGTGGGTTGGTGAGCAGGGAGAACAAACACGGTTTTTATTTTTTCCTTTATTTTTTGGAATGGAAACTGGGAAAGGAGATATCATATGACATGCAAATAAAGAAAATATCCAATAAAAAATGAAAAAGAAGAAAACATGAATACAGGTGACATGGAAATACATTTGCATATTTAAATTCAGATCTCATCGTAAATTTTCAAATGACATGTTTTTGGAAAATATACTTTACAATAATTACATATTTAAAATATTTCAAATAGACTTTCATGAAATGCCCAGCTTCAATTTAACTTCTGAGGTGAGCAATGCACAGAAAATAATGTCTTCTAAAGCAGTGTCTTTGTGAAACCACTTGAAAGTTCTTAGCAACTGGAAATTTGTACACTTTCATGAGTCTCTTCTCAGCAGAGGCTGATGGTTACATGGTTAGAGATTGTGCCATTATAGTTTCATGATGCCCTTTGAGACATTGGTCTTGTTGCATTCTGTCTTACAAAAATGGTGAAGATTTGGTGCTTCATTCTGTACTAACTGTAAGTAGTTATAGGGGGAATTAAATTAATCACTTAAAAAATTTACACCAGTGGAAAGCACTAACATAGTAACTTGATAATTAAAATAAATTAAAATTGTAAGAAATTTAAATTGTAAGAAAACCATTTCAACTCTCAAAACACAGGGTCTCTCATTATTAAGTTGCTCATGGGACTTCTTTTTAAAAGGTGGAAGGGATAAGATGCTATAGGATATTGCAGAAGTGACTTGATAGAAAAACTTAGTAAGAACTACTGGAAGTACTATAATCCCTTATTTCATAGTTTACTACAAAGCAATAAAAACAAAAACACTGTCATGGTATTGATAAACAAAAAATTAGATAAGTTTATCAATTGAATGGCATTTAGACCCCTACATAAATCCCCATACTTCCAATTCTTTTATATAGAAACCAGAAATACGCATTTAGAAAAAGAGAGCATTCTTAACCAATGTTGCTGGTCAACTTGATGTCTACACGTAGGAAAGTCTAAATAGATCAATAGACATCTCCCTGTATAAAATTTAACACCAAATGGATCAAAGCCTCAACATAAAACCAGATATACTGAACCTGATACAAAAGAAAGTAGGGAAGAGCTTTGAAGTAACTGTGATAGGAGACGACTTTCAAAACAGACCATTATTAGTGTGGCCACTAAGAACAATTCAGACATGGCACCTAATGAAAATGAGAAGCTTTTTTACTGCAAAAGGCAAGGTAGCAGTTCACAGAAAGGAAGAGATTTTCACTGATTACACATGTGGTATTGGCATATGTGTGCGTGTGTGTAATCCAATTTAAAAATGGATATAGAGAAAGGGGAATACTCCCCCATTGGTAGTGGGATTGCAAACTTGTAAAACTACTCTGGAAATCAATCAGGTGGTTCCTCACAAAACTGGAAATAGTTCTACTTAAAGACTCAGCTAGATCACTTCTGGGCATATACCCAAAAGATGTCACACCACACCAGAAGGACACTTGCTCCACTATGTTCATAGCAGCCTTATTTATAATAGCCAGAAGCTGTATTCAACTCAGATATCCCTTAATCGAAGAATGGATATAGAAAATGTGGTTAATTTACACAATAGAATACTACTCAGCCATTATAAATGAGGACACCATGAATTTTGCACGCAAATGAATGGAACTAAAAATTATCATCCTGAGTGATGTAACCTGGAACCAAAAAGACATATATGGTGTGCCCTCACTGATTAAGTGGGTATTAGCCAAAAACTTCAGAATACCCAAGATACAACTAGCAGAATGTAAGAAGCTTAAAAAGAAGGAAGGCCCAAGTGTGGATACTTCAATCCCATTTAGAAGGTGAAAAAAAAAAATCACAGGAGATAGAAGGAGAGAAGAACCTCGGTGGGAGAAGGGAGGGAGGGGGGTGAAGGGGAAGCAGGATCAGGTATGGGAAGAGGAAGGATAAAAGCCTAGAAGGCCAGGAGAATGAATCAAATATGAAGCAGTTTGGGGTAGAGTCAGGAGGAACCTCTAGAAAGTCCCAGAGACCTGGGATATAAGAGGCTTTCAGGACCCAATGGGGATGGTTTTAGCCAAAATCCAACAGTAGAGATGTAACTTGAAGAGACTACCTCTAGCAGATATACATGGCCCACAGATGGGGCTACTTACCCATCTTCAAAATTTGTGACACAAATTTTCCTATCTAAAGGAAAAGCAGGGACAAAAATGGAGCAGACTGTCTAATGACCAGCCCAATTTGGGATTCATCCCATGTGCAAGCATCAAACTTTGACACTGTTACTGATGTCACATTGTACTTGCAGATAGGACCCTAGCACAGTTGTCCTCTGAGAGGCTCTACCATTAGATCACTGAGATAGATGCAGATACTTGCAAGATACTTACTCATTTGAGGTCAAGGACCCCTATGGAAGAGTTAGAGAAAGGAATGAAGAAGTCGAAGGGGAATGCAACCCTATAGGAAGAACCACAATATCAACTAACCTAAACTCCTCAGAGCTCCCAGAGATTAAGCCAACAATCAAAGAGCATACATGGGCTGGTCCATTGCCCACCCCCAACCCCACCCACGGTACATATGTACCAGAGGACTGCCTTGTCTGGATTCAGTGGGAGAGGATGCATTTAATCCTATAGAATTTTAAAGTCCCAAGGAAGGGAGATGCTGGTGGCAGTGGGTGGATAGGTTAGGGGAGCAACCTTTCAGAAGCAAAGAGAAAGAGGGATGAGGTGAAGAGCTCTGGGAGGAGGAATCAGCAAGGGGGGCAACATTTGGAATGTAAACAAATAAAATAATGTAACTTACAAAAATGGGGCACAGACTTAAACAGATAATTCTCAACCAAAGAAATTAAAGTGGATAAGAAACTTGAATAATCAACTTCTTTATCCATTAGGAAAAATAAATCAAAACTTATGGCTAAAATCAATAATACAAATGACAGCTTATGGTGCAAGGATATGAAGTAAGGAAATCACTCATCTATTGCTGGTGTGAGTGCCAACTTGTACAGCCAAGATGGAAATCAATATGGATATTCCTCAGAAAGTTGGGAAGCAATCTATCTCAAGATCCAACTATACTACTCTTGGGTATATACCTAAAAGATGGTCATTCATCCTGACACTTCGTCAACTTTGTTCATTGCAGCCAGAAATTGGGAAGAACTTAGATGTCCCTTGTCTTAGAGTTTTACTACTGTGAACACAAAACAGAAACCATGACGAAGGCAACTGTTATAAAGATAGCATTCAATTGGGGCTGGCTTACAGGTACAGAGGTTCAGTCCATTATAATCAAATGAGAACACTGCAGTGTCCAGGCAGGCATGGTGCAGGAGGAGCCGAATGTTTTATATCTTCACCTGAAGACTGCTAGCAGAAGACTGGGTTCTATGCAGCTGTGACTAGAGTATTAAAGCCCACACCCACAGTGACATACCTAATCCAACAAGGCTACACCTCCTAATAGTGCCACTCCTTGGGGCAGCATATTCAAACCATCACAGCCCTCATGGGAAAAATAAATGAGTGGAACATTTATATAACAAATGTAAAGATAAAGAAAATGTGGTACATTTTTATAACAAGGTAATATGTATCCATAAAAAATAAACATCATGAAATTTGCAAGTAACTATAGGACAATCAAAAAATCCTCAGTGATGTTATGCCAAATCATGAAAGATAGATATGATATGTATTCAATTATAAGTGGACATTACCTGTGAAGTCAATGATAACTAAGCTACCATCCATAGAACAACAGACTGTTGGTAAAGAGTAAGGGACTTGAGAGTACAGAGATCTTTTATGAAATGGAAATAGATAAAGAGTTATAGATGTTTTGCGGGCTTAATGGGAAGGTCAAAGGAAATGAAGGAGGGGATATTGGAAGAGGGTGCTGAAATTCAGAGCCATTTCAAGGGTAGTATGGAAACTTAATACAGTAGAATTATATATATATATATGTATATATATATATGTATATATATGTATATGTATACATATATATGTATTTATATGTATATATACATATGTGTGTGTGTGTGTGTGTGTGTGTGTGTGCATGTTATTCAAACTGGTCATCTCTTGTCACAAATTGAAGTTGCTAGTATTAGGATTTTGTTAGATATAATTGAGTTATTGTTCAAATGGGATCCATGGGAATTCCCCAAAATCCCAGCCTGCTGTCAAGACTGTAGTTTGTTCTACATAAAAGGACAGCAAGTGTCCATGGCTTACTAACAACATCTACACAGCTCATTGAACATAAAGAAGTCAAGCTTGTTGTAAATAGCACCTTCACCCCTATATGCTAGCACCTTTGTGATTAAAAGCTGAGCTCATTACTAATATTTTCCTGAAACAATTCCAAATTCTGAATTTACTAAGAGTTATGAAGGGTCTATGTGATCTACGTGTCTCAGTACATTTGTTTTGAATTTTTCTTATTAAACTCCTTTGAAGTTGGATTATTTTTTTTAATTCTGAGAGTTACACTGAGGATAAAATTATTATCTAATGGATATAACATTTTTTCCTGAAAAACAATCTCAGAAGGTTTCACCAGCTCAGTCTGTGTAGAGACAGGCTGCTGCTATAAACAATTCTTCTCAATGAGTATGAACTTTGTTCAAGGCTAATATTATGCATATGTCCAGGGAAATAGACAATGAAATATTTAAAAGGCAATCATTTCAACTCATATTTGTTCTTCTGTAAATACCTCAAAATAAACTTAATGTCTCAATTTTCCTACTTTTTCTTTCATTCCATTCATGACATCATAGATCTTTATGACAACAAATGTCCATAATTCCAAAGGCAATCTCAACCAACCACTGAGAAAACATAAACTGTAATAAATTTATAACTTACAAGAAATGTCTGATATTTAACATTATCTTACTGTCTTCACCTTGAACACTCTTCTATTAATGAGCCTATTTCTGTAAGCTTTAAGGCTTTTGAAAAGCAGTAGACTGTGACAACTACCTAATATTCTACCATCTATAATTAGAAAACAAATTAGCCTCTTATTAGCAATTTTATATTATTCAAGTAGCTTTAAACTAAAAAAAAATAATAAGTGGCTATTACTAAGTACAATCTCACAGTGATGTTAAGAGAATAATATCAAATGAAATTTATGAAAATGATTATTGTGTTTGACACATGCTAAACATTATTGTCATAATTATTCTGATCTTAAATCCACACATGGTTTATCTTAATAAACTCATGCGCCATGTAAATAATGAGCATACATGCATCGTGTCATTCTGTTCTTCTCTCTTATTGTAGTATTATCAGTAAATTCAAGTTACTAATATCTTGACTTTTCCGTAATAGAATACAACCTGAAATTGTGAGCCAAATAAACTCCTTCTACCCAATGCTGTTTTTATCAGAGTATTTTATTATTGCAATAGTAAAACAAAACAAATAAAAATTGGTACCAAGAATGGGTCTATTACTGTAATAAACATAACCATGTGGCTTTTATGGCCCTTAAAAAGCTATGTGAGAGAAATGCAAAAGTATTTCAATTTTTGGTCTAAAAAGCCATTATATATTTAAACAGAATTTAAAGAATTTTGTGTGGCTTTCTTGTGACTGAAGGATAGACATACAGAAAAGCCCTAGTTCATGAAATTTTGGAGAAGATCAAGGAGTCGGACCCTCTGGTATGGATGGATCATTTCCTTGATGTTTGGTGAAAAATTTGCCTTTACTCAGCTGTGTACTTAGAACATGAGTAAAGGTGAAATGAGAAATTGTATAAGTGTCAGGATAGAAGGGTATTCCAGTTGATTTTGAAAAAGCAGCTGTAATTGTTAAGGATCATCACCACTGAAAAGAAGCCTTATGGGTTGTATGAGTATCATGATTGTGTCTAGAGGACAAACCTATAACTTGGAAACTCCATCTTGTAAAGATCTAAACTTATTAAAGGAGAAAAGCCTAAGATGATGTCGTTTCCTTGAAAGTAACTTCCAAGAATAGAAGGTAATACAACTTTTGTCCAAGGAGCATCAGCTACACTCTGATCTGCCAGCAGAACTTGACAGTATTGTTTGCTGATGTTGGTCTTGTATGGATCCAGGATGCAATCTTGAGGGATTATGAATGGGCAGTTGAGTCCATTGAATACATATATAACATTTTATTCCTTGCAGAATGGTCCTAGAAAGATATTATGTTATGATGTAAGGGTGACTCCTAAGTTAAATTAAAGATCCCTAATTGGGATGCCAGGATGAACCATGAAGCATTTGCCAATTAGGGAGTGACTGTAAAGTAGAGCTGGCATAATCCTAAGAGAGGAGCTGTATCACACAGATGGCATAAATACCTAAGATTGTATATTGTCTCTGCTGGATGTTTGTTTTGGACATGATCATGTCTTGCTGTACCCAAATACATCCTGTTTCTTTTTTTTTTTTTTTAAAGAGCGTTTATTCTGTTCTGTTATTTTCTTTGCTACAGATTGTATAGGAACTCATGATTAAAAGAATTTGGAATTTTAAAAGAGTTATAACTATAGGAATTAAATTTTCCTTTAGCACAGCCTTTGTATAGGCTACTTTTGCTCTCCTTTCCACCTATAGACTCTTGAGAGTATTATTAATCTGCTGCCATTTGCATATCTGAACATCTCCTTCTCAACCTAATTCCATTCCTTGAGACTTGGAGTCAGAGAAGAGGACCCATTGCCCTCTTATCTTTCTCTACCATTGTCAGCCATTCCTCCTAGCACTACTCCACCAGAACCATTCTCTACCTGAGAACATATTTGACTAGGAATCAGGTAAGTTACTTATGCTCTCTTTCCCTCCATCCTATTTCTCTGTCTTCTGTCTGCCAGCCTTAGCACTTCCTCCTCAACTACCCATGGATGATGGAGAATGGGTCTGAATCTGTCAGCTTGCACAAAATCTACTCCAAGTAGATCAAACACCTCAACATAAGACCAGATGTGCTGAACTTGATAGAAAACAGAATAAAGAATAAACTTAATCCCATTGGCACAGGGGTGGAATTTCTGCAAAGGACCAATATCACAGGCATTCAGACTGACAATTAAAAGTGGTGTCCTATGAAGCTAAATTAACTTCTATCTACACTATCAATAGAGTGAGGCAGCAGCCTACAGAATGAGAAAGGTGTTTGATCACTTAAGCATCTGATAGAGAGTTAGTATCTATAATATACAAAAAAGGGAGATAAAATTGAACATTGAGAAAACAAGTAATTTAATTTAAAAATAGAGTGTAGATCCAAATAGAGAGCTCTCAAAATATGAATTTCAAATACCTTAGAGACATTTTCAAAAGTGTTCAATGCTTTGCTATCAGTGAAGCATAAATTAAAACTACTTTGAGAATCCATTCGACTTTATCCAGAATTGCAAAGCCAAGAATACTAAAACAAATGACAACAGATGATAGTGAAGACATGGGAAAGAGGAGCACATATTAATTACTGGTAGGTGTGTAAAGTGGTAAGTCACTATGCAAATCCTTGTAAAAAATACATCTTCTAAAACATCTAGCTATACTACCTAGAGAACTCTACATTCTATGACTTAGATGCTTGCTCATTTATTTTTATTGGTGTTCTACTCTTAAAAACTAGAAACTGGAAATGACCTTAACCAACATTTCAAGAACATGGATATTATAGATAAAATGATTCAAAAGAATAAGCCAAAAAAATTAAGTGTGAAAACAAATATAATCCTATAAGCACATACTTATATGGTCTCTGATCAGAGCATCTAATCTTCTGTTTCAACATTATTTTTCTTGAGTAAATATAATACATTTTTCATATGTGACTGTCTCTTACTTAAAACTAAATATTAAACCATGTGGTCTTTAAAAATTATAAATATAGTCTTTGCAGTAGCAAATCTATCTTGTTACTAAAACATTGAATATATTACCATATGAAACTATCATTATTGGTGTAATTTTAGTTAACAGAGTTAGTTACACTGTATTGAAACAAAAATCCTCCATGTTTTCCAAATTTAAATATTTATGTAACTGCAAAAGATAAGATGAAACACACCAAATTTTCTCAGATAAAAGGTAATTTTAACTAATGAGAATGTTGAATGCTTCTCGTTATTAAGATTCCTCCATTGTGTAAAGAAGGCAACATATTCTCAAAATACTATAATCTGTTAGGTTACATTTTACTTTTATTATCCCATTTTGAAGATAGAGATAGAAAGTCTAAAGAAGAGATATTTATTGTTAAAAGCCACATAATTTGTAAATGACAAAGTTAGAGATTAAAACCATGTCACTTTGGCTTTTCAGTACAGTTTTCCTATTAGTTTTGCTGAATTTAAATGAGTTCACAGGTTTATCCAAATTATTCTGACACTGGAAGTTAATATTAATGCTTTTAAACTAATTTGTAATGTGGCAATTTTGAAGATCAACTTGTTTTGAATAGATTCAATGAGGTTAAAAATTAAATTTAGTGACTGCTGTAAGATATAAGGAAAGGAGCAAATTGGAAAAGCCAATTATATATTGGTTTAAAAGGAAATAGTCAATAAGACAAATTGGCAACCTACAGCTTGGGAAAAAAATCTTCACTAATCCCACATCCAATAGATGGCTAATATCCAAAATATATAAAGAACTCAAAAATCTAATCACCAAAAACCAAATAACCCAAATCCAAAAATAGGGTATAGAAATAAACTGAGAATTTATAACAGAGAAATCTTGAATGGCTGAGAAGCACTTAAAGAAATGTTCAAAGTGATCAGAGAAATGAGAATCAAAACAAACCTGAAATTCCACCTTATACCAATCAGAGTGGCTAAGATAAAAACCTCAGGTGACAACACATGTTGGCAAGGATGTGGAGAGAGAGGAACATTCCTACATTGCTGGTGGGATTGCAAACTGGTACAACCTCTCTGGAAATCAATCTGGAGGTTCCTCAGAAAATTGGAAATAGATCTACATGAAGATCCAGCAATACCTCTCTTGGAAATATACCCAAAATATGCCCCACCATGCTACAGTAGCATGTGTTCCACTATGTTCAATAGCAGTCTTGTTTGTGATAACCGGAAGCTAGAAACAACCCAGATGTCCTATAACAGAAGAATGGATACAGAAAATGTAGTTTATTTACAATATGGACTACTACTCAGCTATTAAGAACAAGGACATTCTGAGTTTTGCAGGCAAATGGATGGAACTAGAATATATCATGCTGAGTGAATAACTCAGACCCAAAAGGACATTCATGGTATATAAGTGGATATTAGTCAAAAACAAAAACAAAAAACAAAAAACAAAAACAGAATACCAAAGATACAGTTCGAAGAACTCAAAAAGGTCAACAAGCTAAAGGGCACAAGTTAGGAAGCCTCAGTCCCACTTGGGAGGGAGAAAAAAGCAATTACAAGTGGAGGTGGGGCCAGGGAGGGAAGAAGGGAACCTGACCTGGTATTGGGTGAAGGAAAAGAACTGAAGCCCTGAGGGCCAGCAGAATGAATGTAAACAGGCAATCTCAGGAGGTAGGAAATTGGGAGGACACTCCAGAATGTACTAGAGACCTGGGAAGTGAGAGACTCTCAGGACTCAGGGGGCGGGGGGAGCCTTAATTGAAATGCCTGAGAGTAGGGAGAAGGAATTTGTAGAGCCCAACCTCCAACAGAAAGACAGGGCATCAAGTGAGGGATGGGGTTGCCATCACACAATCAAAACTCTGACCCACAAATGTTCCTGTCTGATAGAACTGCAGGGATGGAAATGGAGAGGAGCCTGAGGAAAAGAAGGTCCTAAGACAGGTCCAAAGTGATCCAACTCATGGGGAGGTCCCAAGACCTGGCATTATTACTGAGGTTATGGAGCACTCAAAAAAGGGACCTATCATGACTGCCCTTCAGGAGACCCAACAAGCAACTGAAAGAGACAGATACAGATATTTTCACCCAGCCAACGGACAGAAGCTTCTGACTCCAGTGGTTGAATTAGGGAAAGTCTGAAAGAAGCTGAGGATGAGGATGACCCTGCAGGAAGACCATCATTCTCAATTAACCTGGACTTCCAAGATCTCTCAAACACTGGACCACCAGCCAGACAGCATACACCACCTGATGAGGGCCCCAAAGCACATACAGTAGAGGAATTCCGGGTCTGGGTTCATTCAGAGATAATGCACCTAACCCTCAAGAGGCTGGACGCCTCAGGGAGTTTAGAGGTCTGGTTGTTTGGGGGGGGGTGGGAGAACATTCTCGTGGAGATGGGATGGTGAGTGGGGGGTAGGGTGGGAAGGAGGTAGGTTAATAAAATCTGGAGTGTAAACAAATAAATAAATACAACATATTTAAAGTAAAAGAAAAAAAGCTTTGACATGAAAACTGAGTGTATAATTGATACTGACTTTTGTGTATGGCAAATTAACTGTAGGATTTTAGACAACGAAAATAAAGTTATGAACACTAATTCCATTATAGTAAGGAGAGTCATAGAAGCCACATTTATTTAATATGTCAATATTAATGATTGTGGGAAGCTTACTTGCCCTGATGTTATGCACTAAGGTTTTCTGTACATTTATGATACAAAGTACTGTAAGGATGACTGTTCTTGTATCCTTATTGTCCACAAAGCTTGGAGAGGATAAATAATTTTCAGTGTTCTATTTATTGCATAGAAATATTAAAATGCCAAATAGGTTTTTCTGGGTATATTGTAAGTGTTCTTCATATAGCAGAATATTAATACTACAGCTTATATATAAAGTAAAGGGGAAATGGCAATTGATATTACATATACAAAGCATAAGATTTCTTCCCAAGAAAGGAAAATAACCTGAAATATAATATTCTTCAAAAGTAATTTTAGAGCAGAGATTGAAAATAATTCTATAAGCCAAATTTAAGGTAATTAACTGATCAATTTGGCAGCTTGAAAGAATTGTAAACACTAGAATAGTAGAAAGCTTAGAATTCCCCCTCTATTTTTAAATAAATAATTTCAGTAACAGTACTGACTATTAAATGTAGAACCAGATTCTAGAAGATAATTCCATACAAAAAAATTGAATTGACCAGAGCAGAAAAAAAAATCATCCCTCATGCAGGCTATACTAGAGGCACATTAATATAAATACTTGTGTGTCCATACATACCCTAGGTGAGAAATCAACTTGTATTTTCTTGGTGAGATGAGGGAAGAATTATGTAAATAGCATAGTTATATTAACACTCAACATTGAGGCTGTTAGCCTTTTACATGAAAATATTTCTGTACCATTTCACTTATTCTGTGATTTATACTAGTATATCTTTATTAAATAATATCTTAGAAATACTTGACTCTTCTGACTAAATGAAACAACTTTTAGAAATAGAACATATCCTTCAGCATTTCCAAAATAATTTCTTATGACCATTTGCTAAGCTTTATTCTCAATTTAGGCCCAAAGTGTAATGAGTAAAAATGAGATCAAATATGATATCATTTATTATTAGCTAGGTGAGAAAACTCTTTCATATAGCCCAGCTTCTGGCAGAAGAATCACAAATTTGAGGTCAACAGGAATTGCACATCAAGAAATTATCTTGCAAAAAAAAAGAAAGAAGAAAGAAAGAAAGAAAGAAAGAAACCAAACAAGCACTGCTTTAAGGTTGTACTCATCAAACATTTAATTCACCATTTTATTAGTAGCAACTTTAACATCAAATGCATGTAATGAATAGTCTACTATCATACAATGAATCATGGAGAAAAAAAACCTCAAAGTTAATAAGTTTATCAGATCTTCATGTGACATATGGTCAGCATATATGGGTTTATTTCTGAAAATTTTATTCATGATAGAAAAAAATGAAAAGAAGATAAATGTCTCAGCATTTGAATAAGATATACTATTTTCATTATCAAAATCTGATATCATCATGTTGAATAAGTGCTTGCAGCCAACCATTGGACTGAGCATGGGGTTCCAATGAAGGAGGTAGAGAAAGGACTGAAGGATCTGAAGGGGTTTGCAACCCTATAGGAAGAACAACAATATTAACCAACCAGAACTGCCAGAGCTCTCAGGAACTAAGTCACCAACCAGAGTACACATGGAGGGACCCATGGCTCCAGCCACATATGTAGCAGAGGATGACCTTGTTGGGCATCAGTGGGAGGAGAGGCCCTTGGTCCTGTGAAGGCTTGATGCTCCAGTGTAGGGAAATGTAAGGGCATGGAGGGGGGAATAGGTGGGTGGGTGGGGGAACACCATCATAGAAGCAGGGAGGGATGATGGGATAGGGGGTTTCTGGGAGGGGGAGAAATGGGGAAAAGAAATAACATTTGAAATGTAAATAAACAAAACATTCAATTTAAAAAAATAAAAGAATGAATAACCATGTGAGAGTGCCAACAAATCCCTCCCTTCAGAGCTCAAGGAATCCCTTGGAGAGTGTAAGAGCCAGAGGTGATAGAAGACACCAAGGCCTTCTAAATCAACTAACCAAGGCTCATATAACTTCACAGAGGCTGAAGCAGCAAACACAGGGACACAGGGACTATACAGATCTGCACCAGGTCTTCAGTATTTTTTTTTTTTGGTTTCTTTATTTACTTACTGTTTTTTATTTGTTTATCCATTTTTCTTTTTTTCATTTTTATTGGATATTTTCTTTATTTACATTTCAAATGTTTTCTCCTTTCTCTGTTTTCCCTCCAGAAACCCCCTATCCCATCCTCCCTCCTCCTGCTTCTATGAGGGTGTTTACACACCTGCCCACCCACTCCTGCCTCCCTGCCCTGGCATTCCCCTACACTGGGGCATAGAGTCTTCGTAGGACCAAGGGCCTCTCCTCCCATTGATGTCTTCTTATTTTTCCTTTTTTTTATTAGATATTTTCTTTATTTACATGTCATATAATATCTCCTTTCCCAGTTTCCCATCCGAAAAAAAAAAAAAGAAATAAAATAAAAAAATAAATAAAAATAAAATCAATAACAATAACAAAAAAAACCTTTTCCCTCCCCACTCCCCCTGCTCACAAACCCACCCTCTCCAACTTCCTGGCCTTGGCATTCTCCTACACTAGGGCATAGAACCTTCACAGGGTCAAGGGCCACGCCTCCCATTGATGACCTACTTGACCATCCTCTGCTATGTATGCTGCTGGAACCATGAGTCCCATCCACCATGTGTACTCTTCGGTTGGTGGTTTAGTCCCTGGGAGCTCTGAGGGTACTGGTTAGTTCACATTGTTGTTTGTCCTAAGGGGCTGCAAACCCTTCAGCTCCTAGGGTCCTTTCTCTAGCTCCTTCATTGAGAACCCTGTACTCAGTCCAATGGATGACTATCAGCCTCTACTTCTGTATTAGTTGGGTACTGTCAGAGCCTCTCAGGAGACAGCTATATCAGGCTCCTATCAGCCAGCACTTGCTGGCATCCACAATAGTGTCTGGAATTGATGATTGAATACTGGAAGGATTCCCAGGTGGAACAGTCTCTGGATTGTCCTTCCTTCAATCTCTGCTCCATAGTTAGTCTCTGCAACTCCTTCGATGGGTATTTTGTCCCCCTTTTAAGAAGGAATGAAGTATCACACTTTGGTCTTCCTTTTTGAGGTTCCTGTGGTTTGTAGATTTTACTTTATGTAGGCCATCCTTTGCTACATATGTGGCTGGAGCCAATGGGACCCTCCATATATATTCTTTGGTTGGTGGTTTAGTTCCTGGGAACTCTGAGGGTTCTGGTTGGTTAATATTGTTTTTCTTCTTATGGGTGGCAAACCCTTCAGCTCCTTCAGTCCTTTCTCTGACTCCTCTATTGGGGACCTCATGCTCAGGCCAATGGCTGGCTGCGAGCATCTGCCTCTGTATTTGCTAAGCTCTGAAATAGTCTGAGGAGACAGCTACCTAAGTCTGTCAGCAAGCACTTCTTCACATCCGCAATAGTATCTGGGTTTGGTATCTATATATGGAATAGATTCCCAGGTCAGGCAGTCTATGAATGGCCTCTCCTTCAGACTCTGCTCCACAATTTGTCTCTGTATTTGCTCCCAAGAGTATTTTGCTCCCCCTTCTGAGGATTTAATCTTCCTTCTTGAGCTTCATGTGCTCTGTGAATTGTTTATTGGGTATTCCAAGCTGTTAAGCTAATATCCACTTATCAATGAGTGCATACCCTGTGTGTTCTTTTGTGACTGGGTTACCTCACTCAGAATGATAATTTATAGTTTCTTCCATTTGCCTAAGAATTTCATGTATTCATTCTTTTTAATAGCTGAGTAGTACTCCATTGTGTGATACAGAAAATGTGGTATATCTACAGCATATCTATTAGCTTAGTATTTTTATGGGACTCCTGACTGTGAACTTACTCTTTGGTCTGCTCTTGAAACTCTTTTTTTAAAGACAATTTGTGGTGTCCAACTTCAAAATGATAGCTTTTGCCTCATCTTATAATATTTTCTTTGATCAAGTTTGGTGTTTATCTCTTTGAAGTCACAGAAAAGGGGTGAATCTAGAAAGGTAGAGAGGAGCTGGGAGTAGAGGGAAGAAAAACTATAATCAGGTTATATTGTATAAGACAATGATCTATGAGTGAGGGACAGGAGTGAAGCCCTGAGGTCCAGCAGAAAGAATGGAAACAGCCAATCTTGAGAGGTAGGGGTGGAGGGACCCTCCAGAATGTACCAGAAACCTGGGAGGTGAGAGACGCTCAGGACTCAGAGGGAGTCACCTTAAATGAAATGCACAATAGTGGGGAGAAGGAACTTGTAGAGTCCACCTCCGGTAGAAAGACAAGACATCAAGTGGAGGGATGGGGTTGCCATCCCACAGACAAAATCTGACCCAGAATTGTTCTTGTCTAAAAGAATTGCAGGGACAAAACTGGAGAAGAGACTAAAGGAAAGCAGTCCAGTAACTGGCCCAAATTGGGATCCAGCTCCAGAAGCCCCAAGGCCTGACACTCTTACTGATGCTATGGTGTCCTTACAAATAGGAGCCTAACACAGCTGTCCTTTGAGAGGCCCAACAGGCAGCTGAATGAATCAGATGAGATACTTAAGTCCAACTAATGGAGAGAAGTCAGAGACCCCTGTAGTTGAATTAGGGAAAGGCTGGAAGAAGCTGAGAAGGAGGGCAACCCCATAGGAAGACCAGACCTCGGTATCTCCAGGTACCTGTACCCCTGAGATTTCTTAGACACTGAGCCACCAACCTGGTAGCATATACTAGTTAATAGGAGACCCCTGATACATATTCAGCAGAGAACTGCCTGGTCTGGCCTCAGTGAGAAAAGAAGCACCTAACCTTGGAGAGACACGAGGCTCCAGAGAGTGGGGAGGTTTGGTGGAGTGAGTGTGGGAGAAATCTTCTTGGAGGCAGGGGAGCATGAATGGGATGAAGAACTGTGAGAGTGCAGACAAGGATAGGGATAATGACCAGACTGTAAAAAAAGACTAAAGGTACTTTTAAAAAATGATATACTTTCAATAAAAAGATAAACAAGAGAAAAAAAGAATGAAACACCCATAGCAAAATGAACATCTCTTTGTCACAGGCATCTAACATCTATGATGTCCTCAAAGAAACAGAAATTTTTTAACACCTAAGAATTTTTGTCTGCATAATTTTTAAAAAGATGACAAAATTAAAATATTTGTAAAACCTAAAAAGAAAAGTTAAAAATAATAAGATTTCCAAATTGTTAAAACATAGCAATGTTTTGGTTTTTATGAAGCAACAATATATTATTCTTTTTTTCTTTCTAAAAAGGAAAGTTAAGAGTGAATGAACACAGGACCCATGGCAGTTTGCCATGGTATACATATTTTTCTAGATACAAAATGTTCAATAAAAAAAAAAAAGAGGTACCCAAAGTAAACAATTGTGTATGTCTTAAAATAGAAAAACATGCCAGTTTGATTAAAAGATGGCTTATGTGCAAATAAAGTTTATTTTTTGGGTGTAAAACAATTTCAGGAATAAAATTGAAATGCTTGTTAGCACAGTGCAAGGTTTAGGTAAATAGCTCCTAAAGCTCCATGTTTTAAGGAACTGGAGCTTATGGTAGCACTGAGAAGAGAGGTTTTGGGGCCTTTGAGAAGTCCTTAATTATTCCTGTTTCAGAGTATTCATTCAGAGTGTAGGACCTCAGACGTCCATTTGCTTTCTGAATCCTGAAATAAGACCTTCATTCCACTGTGGCTTTCTCGACTTCCACAGTTCACAAGTATTGTACCAATTAGTTTTGAACCAAAGCTTCCATATCTTTGAGCCTTAAAGATACACTACCATACCATACACTACCACATTGCAGATGTAATCTATAGCCTGTTTATGTAATAAGACAATAAGAGAATAAGACAAGTATTCTCCATTTAGCTACAGTGTCAGGCTTGAAATTACACCTTCCTTAATATACAGTAGTGTGTGATCACTTTTCTGTAGTAAAGAGCTGGCTAAATATAGTTAGGGTTTATTTAGAATATAGAACTGGAAAGTCAAGGAGGGTGAATAGGGATGAAATATAAATTAGAAGATTTTTTGCTCAGTGTTGATCTATAGCTTTATTTTGATCTATAGCTATATATTTCTTTTTTGGAAATGCTGGGAGTTAAACCTAGTACATTATCTGAATGCACTGTATCACTGAGTTAATTCTATTAGCACCAATCTAGTACATTATTATGGTATATTGCATAGTCATACATAAAGATAATTTATAAAATAGAATATAAAAATATAGGAAATACCACTAAAAATGTGATTTTTGTTTGTTTATTTGTTTTGTTTCTTGAAACAGCATTTCTCTCACCCAGTATAGCCCTGGGTGTCCTGGAACTCACTATATACATCAGACCTTGAACTCAGAAATCCACCTGCCTTTGCCTCCCAAGTGCTGGAATTAAATCGTGCATCACCACTGCCCAGCTGGAAATACGATTTGATATATTGAATACTATAATATAATGGGACAGAAGTCAGATGTTTCATCTATTATTTTTTGAGTTGAAAATTTCTATTGGATATATGTAAAATATAAATGTGTCTGTTGTTATCACATAATATTATACTGAGACTATTATAGTAAAAAAAAGGTTTTACTAATTGGGTCATATGCCTTAAAGTAATTATCACAATAAATGGGTAATTTTTAGGTAGCCATAATCCAGATTTAAACATTCTTATTTGCGGTGTTTACCAAGGAAAATATGACAGATGTAAAGTAGCTTCTAACATATTATTTCGACTTTTTAGTACCACATAGAGTAGTGTTTTGAGAGACATGTAATAGCAACAATGTATTCATTTCAAATATTTAAGAATATCAGCTGGGCCATAGTGACACACACCTTTTATCCCAGCACTTTGGAGGGAGAGGC
>NW_022196913.1:87117430-87123231 GCF_008632895.1 Mastomys coucha
AAAAAAAAAAAAAACAACCAACCAAAAAGAATAATTTTAAAAGAGTTATTGTTGTCTTTGTAGTATTGTTCTATTTGCTAGAGGTGTAAATAGAGCCATAATGATCATACCATACAAGATAAAGCTACATGTTTAAATTAGTATATTGTCAGGATTAATATTTAGAAAATGATTGGCTAAAATATTTAAAAAAACAATTACAGAAATTTAAAGAAATTTTATCATATCTTTCTAGTTTTAACCATAAATGATGTTATAATCTTTCAAAAAATCAATATGAGATTTGTACAATGTGATTCTAAAATAAACTTAATAAACTAGATACATTTTTCTGCCTAAGGCATATCTTGTAAAATTAAATTGATGGGCTTTCAACATTTCTGAAGGCAACATTGTTGGCTATAAACCAAATATATATATTGGTTTATAAACCAAATATATGTGTGTGTGTGTGTGTGTGTGTGTACATGTATCTGTGTCTGTATCTATAGCTGTATATGTACATATGCAACATACATATATATCAAATTTAGTTATATTTCTATATATATAGGCTCATCAAGTTTAAATCATCTTTATTCTATTATGAAGATTTGAATAAGATTGAACCACTAGCCTTATTATGTGAATATTTGGTGAAACTGACTGGGAAGGACTAGGAGGTGAGTAAATGAGACCTTGCTGGAGGAGATGTGTCACTGGCCTTGAGTCATTTGCTCTTGATTCTCTCTGTCTGCCACTTGTAATAAAAGGTAAACTCTTACTTCCTGCTCCAGCATTATCTGCCTGCCTGCTGCCATGTTTCAACAATTATGATCCTGGGATCACCCACTGACTGATAAGCCCCAAACTAAGTTCCTTGTATTAGAAATCTCTTTGATCATGTTTTTGTAACAGCAGTAGAAACTTGACTATGATGTGCATGAAATGTGATTCATCTATAAAATATTTGTCTTGAACATGACTATTTTTATGATACAAAATCCTATTAATTTTGTCTTAAAAGTAGATATGATTTTCTAAGGTCAGTAGATGTAATAATATGATTTACTTTCTTGTACCTTTGAAATCTTTAATTTTGTTTATTGGTATGTGCATTTGTGTGAGTTATGCTGTTTTGTATGTGAGTATCTACAGAGGCCAGAAGAAACTCTCAATTGTAGAAGTATTGGTAGAGGTAGTTGTGTGCTACCCAATGAGGGTGCTGAGACCCATCCTCCAAGAGAGCTGGAAGTAGTTTTACTTCTTGTATCTTTATATACCTTATTTTTTCCTTTGTAAGAGCTTTTATATATAATAAAAGCATTACTTCAAACTATGAACAATAGAAATTATCTGACGATATATTTGCCTGGTTTCAAGAAAGTGTTCTGTGCTGAGAATTTAGTTGAATTAAATAATGCTTTTACAGCATGGGTGAGGTCCTGAGTTCAATCTTCCATACTACAAACATAACTAAAATAATATTAAATTTAAAAAATCTGTTGTTTCTCAAGTTGTGTGCTTTAACATGTAAAAGTATCAAATCAGTGAGAAAACTTCTGAAATTCTGTATTTTCTGAGAAAAATTATGAAAATTTCTGAAATATAATTTTCTCACCTGCACAATTCAGAATATTGGGAATAGTATCTGAAATGATGCTATAGGAACCAGATGCGAACATCCAGAATGAATGTACATTCAGAAATACTGGGCTTAAACAGTTATTATGTGGTTCTTTCTTAAGAATATTGTACAATAATACACATAACTGAATTCACAGCATTAATCTATAATGCCTCATCCATTTCATATCTAATTTAGGGGTTTAGCTTACTAATATGAAATTTTTTATTGTCTAAAACATTTACATTTTGAGAATATCAAATTGCTCCATGCAAAACAATCAACAGTTACAAATGAGAAAATGAAAGTGTGACTTCAGAAGAAACATCACCAGTCAATTATAAACAAACATATTGATTATTTGTAGAACATCAGTGCTGTTTTACAGAGAGGACACTAATAGAAATAAAGTGCCCCACATTTTGTTGTAAAATATAAACGGAATCTCTGGAACAAAATGTTTGAACTTACTGTCATTTTTGCTCAGTTTTCACCTCAATTTTATTAGTTTTCTGTAGTCATTTTTTTTTTCAACAAAAACCTTCTCAATCTTGGCCACACACCTAATATCAACAACAAGCAGTTGTGTGAATCCTTGAATCTTTGCCTTTCTTGGATTTGAAAGAGCCTTTTATGTTCACAAAAAGTTTCAGAAATCCCGTCTGTCCTTGAGAGCAATCCAATCATTAATTTGAATCTTCCAAAGGGAAAAATGGTATCTAAAGAGGAGAGTCATTAACTGCCTAAGGTGTATCACAATTTTAATTGACTATTTTTCTAATTCATTTGCATGGCCAATGTCAAAGCAGTAATTCTTCAGTAAGTTATAATACTGAGGAAGTAGTTACTATACTGTAACAACTTTTAAATGTTTGTTTAGAAAGACAATGTACATTTTTGTCCTCAACTTGTATATTTCCAAGGGTCTGTATTAATATGCTGTGCTAATAATAAACAAATGATACTTCCACTTGGTAGGTGTTGTTAATAGTTCAGTAGAATTGGAAAAGCTTGTTTTTGTTTTTTCATTTTCCATAAGTGCTTATTTATATTGCATGTATACAAGAACTCTGCTGTTAGCCAGAGAGGGCCAAACCTCTGTGTTTCTTAGACCTTTTATTGTCCAAAGTAGATAATCAGAAGACAAGGACAAGTTCCAGCTTGGCAGGGAGAAATCTTCAGAGCCAGCAAATTATATTGAGTTCCATCACTCTCAATCTAACCTTTATGGCAATCTAGAGACAGGAATGTGGACAGAAATGCCATCAAGCATAGTGAAATCGCCAAAGTGCATGGTCATAAAATACCTTATGGCCATTTGCTCCTATCCTGTAATAAGTCTTTCAGATATTTTCTAATACTGTTCATTGGGAAGGTGTTCCCAACCTTATTTTACCTACAGGAAAAATAATACAAAGTAAAATGATAGGAGATTTTTATCATGAGAATATAAGCTTTGTGTGGAAAATTCAGGGAGCAAAGGAAGAAGAAAGCGGATGAGCTAAATGAAGTAAGAGGAGAGCTACAGAACTAACTGCTCAGGCACACTGCTAGGGTCTCCTGAAAAAAGAGGGGGGCAGTTCTCTCAGTTATGGAAATGAGGACCTAAGCCTCATAATTCCCTTTCCCTCTTCTTACTGTCCTCTCATTTATGTCTCTTACATAAATAATATTACAAATTAATTTTAATTAATTTTTTATTACATAAAAAGTATTTGGATTTGTCAAGAATCTGGCATATTAATACAGTGCATAACAAACTGATAAAATATATTGCATTTGCTTTAGTTTATTAAGTTTTAAATTTACTTTTTTTAATTGAAAATAGACTCTTCTCGCATACAATTCACTCTGACCACAGTTTCCCCTCCCCCCACTTCTTCCAGCTCCCCCTTACCTCCCATTTTCCTCATATCCACCCCTTCTTTCTTTCCTCTTCAAGAAAAGAGCAGGCCTCCAAGAGACTACAGTCAAACAGAGCAAAGCAAGATATAGTAAAACAAAGCAAAAGCCCTCATATCGAGGCAGGCAGGACAAGGCCACCAATAGGAGGGAAAGGGTCCCAAAAGCAGGTAAAGGAGTGAGAGTTACATGTGTTTGCACTATTAGAAGTCCCATCAAACTACCAAGCTAATGCCAGAACATATGTGCAGAGGAGCTGAGGAGCATAATTGTGCATAATTGTGTATCTATGCATATGTATAGAAGAGGGAATATGTCTGTGAGGGTCATAAAAGAACATTGCATCCCGAAACCTGAGAGTTACCAACCATTGAGAGACCTTAAACATTAGCATTTAGAACTGAACCTGAGTCCTAACTAAGCATCAACTACTGATCTTAGAAAATATTCTAGATAAAATACTATTATAAGGATAAATAGCATTAAAAGAATTTATTTACAATTATGAAACATATTACATCACTATGATAAACCATTTGTGTATTTATTGTGAATCATCACAAAGAAAAAAATTAAGCAGGGGAGTAACTTTATTGATGAAATAGAAAGAAATTAAGTTTTCTGTAGCAAGAGTTGTTCAAGCAGTCATTTTACAAAATGTACTTTTAGCTTAACTCTGACTGCCCAGAAGCAACCATCTGGGAGTTGTTTTTGGATTCCTTAAAATATGTCATGTTAATTCTTCATTTTAATAGCCAACTGCAACAAAATAAGCCTAGATGCTTTTACACCTGACAAATTATGGATCTAATTATCAGCTCTAATATTCTAAACTTTAGACAAGAATAAAATATTAAATATTTTCCAACATTAGCTGATCTAATATTTATATAACAGCACAGAAATTACTCACATAGTAACTCAGCAATAAATATATAATTGTTACAATTCAAAATATTTCTCATTGAAGAATAGTATCAGGAAATAGCTTCTCATAATAAAATCAAATGAGACAATTGCATCATAACATTTATCAGTCACATATCACGGCAATTTTCTACACTTCTATCTTAGTAATATCAAGATCATCAATATAATTAAAAACACAAAAAGTATTTCGATCAAAAGTCACAACAGAATGTGAATAAATTACCTAGTTACAACTACTCTGAAATAGCAAAGAAAGTTGTCAAAAATAGCTAAGTGCTTCAAATGTTGGCAAAAATGTATACCAACCAGCAGTTTTACACACTGATAGTCAAGTAGACAGCTTTGTACATCAACTTGATCATTTTTTATTAGATTAAAAATGCTTCTTTAAGTTAAGCATGTAGAAAGGAAAACAAGTATAGTTTAAATATTAGGCAATGAGGAAGGGTCAATATATGTAAATGACACTTGAGTCATAAAAGAGGATAGGCATCTACTTGTTTTTGTAGTTTTGAATGTGTTTTTGTAGTTTTGAATGTGTCATGGATTGTTTCTGTTAACTAGTAGATAAGTACTTAAAATATATTTGATAAATAAAGTGTAAAATCTAATGTGATTTTTGAACAGATGTCTACTCTAACTATGTAGATGGAGGTTTGTCAATATGTATACAATTTGAATTTGATTAATCTCACTGTCTGATGTGAGTTATTCATAATAAAGTTTGTATTTATTTTTTATGAATACTATATTTTTGCTTGCATGTGTGTTTGTGAACCACATATAGAGAGGCCACAGAGGCCAACAGAAGGTATTAGATCCCTGGGCAGTTTAGTTACTGATAGTTGATACCAACTATACAGAAGTTGGAAAGTAAGCTTGAGTATTCTGGAAGAACAGCCATTGATCTTGATCACGATACTATCTGTCTAGCCCCTATAACAATATTTTAATAAAATGTTTTTTTTTCTGTTGAATCAACTAATAATATTTTCTTTTGAAACTAAATGAAGATGAACCCACAAGATTTGTCCAACAATGCTTGTGCATCTTTATTCAGAACAGCCGCAATTTAAATCATCCAAATGCTCATCAAATAAAAATCAATATATAATTGAATATTATGTTGTTCACCAACAAAATGGAAGAAGCAGGTGATTCCAATAATAGTGTTAATAAATTTCAAACACATTTGCCCAGTAGGAGTGGGAGCACAAAAAGAAAAGAAAGTATTCTATTGAATCATTAAGGATATGTGAAGGCTTAGAAAGACACTAGTAGTTCATAGTGAAAAACTACATCTGTGTTAGTCAGGTACTGTCAGAGCCTCTCAGGAGATAGCTATATTTAGGCTGGCTTTCCC
>NW_022196913.1:87124026-87129929 GCF_008632895.1 Mastomys coucha
TTATTAGATGTTTCCTTTATTTACAATATCTCCTTTCCCAGGTTCCCCTCCAAAAGAAAAAAGAAAAATAAATTAAAATAAGACAAATAAAATAAAAACCAAAAACTAAAACAATCCCCTGTTCCCTCTCACCTCCTGCTCATTACCCCACCCCCTCCTGCTTCCTGGCCCTGGCATTCCCCTACACTTGGGCATAGAACATTCACAGGGCCAAGGGCCTCTCCTCCCACTGATGACCAACTTGACCATCCTCATCTATACATATGCTGCTGGAGCCATGAGTCCCACAATGTGTACTCTTTGGTTGTAGTTTTAGTCCCTGGGAGCTCTGAGTGTACTAGTTAGTTCATATTGTTATTCGTGCTAAGGGGCTGCAAACCCTTAGCTCCTTGGGTCCTTTCTCTAGCTCCTTCAATGGGGACCCTGTACTCAGTCCAATGGATGGCTGTGAGCTTCTACTTCTGTATTAGTTGGGCACTGTCGGAGCCTCTCTGGAGACAGCTGAACCCAGCACCTGTCAGTCAGCGCTTGCTGATATACACAATAATGTCTGGATTTGATGATTGAATATAGGAAGACTTCGCAGGTGGAGCAGTCTCTGGATTGTCCTTCCTTCAGTCTCTGCTCCATAGTTTGCCTCTGAAAATCCTTCCATGGGCAGCTCAACAACATTTCTGTCTCTACAGGTTGTTGAACATCTCTATCCTATAGGCCCCCCAGGGCCACAGACAACATCTGTCCTTCTGAACATGATGCACAGATTGAGTGGCTGCCACTCAGTGAATGGGTGTTTCTTTTCACTTATTTTTAAATTAGCGTAAGTTGCCCATTTGATGATGTCTCAAGTCTCACTGGGGAAGACTGAGTCACACGTCCACCCTAGTCATTGTCCAAAGGACTGAGAAAACTATGACTGAATATCCAATATATACAAAGAACTCAAGAAGTTAGACTCCAGAGAAACAAATAACCCAATTAAAAAATGGGGTACAGAGCTAAACAAAAAATTCTCAACTGACGAATACCAAATGGCTGAGAAGCACCTAAAGAAATGTTCAACATCCTTAGTCATCAGGGAAATGCAAATCAAAACAATCCTGAGATTCCACCTCACAACAGTCAGAATGGCTAAGATAAAAAACTCAGGTGACAGCAGATGCTGGAGAAGTTGTGGAGAAAGAGGAACACTCCTTCTTCATTGCTGGTGGAATTGCAAACTGGTACAACCACTCTGGAAATCAGTTTGGTGGTTCCTCCGGAAATTGAACATAGTATTACCAGAAGTCCCAGCTATACCACTCCTGGGCATATACCCAGAAGATGCTCCAACATATAATAAGGACACATGCTCCACTATGTTCAGCCTTATTTATAATAGCCAGAAACTGGAAACAACCCAGATGTCCCTCAACAGAGGAATGGATACAGAAAATGTGGTTCATGTACACAATGGAGTACTACTCAGCTATTGAAAACAAAGAATTTATGAAATTCTTGGGGAAATGGATGGACCTGAGAATATCATCCTGAGTGAAGTAACCCAATCCCAAAAGAACACAGATGGTATGCATTCTCTGATAAGTGGATATTAGCCTAGAAGATCAGAATACACAAAGTACAATCCACAAACCACAAGAAACTCAAGAAGAAGGAACACCAAAGTGTAGATGCTTTATTTTGTTTTAGCTGAGTTTTGCACATACCACAGTGTTATTGAGATCACCTCTTTTAATATAACTTTACTTTCAACATGATTGGTAATTATAGTGAATATCTTCAATAATTAATTTAATTTTGCAGTTTAATTATTTTATATAATTGAATGCACATAGAATCTCTGTCAAATATATTCTTTTATATTGTTCAAAACCATATTCTTTAGCTATTTTTATGTAAAATAAATAACTTGCAGTTTAAATTCTCTATTTGATAACTAAGTACTTGTTATTTCATATAAGTGCTGTGGAAGAATTAGACACATAAATATTTTAAAGAACAGATTGGGAGAAAAATCTTCACTAACACCACATCTGATAGAGGGCTAACATTCAAAATAAACAAGGAACTCAAGAAACTAACCACCAAAAAAACAAACAAACTATCAAAAACTGGGGTATAGAACAAAACAGAAAACTCACAACAGAGGAATTTCAAATTGAGAAGCACTTAAAGAAATATTCAAAGTCTTTAGTGATCAGAGAAATGCAAATCAAAACAACCCTGAGATTCCAGCTTACACAAATCAGAATGGCTAAGATCAAAAACTCAGGTGTAAACACATGTCAGTGAGGATGTGGAGAAAGAGGAACACTTCTCCATTGTTGGTGGGATTGCAAACTGGTACTACCACTCTGGAAATCAATCTGGAGGTTCCTCAGAAAGTTGGAAATAGATCTGCCTGAAGATTCAGCTATACCACTCTTGGAATATACCCAAAAGATGCCCCAGCATGCTACAGGGGCACGTGTTCCACTGTGTTCATAGCAGCATTGTTTGTGATAGCCAGAATCTGGAAACAACCCAAATGTCCCACAGATTAATACAGAAAAATGTGGTCTGTATGTACAATGGAATACTACTCAGCTATTAAGAATGAGGACATCCTGAGTTTCCCAGGCAAATGGATGGATCTAGAAAATATCATCCTGAGTGAGTAACTCAGATCCAAAAGGATGTGCATGATATGTACTCACTAATAAATAGATATTAGCCACAAAAAAGTACAAAATACCCAAGATACAGTCCACAGAACTCAAAAAGGTTAACATGCCAAATGACCCAAGTGAGGACACCTCCATCCTGCTTGGAAGGGAGAAGAAAGCAATCACAAGGTGGGAAGGAGGAAGGGAGGGAGCTGGGTAGGAATGGAGACAGGGAGAGGAAGAGGGGAACATGAAGGTATTGGGTGGGAGAAAATGACTGAAGCCCTGAGGGCCAGCAGAAAGGATGGAAACAGGCAACCTTGGGAGGTAGGAGATAGGAGGGACCCTCCAAAATGTACCAGAGACCTGGGAGGTGAGAGACTCTCAGGACTCAAAAAGAGGGACTTTAAATGAAATGCCCTACAGCATGGAGAGGAAACCTGTAGCACTTTCCAATAGAAAGGCAGGGCCTCAAGTGAGGGATGAGGTTGCCATCCCACAGGAAAAACTTTGACCCATAATTGTTCCTATCTGAAAGGATTACAGGGACAAAAATGGAAAATACTGTGAGGAAAAGGAGGTCCAGTGACAGGCCCAAAGTGGGATCCACCCCAAGGGGAGGCCTCAAGGCCTCACACTATTCCTGAAGCTATGGGGTGCTCACAAAAAGGGACCTATCATGACTGCCCTCTGAAAGCCCCAACAAGAAACTGAAAGAGTCAGATGCAGATATTTATACTCAACCACTGGACAGAAGCTGTTTATCACTGTGATTGAATTAGGAAAAAGCTGGAAGAAGCTGAGGAGAAGTGAGACAGTGTAGGAAGACCATCAGGAGACTCAATCAACCTGGTCCCCCATAGATCTTTCAGATACTGGACCATCAACTAAGTAGCATACACCAGCTGAAATGAGGTCCCCAACATATATACAGCAGAGGACTTCTAGGCCTTGATTCAGTCAGAGAAGAGGAACCTAATCCTCAAGAGAATGGAGGCCCCACCCAGTGAAGAAGTCTGTTGGGGTTGTGTGTAGGGGTGACTCCTCATGGAAACAGGGGCGTTGGGAAGGATTATGGGTTGTAGAACAGTCAGAGGGTAGACTGGGAGGGGGATAAAATCTGGAATGTAAAAAAAAGTTTAAAAAAACCCATAAACTTGATAATTTCAAATACCTTTCATGACCCTCTCAATCTAATATATTTTATAATACATGCACTACTGAAATAGTACACAATATTATCTTTTTATTTACTCAAATTTACATTTTGTCTCTATCTCCTTATCTTTCTCTTTTTCTAAGTCGTTCCTTCTGTCTCCTTCTGTGGTCCTGGTGGTCCTATTATCTTTTACATAATTTTGTTTATTCTGCATATATTCTTCAAAAAATAATAGATACAGATTATTATACTCTACAAATTAGTCTGCCATCGGGTGACAGAAAAAAATAAACTAAGAATTTACCATTATAAAAAATTAAAGTAAGTCTCTCAAAATTATTTACATATAAAAATTTCAAGATGTTCCATTTTATAAAGATTTTCTTAAAGATTTGGTATTTATGCAGTCTACTATTTTTAATATAAAAAATTTGCATTTTGTATAAAATATTTCTTAAAATGTAATAGGATTGAATTGTATATATTGATATTGAATATTATATAACTAAATAATTGCTATATATCTCTTTATCTTAAAATAAATAGTGGTAAATAGTGACTTTATGTTAGTGCTGACACAATATATTTTTTGTAAAATACCCTAAAATGTTGCCTTCAGATTATTAAATGTAGCAGTGTGACAAATTGTGCTCCTCACTGATGAAGAAATCAGATAGAGGAGGGGCTCCTCTTGATAACATATCAAAGAAAAAACTCTTCTTTCCACTTGACTCAGGAGCATAGGGCAGACTAGATTAGAACCAACCCGAGTTCCAGAAATTCCATGTAGCACAGGTTCTCGGTAAGAGGCAGAATAACATCCCCTGTCTGCTGAAAATGCTCTGACCTAGTCTCTGCTCTGTCCTAAGCACCACTCTGAGGGAGCTACCACCAGAACTTCTGTGATCTTTTCCTATTCCACTTCTACATTTTGCTAGCTGAATCAACTCAGTCCTAATGAGGTCATTGTCATCGATGTAGAATCTGTAATCACTAATTTATTAAACCAGTATAATCATAGCAACAATCTATAAACATGTTTCCTTTATCCACAGATAAGAGCAACCTCCACCACTCTTAAGGAGAGTTCTCTTTGGAGGTGATGGAGACCATTATAGAAAGCTGCAATCAATCAAAATACAAAGCAGTGGATCTAACTAGACAATATTCCTGCACATAAGACTCAGGGAAATTTTACAGAGAATGTGGTTAAATCATTGCAAGAGTCAGAAATTTGGGGAGTTTCCTGTAATATTGTATCTATGGAAGCATGAGAAACTATACACCCATTGTCTCACCAACATGACTGCCCAGATATTAGATGAGTAAGAACAATTCCAATGAATGTGCCAGACTGGACAAAGAAAAACGAACAACTCCTCAACTTACAAAAAGAAAGTACTCAGAAAAATGAAATTAAGTAGTTTGAAGCTTCAAAGAAATGCCAACTTTTGATTCCATTTAATAAAGAACAAAACCAATTGTATTTTTATTACTTTTCATCTGAAACATTCCATTTTTTTAATCTGAGCCCTGTAGACTTTTCATTTGACTTTGGAAGCTATTTCGGTTGCATTGTGTTTTTAGAGAATTTCACTCATGTGAGGTTGGCCATTCAAATGCAGGTGCAGTATTCTTTTAGCGTCATGCTGTTTAGATAAGAAATATTAAGTAATTGGCTTTAGATTTGTATTGTTTTTTCTCTCAGTTCCTGCTAGGTTTTGTATTCTAGTAGTCAGTGTTACTTCAGTGAAATGTAAAAATATTCCCGTTCTCTTTGACCAGTATTAAGTTCTTAAGAACCTATTGCTTGTCACTTTAATCCCGTAGCTGTCATACATCTCTGGTATAAGCAACACTTGATTTTTAAAGTTTGTAAACCCTATATTTTCAAGATGCAATTTTACATTTCTGCATTTCAATAACATTTTGGCCATAATTCTAGATGCACACTTCTAATTCATGTACCTGCACATGTGACCTTTGTGAGCAAAAATTTGTATGTAAAATCTGTGTTTACTTGTAACTCTCTGGTTATATACTGCTTATATCTGTGGATTCAAATTACTGAAGTGAATACCAATAAAAAAAAAAAAAACCTA
>NW_022196913.1:87129981-87206972 GCF_008632895.1 Mastomys coucha
AAAAAAAAAAAAAAAAGTTGGCCTTCTTTACATTTAAATCCCAATCACTGCTCTATCTTCGTCCCCTCCCCCAACCCCACTCCCATCCCAGTCCCTCCCTTCATCCTCCACTGGTCTCCTCCTTTGAGAGGGTGGATTCTCCCCGCCCATGGGTATCCATCTACTCTTGCACTAATGAGTAGAAATTAAGAGAATTATTGTAGTGATATAAAGCTGGACTGGGAGTCTGATTACATCTCTGTAGTTTACAAAGACTCGCAGGATCTTCCAACCATCATTTCTGCAGTGTTATGATATATATCTAGAAAGCTATATTTTAAAAAAAATGACTCGAACTCATAAAAAGTAATGAAACATAAATATAAATTTTTAGAAGAAAGAACAGCAGCTGAACCATAAGGATATGAATTAACTGAGGATGTGATGCCATGTGAAAGTGAAAAAGGCAAGAACACAGGGAGTGATGGGGAGTGAAGGCACAGACAAGTCAAACTCTGCCAGTAGCACTGCCAGCTTCTAATGAAACAGCAAATTGTGTGGATAAGCACAGTCTGGAGGGACTGTTGGAATTCTCTTTCCCAGTTTTTCTCACTAAGTTGGGCACTGATATTTGCAACATACATTAAGTTCTACACAGATACATTTGGTTGCAATAATAGTATGTATTGCTCTACATTTAGCAGAATTGCTTTGGACAAGTGATGCAAGATTATTATTATTACCATTATTTAAAGGATGATATTAATAGTGGTTATTACCTTTAATGAGAAGACAGAGTAAGATTAAATTCTGAATTCAAGGGCTCAGCAGTTAAGAATACTGGCTGCTCTTGAAGAGGACCCAGGTCTGATTCCTACCATTCATACTTGTAATGCCTATACCAGGGGATTCAACTTATGCCCTGGACTTCCAAAAGACCAGGCATGCATATTGTGAATAGGCATACATGCAGGAAAGTAATCTCTGTAAATTAGGTATTGGTTTCAATTTTCAGGTTGAAGTGGGAAGAGAATAATAAATTAGTTATCCAAATACCTTATCTTTTAAAATCTAAGAGTTCATGCTTTTGTTTTGCAGTTGTGCATTTCATACATACCTATCATGTATTTTTATAAAATCCAGTCCCACACAACTTCCCCTTCAATTCTTCTATCAGCTACAGTTTTCCTTTCAAGTTCATGTGTTCTTTGTAAAAATAACATTTTTAAAAATTACAATTGCATAATTTATTCACTCCCTTTCTCCTTCCTAATTGTTTCATTTACTCTACCTCTTGCTTTCTTTCATAGTCATTTCTTCTTTTTCTGTAGTTGTTGTTACATATACAGCATATATACGTACATATATGTATGTGTGATATAATCATGTTATGTATATGCATATATACTTCAAAATATATACAACTAGCTAAATATATTTCTAAATATTCTAAAATGGCTGTCAGTACAATGTATATGTATATATTCATTCACATATGTTTTCAGGGCTTACCATTTGGTATTAGATAACAAATTTGGGACTCCTCTCTGGGAAAGATTATGTCTCCTACATTTATCATTCCTAAGTTTCCTGCAGTTCTTTGTCCTGAGTTGAGGGCTCATACACCTCCTCTTTTTTTATGTGAGCATGTCTATTTTTCTCATCCTCTATTTTTTGAGTCAAATGTATTTATTTTTAAAATGTTGTTTTTCATATAAAGTTTTGCAGGTAGTTGTCTTTTTAAAAAATTTCTTTTATTATTACTTAGGTGCTTATTTGAGTGAGACCCCATGGGTATAACTTCCGACAGATTTTGCAGATTCAATCTCACAGCATTCAATCCACTACATCAAGTTAGTACTATTTGTATATATGTAGACGGATGTAGAACCATAAGATAGAGTATTCATAATCTTTCTGGGACCTCATCTATGAGGAGAACTGACTATCTCTCTCATGGTAGTTGTCAGTTATCCAAATATTCTCATGAAATAAGCTACATTTGTTTTCTTTGCTTTTCTCTCTTTGTTTCTTTCTTTCTTTTTATCTTTCTATTTTTTTCAATAGTTGATCATTATTATATATACCCTCAATTGGTCAATCCATAGAAAATTAGGGAAGTGCTCAGCTCTAAATAGGATATCTGTGACATTCCTCTCTCCCCAGTGATCATGGATCACAGTGGAAGAAGGAAAAGTTTGGTTGTAAGTGGCAGAGAACATAGACATCTACTGTGAAAAAAGTATTAGAATATTGCACACATGACTACATATGTCTTTTAAAATAGTAGATACAGAGCAAGCCTTGTCTTGTTTCTGATTTTAGTGGAACTTCTTTGAATTTATATCCATTTAATTTGACATTGACTATAGACATAAACTGTTTATTCTGCTTAAATATGTCTTTTGTATCCCTAATCTCTCAAACATTTTTCATAATTTTTCAATGTTATTTATGGGATGGATTATATTTACTAATTTCCATATGTTGAGTTATCCCTATAGCTCTGGGATGAAGGCTACTTGATCTTGGTGGATTGACATTTTGATGTGTTCATGGATTTCATTTGCAAGTATTTTCTTGAGTATTTTAGCATCTATATTCACAAGAGAAATTGGTCAGTAATTCTATTTCGTTGTTCAAACTTTGTGTAGCTTGGGTAACTGGGACCTCATAAAAATGAATTTGGTACTATTTTTTTCTGTTTCTGTTCTGTGGGATAATTTGAAGAATGTTAACTCTTCTTTGAGAGTCTGGTACCGTTTTGTACTAAAATTGTCTGGCCCTGGGATTTTTGTTTTGTTGGGAGACTTTAATGACTTTAATGGCTACTTCTATTTTTTAACCAGTTCTATGTCTATTTAAGTTGTTTACCTAAGCTTTATTTAACATTGGCAAGGTGTATCTATTGAGAAAATTAGTCATTTCTTTTAGTTTTTCCAATTTTGTTGAATACAGGTTATTATTCTCTGGATTTCCTTGGTGTCTCCTGTTATGCTCTCATTTTTTAATCCGATGTTATTAATTTGGATCTTCTCTCTCTTTTTTAGTTAATGTGTCTAAGTGTTAGTCCACATGGGAGACTTTCTCAAAGAACCATCTCTTCATTTCATTGATTCTTTGAATTTTTCTCTTTTATTTTAGCTCAGTTTGATTATTTCCTACCATCTACTCCTCTTGGTTATGCTTGTATCTTTCTATACTAGAGATTTTAAGTATGTTGTTAGGCTGCTAATATGAGATCTATCCTTTTTTTAATGTAGGCACTTGGTACTATGAACATTCCTCTTAGCACAATTTTCATCGTGTCCCATAAATTTGGGTCGACTGTGTAATCATTTTCATTGAATTCTAGGAAGGATTTAACTTATTTCTTTACTTCTGTTTTGATCCAGTATTCATTCAGTAAACAATTGTTCAGTTTCCATGAGTTTGTAGGCTTTCTGTTGATTCTATTGTTATTGAAGTCCAGGTTTAATCTCTGTTGGTCAGATAAAATGTAGAGTTATTTCAATTTTTTGTGTGTAAGTTTGTTGGGATTTGCTTTGAGACTGAGTATGTGATTAGTTTTGAGGTTCTGGGAAGAAGATATATACTCTTGTGTGTTCAGGTGAAATGTTTGTTGATATTTTCATATTCAGTAGAGATAAATTAATATTGCATTTTCTTATACCTTGAGAGGATAGATGTGTGAACAATGAATACCATTACCAATACATCTATAAACTATCAGACATTATTTAAAGGGTTAGTTTATTTTTTATATTTGTACAAATGCATCACTGATGTAAAGAAAATCTTCAAAGTTTTTCTTCTTTTATGCATAATATTTTAGCAAAATTCTTAAAAAAATATGTAACCTCTTATGGCCTATGTTATTGGTTGGATACATACAGCTATGGGAAGAAAATATCAGTTCACCACTACCCATTCATGTTCATTAATACAGGCTCATATGGAGGTTTTCTATCTTAACTTGATGTTGTATCATTAAAAGTAAACATCATCTTTAATGACATTTGCAATGTCAATGAAAGGACATTGTCTAAAACAGATGCCACACAGTGTATATGTAAAATGATACAACTGAATGAACTTAGTTACTTAAGATGGTCAACAATCAGAAGCAGTAAAAGATGCTAAAATGTGAAAATAAATCAAAACTATATTCCCATCGTTAATCAGTCTAGTAAACTTTTCACCTTATAAACAAATATTATTAAACAATTAAAGCAGATTCAATTTCTACTCAGGCTGGAAACACCTTAAATCTGTATTAATGAGATGTTACCTCTATGCAGATGTTTTTATCTATTTTCTCTAAAGTTGCCAGACGTTCACACTAAGATGGCAATATTTTCTCACTGTTATATTGCATAGCATTAGTAAACACAGCTTGCCCAAACAGCTCTTGAACATGAAACTTACTACAGTAATAAATGTATTACTTTTAGAAATGTCATCTGCCTCATAACTCCCTTTACAACAAAGTATAGTATAACAATGAACATGCAAGGCTTATTTAAAACACACATTAATTAAACCAGATCGAATTTCCTAACTCCTCCTTAGCACTACAAAGGAACACTGAAGCCTTCCTTCACCTCTGACCATACCTTATATGGATCTTACAAACTATCTGCACCTAAATTCCTCACACTTGTTACTTGTATCATACCCTAACTCCAGCAGTCAACACTTGTTAATCCAAGGACCATTCCTCTTGGGACAGCAAATAGACTAAAGGCAGGCCAACACATTTTGCTCCAGAGACCCAGTGCCCCCATTATGCCAAATTCTGTAGCCAGAAACCTGTTGTGGTCTCCAATTTATCTCTGACTGCACTCCTGAGGTATCACAAAGACTTTCTCTTCCAGTCTTTCTTCCTCCGACTCATCTCAGATCCCAGGCTCCAACAATAGCAGGCTTTCCTTGTGAATTTATCAGCTGAACAGGGTAGGACAACAGGTAGCACATAGCTATCAAATTCTGAAACTCCAGAGTAGAAGGAAAAAAATCAAGGAACACATCCCACTAATAATGACAAATCCAGAAATCAGTACCTAGACCTATAATCATCCTTAACCAAGATTCCTAGCTGCCAGCATAAAAACTCAATTAATAACAGCCAACACAATAATTCTTCAGTAGTACAGCCTAGCTAGTCTAACACAGCAGGCTATGTTATTTCAACATATTAGAAATATGAGAAAACAGCCCTTTTAAATGTGACAGAGTTCCTTAAAAAGAAGATAAATGCATTCTTAAAGAAACCCAGATATGCACGAACAGTGTAAAAACATAATATTGTTCAAAGAATGAAATTGGAAAAAGAATCAATAACAAAAGCACAAGCTGAGGGAATTCTGGAAATTACAACTTTAGAAATATGAACAGGAGCTACAGGGTCAAGCTTTATGGACAGTGTATAAAAATTGGAAGAGAGAATCTCATGCATTGAAAATACAATAGAAGAATTTGATGCGTGTATCAAAGAAAATGCTAAATCTAAAAATTTCCTGTCACAAAACATCCAGAAAATCTGGGATACTATTGAAAGACTAAACTTCAGAATAGAGGAAAAGAGGAAATAGAAGTCATCACAAAAGCCTTAGAAATTATTTTTAACAAAATCATAGCAGAAAATTCCCACATAGAGAAAGAGATGCCTAAATTTATAAAAGAAGCATACAGAACATCAAATAGATTCGATCAGCACAACAATCAAAGCTCTGAACATACAGACAAAACAAAAAATACTAAAATTTTTAAGGCAAAAAGGACAAGTCGCACATAAAGACAGACCTATTAGAATTACAACTGACTTATCAAAGGAGACCCTAGTAGCCAGAAGGGCCTAAGAAGATATGCTAAAGAATGTAATTGACCACATGTCAGTCCACACTACTACATCCAACAAAAATTTCAATCACCATAGATGGAGAAAATAAGATATTGCATGATGTTTTAGATCTCTTCCTCATTTTAAAACTTTTTTGTTTTTGTTTTGGTTTTTTGTTTTGGTTTTTTGTTTTGTTTTGTTTTGTTTTGTTTTGAGACAGGGTTTCTCTGCATAGCCGTGGCTGCCCTGGAGACCAGGTTGGCCTCGAACTCAGAAATCCTCCTGCCTCTGCCTCCCAGGTCCTGGGATTAAAGGCTTGCGCCACCACCCCCTGGCTTAGATTTTTATTATGTAGGATGTTGCTTTGTCTTATTGAGCATGCCCTTTACTTACAGAAGATTGTCAATAGGAAAAGCCCCCAAAGTTGATTACTGATATCAGTGCCTGCATTAGTTGTTCAATTCAGAGACTTGTCTTCTGTGCCAATATGCTGAAGGCTATTTCATGACTTTGTCTTCTGTCAGGTTTCCTTATGAGGCCCTTGATCCTTGGAATTGAGTTTTGTGCAGATTGATAGATATTTGTTTATTTGTATTCTTTAATTGTAAGCAACCAGAGTGACCAGGACCACTTGTTTGAAGGTACTTTTTTTTTTCCAGTGTGCATGTCTGACTTTAACACAATTCAGGTGGCCATATATGTGTGAATTTATATATGGGCTTCAATACAGTTCCATAGATTAAAATGTCTGTTTTATGCCAACACCATGAAGTTTTTATTATTTATACTAAAGTATTACGTCTCTAGAAGTTCTTTTATTGTCCAGGATTGTTCTAGCTATACTTGTTTTTGTTTTTCATATGAAGTTGGAAACTGTCTTTTCAAGGATGTTGAATCATCCTTTCATCTCTGGGGTGAAGCCTAGTAGATCATAGTGTATGCTCTTTTTGATGTGTTTTTGGATTTGGTTTACAAGGATTTTATTGTTTTTGTATTTATGCTTATAAAGGAAATTGATCTATAATATGGTTTGGATATCAAGGGAACTGTAACCTCATAAAATGATATGCAAGTTGTTTTTCTGTTTTATGCTATAGAATAATTTAACTTTTTTCATTTTTATTGGTTATTTTATTTACATTTCTAATATTTCCCCACTTACTAATTTCCCCTCCACAAACTCTCTATCCCCTCCTCCCTTCCCCTGCCACTATGACAGTGTTTGCCCACCCACTCCTGCCTCAGCACCCTAGCATTCCCTATTCTGGGTCATCAAGCCTCCATAGGACTAAGGGGCTCCCTTTCCAATGATGACAGATAAGACAGTCCTCTAATACATATCCATCTTGAGCCATGGTTCCCCCCTATGTACTCTTTGGTTGCTAGTTTAGTCCCTGGGAGCTTTAGGGTTCTGGTTGGTTGATATTGTTGTTCTTCCTATGGGGTTGGAATAATTTGAGCAGCATTTGTGTTAACTCTTGTTTGAATTTCTTAGAGAATTCTGACTTAAAACAATCTTGCCCCAGCATTTTTTGGTTCACACTTTTTAGTGATTGCTTATAATTTTTTAGGGACTATAGGTCTACTTACCTTGTTTATCTTGTCTTGATTTTACTTAGGTAAATGGTATCTATGAAACAAATTATACATTTCTTTCCCATTTGGTGAAATATAGGTTTTTAATACATGTCCTCATGAATCTCTGATTGCTAATGATGTTCTGCTACATTCTTATATAGTTAAGTGCCTTATCCTGTCATTGGGAAAACTTCCTCAGGCATTAGATGAGAATAAATGCAGAGACCCACAGCCAAACACTATGTGGGGAGTTTAAATGGGAGATCTTTATCAAATTCCTCTCTTCAGAGATCGGGAAATAATGAGGAAGAGGGGGCAGGAGTATAAGAGTCAAAGGAGATGGAGAACAACAGGAAAATAAGACCCTCTGAATCAACTAAGAAAGGTAGATAGGAATATGAGCTCACAAATACTAAAGCAGAAAACACAGGGCCTACAAAGGACTGTTTCAGATCCTATGCATATGTAACTATTAGGTTATTATTTTTTAAAGATTTATTTTATGTACTTTATGTGTATGAGTACAATGTAGCTGTACAGATGACCATGAGCCATTGTGTGTGTGCCTGCTGGGAATTGAACTCAGGACCTCTGCCGGCCCCGCTCTCTCCGACTCTGGCGTAATTCACTGTAGCTGTCTTCATAAGCACCAGAAGAGGGCGTCAGATCTCATTACAGGTGGTTGTGAGCCAATATGTGGTTGCTGGGACCCGAATTCAGGACCTTCTGAAGAGTGGTCAATACTCTTACCCGCTGAGCCATCTCACCAGCCCTAGCTTATCATTTTTATGGAATTCCTGACTGTGAATAGTGGATCTCTGACACTTGCCCCTGCTTTTGGGACTCTTTTCCTCTGGTTGGGCTGATATTTCCAACTTCGATATATTTTTTGCTTCATATATGTATATATGTATATATATTATAATATATTTTGTTTGTCATTTTAGGTTGTTATCTCTGAAAATGTGTTCTTAATGAGATACAGAAGGTGAGTGTATCAAGAAGGGAGAGAAGATGAGAAGGAAATGGGAGAAGTACAGAGAGGGGAAATTGTATTCAAGTTATATTGTATGAAAAAAAGACTATTTTCAATTAAAGAAAAATTACAAATGATCAATTTCAAGATGTGAAAGAATAATGAAAGTTTAGAAAGTTAATGTTGAAGAGCTTCTTTTGAAGCAAAACCAATCAACCGACCAACCAAACAAACAAGAACATAGTATCAACCTTTAGGAAGAGTGACAGACTTACAAAATAATTTTTATCACATTAAAACATGAAAGCATCCTTCAATGGCTAATATTATCTATTTAGGATATTATCAATTACAAACTAGAAAATCTTGACTGTCCATAATCTATATGTAAACACCGAAGTCTGGGAGTATATACGTATTTTCTGATTTTGTTTTTTTTTTCCAAGCTATAATTCTTTTAAAATAATGACTTTATCTAAACTAAAATAATCCTCTATTGTAAATAAAGCATATTTATTTAAAATAACATTCTAAAACACCAATTTAGGAAAAATTTGAACACTTTTTAATGTTTAATTGACTATTTTCAAAAATAGAAAATATCAGGACTGGACAGATGGTTTAGCTATTAAGAGTGCTGGTCATTCTTGCAGAGGACCTGGCTCCTATAGTGCCTATATGGTAATGCAAGTTCAAGAGTTGTGACATCTGGCCTCTGCAAGATGTACATGCATAAACTACACATACATGCATTCAGGTAAGACATTTATACACATAAAATAAAAGATTATATTAAAAATTATGTGAATGTATACATAATTCCTAATGCAAAATTAGAAATATGAGATTTAACTTTGTGTAAAAAAAATGTGTTCATCAGTTATTTAAACATTTTCTGAAATCATTGTATTTCTCCACTACATAATTACTGATTTTAAAGTATTTTTATAGCAAAATATATTGAACTCATACCTCTGAAAGGCACCTTTAATAGTATAATTTTATTTTGCCCCAAGTTATAACCACAATAAATGAAGCCTTAAGTTAATTAACTTAAAACCACAAATACCATAAACACTTTAAAGGTTCAGGTTCAACATTTATCTACCGGTGGGAAAGTCATAATAACTATTATTAGGAAGTCAGACCTATGGAAAAAATAAATAAAATGTGCACTTTCACATGAATAGTATTTACTTGTTCAATATAAATTTATTATAGCAAATCATAAAATTATGTTTTTACTGTGAAACATATAGTCTTCTCATTATATTTATCTCTTGTGTGCCACTAAAAATTCACTAACCTTGTTCTAAAGTTCGTAGGATGAGGATGTCCATCATATAAAGATAAGTAGTCGTATTCCTCTTCTAGTGCAAATGACTGAAAAACAATTTGTATTCTATTTCGTTCTTCTGCTATTATTACCCACGTACAGTTCGCACCATTTGGATATCCATATGGAAAACCAGGGCTTTCTATGGTGCCATTAAGTCCTTTTAAAGTTCCACCACATGTATAAATAAATCCTGCAACAAAAGACAAATAGACATGGTTATTGAAAAATTTAAAAAACCCACTAGGCATTTTGGTTTTGAATTTTTAAAATTTTTCAATTTTTAAATGTTTGGTTTTCTTTAGGATCAATAGTGATAAGTTTTAAATGATGTTTTATGAGCTAGATAAATTTTATAAACATGTGTAGCATATATATGTACCATATGATATATAGTATGAAAAACAAAAGATTTATAGTTTATCATCCTTAATTTAATAACTGTAAATCACTGGAAAAAATCACTCACTATATTGGATTCATTATCCATTTTGATCTAATAAAAGTTTCAAACGTCAATTTCCTTCAGATGCTTTTTAATCTAATTCTGGGGAGAAGTAAACAGTGTTGAAAATAGATTATAAAATGTGCTATAGGTCTAAAATGATTAAATCCACCATTCTGGCATAATGTGCTTTGAAACATACTCAGATAAACCTATACAGTGTTTTAGAAGAGTGTGCTCAAATTACTAGAAGAGGATTTGAGAAATACAGTCTATGTAATTGTTTCAATTTTTGTAAGACTGATTGGTTCATTCTATGGTAGTCCTAAATTAAGAAGAAATGTAATCCTAACAAGACCAAAGTGAAGGTTAAACCTGGGCACACAGACACAGACACAGACACAGACACACAAACACATACACACACACAGACACACACACACACACAGACACACAGACACACACACACATATATATACATTACTTTACTTTAATCAACAAATCCATGGGCCGCGAACTTGGTAGCAAGTTGATGCTTTGGACTTTGACATCAATATAAACAGAAGAGGCAGGCAGACCCAGGGCCATTTGCCCAACAGCCCAATCTTTTCTCATAGACAGGTACTGACACATGAGGTCTCCATCACACACACAGCGCGTGTGCGTGTGTGTGTGTGTGTGTGTGTGTGTGTGTGTGTGTGTGTTTAAACCTGGACATTTTATATCAATGATCTTAATATTTGCACCACTTCTATGAGAAGTCTATGAGGGCATGCCTTCAGAGATAATTAGACAGCTTACTATATTTTTGGCTAATTAGTTTGTTTGTATATACAGATCAAGATGCAAAGACATGTACAGAAGTTAAGAAGCACAATTAGAGACTGGGGCAGACAAGGGGCCATGTTCCAATGTTAATATCTCATTCTGTGCCTCAAATCACAGCAGCAGCTGTGCTTGCTTAGTGAATCAGTTCACCATGCAACAACCATTTACTCTAGATTAGCTAACGGTAATGTGTCTGCTCCTAAGAACCTGTCTCATGGTTGGGTGAATATATACATAACTGTCTTTGATCCTTACTTAGCGTGGAAGTCTACATCTACAGGTCTGTATGTGTCCAAGTGCTAATCCTGGTAAATAAATGAAATTCTTGCTACATTCTGGCTTTTTAAAAAGCTTACCAAGAATTCAGATCAGGTAGAAGTTTAAAAAGTCAATACTTGCCTATATTCATATATTTTTCGCTAATTCATCAAAAGTCAAATAGGGTATTTTATGATTTTCTAAAGCATATAAATAAATAAATAAATATTAAAAGGTCTCTTTCAAATTGCTTCCTGCAGAGCAATTACTTTGAAGCCTTAGGTTAATTAGCTATCACCCATTTCTATTAGTTTTCTGCCTGAACAGTTTCCAATTTGAACTTCATAACAAAATGCAAGCATGAATCCCTTTAGGTACAATCTGATCTATGGGCTGTTTTTTATGTTCTCAAGCCACATAGCCCTGATGATGTTGGACAAAGGGCATACAGCTTAAAATAACACTCAATGCTTTGTCTGCTCGTTTGCAAAGGTGATACCGATTCATACCCTGCAAATGTTATTTTCTTTAGGTAAATGAAAAATTTCACCTATGTTTAATGCCCTCCTATTTCTAAATTCTTCATTTATTTTTCTTTTAAGTAGATTAATCATGAAACTATAATTTTAAAACAAAGTATTCTTCTAAGATTTAAAATTTGAATAAAGTAATTTAAAATCAGATAGAATTTTAAATGTTAAAAATAAATATCACCACTCAGTGACTTTGGAATTTACCCTGCTACCAAATGTTTTCTTTTCTATGTACATTTTTTTAAAAAAAATATGAATACCTTTTAATTTTTCTGTGAATTTAATATATTTTACATATATTTTACAAGATAAGCTTTAAAATAAGTATCTATTTAAGTTGGTTAGTTTATGTTTTTCTTAAGGATATTCCTATCCAATGAGTTTTCTCTTGATAATTTCATGTACCAATTGTTTCTTATCTTACATATGACTACATATATATATGTAGTCATATGTAAGATAAGAAACAAGAAAAAATATATATATATATATGTTCTATTGAGTAGAAGAAGAACAAGTACAAGTTACAAAGTTTGAAATTCAAGCTCTTTGGTGTTTTGCTCATATTTTAACTCACAATAATTACAGGAGACATGAGGTGACTGGAAACTCTTAGGCACTTAGAGCAGTGATATTATTACATTATATCACAACATTGTGTCTAAAGCATACTCCTTGGCTGCTCACCTCTGAAATATTCCTCTAATCACAAGAAGTCTCCTAACAGAATGTCTCATAACCCCAATCTGTGTCTTAGTCACAGATGGTCAGAAAATCAATAGGGAACACAGGCTAAGGAGTTTGTTGATCAGAGGTGAGCACACAAGAAATCACAGATGCACATGGAAAACCGTAGTAGCAATAATTTCCACTACTAGTATACTTCTTCATATCACAAAGGGCACAGGAATACTTATTTAGTTGTTTGGGATTTGTAACCAAATTTAAAAACCAAATGAAAAGCTCTATTTAGAGTAAGAAAGCTTCTGCTTGCCTTTCTAATTCACTGCTATTTGCTTTCTGAATCAATGTAATAGAATGAATAATATATTCATTTATTCACTTTTTCTTTTGTGAACAAAAGTTGTATAAACATCCTTCTCCTTTGACACACTTACCAAGACATGCTGGTAAAGTTCTACTCATCATATATTCTATTATCTAATATACCACACTTTTTTTTTAGAAATGCAACATAATATGTTGACTTCGTGATTCATTTTTGGAATTATATTCTGGCTACCAGAATTATACATTTTTATGTGTTTATAATTATATATTAATATTTGTAAATATTTTTCTTGTCATCTTTACCTTAATAGACTACCAAGAAATACTTCTCTACCAAGAACTTGCCCTAAATTTTAAAGCAGAAAAACTATGAAAAACTTCTACCAAAATCATCCATTCTTTATGATTTTCAAGTAATTTGATATTGTTTCATCTGCACAAAAATCTTAATTCCTTACACACACATACACACACACACACACACACACACACACACACCTCTGTCTCTTGTTTGGTTTAGGTTTGTGAGACATGGTCTTACCATGTAGCTAAAAATAATGGCCTTTATTTCACTATGTATATTATGTTGGTCTTAAGTTCAAAAAATTCCACTGCAATCATTGTTATTATAATTGTAGAAGTACGCCTTGTATATGCATCAGTATTATCTGAAAGTTATACTAGTATAAATCATATTCATGAAATATCTAGATTGCTAATTCATTGAAATCACCAATTGTAATTATATATACACTATTCTGAACATTCATGTTAATGGTGTCTTTTGGATTTGATTTCAGACCCTTATTCTCAGAGGAAATACATCTGAAGAGTTCAGATAGTAAATTTTGGCAGGTTTACAACACATTCCAAATTTATAGACATGACATTTCAAGCCTTTTACCTTCAAACCTTTTGATATTTGAATCAGTTTACCTTAATATACTTCAGAAAAAGATCTAGAACTAACTCATTACAATACTCTCTTAGTCACAGACATGCAAGTAAACTTTAAAGGACTAAAGTTTGCTTATGAAATATTTAAGTATTAAAGCTTTAAGAAGGATATAATGAATTTTATCAGTTATAACTATAATTCTCCAACTATTCTAAGAGTTCCCATGGCCCCAAAAGTTTATCTAAAATACTAACATATATTAACTGATAAAAAGGAAGTATAGGAGCTGGTGAGATGGATTAGTATATCAGGGCACTTGCCTCCAAGTCTAATGGAATGAGTTTTATTCTACAATGTGCATGGCAGAAAGAAATATGACACTCCTGCAGAACTATTTTCTGACCCAAACCCTCCAAACATGTTTAGATTAATTTGTGCAGTTAAATATGTGTCCACATACATACATACATATAAACAAGATATTGTATCATTAATAATTATTACATATTAATTAATGAATAATTTAAAAATTCAATAAATACTTATATTATTTTGTGTTTAAAGTTATAATAAAGTTAAACAAGTATAATTTCCAAATGGAATATTTTGTAATTTCCATTTAATTTTTAAGTCAGACATATTATTATGAGAATTTTATTGATATAGTTTGTTGTTTAATATAAATAAACTCAGAAGAAAAACATAGTGATAGACAGTTTTGAATAAAATGTATTATATACTTGAAAGCAATTTTTTTAAAGATCTATTTATTTATTTCATGTATATGAGTACACTGCACCTGTCTTCAGATACACCAGAAGAGGGCATCAGATCCAATTACAGGTGGTTGTGAGCCACCATGTGGTTGCTGGGAATTGAACTCAGGACCTCTGGAAGAGAAGTCATGAGCCTTAATCACTGAGCCATCTCTCCAGCCCAGAGAGCAATTTGAAATACAGGAAAAGTATCCTGTTTCTAACCCATGAAATTATCAATGTTCAATTTTTCATAATTGTGACATATTACAAAACCTATGAAAACCATGAGTAATTTTAAAATAAAGGAAAAAAAAACAACTTCAAATGAACAGTTAGGCATGTGGCTCTACTACTCAAATTACTTCCACTCTTGGCTTTGTACTTGACTTTCATACTTAACATCCTTGAAGCCATCTGAATAACATTACACTTACAAGAAAAATCAAAAAGGTAGCTGTATTACAAATTACCCTTCCACACAGAATATTCTCAAGATTGTATCTGTGTTGCAATAGGAAAACTGTTTGTCAATATTATTAGGCATGCTCCTGCAATCCGTAGCTTTCTCAGTTATAGAAATTACTTTATATTTAAATATGTATAAATTTTTATTCCCTTGACCAATTATCAAAAGAAAACATTTAATAATCCAATTGTCTAGATTACAGAATAAAGGAATAGAGACAAGAATCAAGTCAAAGCCTAAAAGCAAGACGTGGGAGAAAATTGTTCATTGCTGATTTTAAGACACTCTTTAAGACACTCCTGGCCCATATGCACAATGAGAAAAGACCTGAGCTATCCCAGATTTCTCAACTGAGGGCCATTTGAGGTCCAGCTCAAAGAACTGGAAGCTAAGATAGACTTCTAAATTTTTATGATGCAGAAAGTATACCCAAATGCATTTAACTTTAAAAGGAGGGATACACTGGTTTGTGACATTTGAAGATATCTAGCATAAACTGTCCATCATGAAGCTAATTGATTGTGAGCTTCGTAGCTATACTTTTGAAAAGCAAACATTTATCCAGCCAGAAAGCAAACAAGATAACAACAGTAACAACAAAAAAGACAATAGAAGTACACAATCTACATTCAAAGAAGCAGAGGTTATCATTTTGGCATAAAAATATTCCAGCATTTACAAGAATACATTTGTCCATAAAAATAATCGATTCTGTTATGACATTGGGTATAACGACTCACACCTAATTAAGAAGCTTTTGTGAATTTATAGTTGGCTGCGAGATGAAAATTGATTTTAAACTATACAAGAATACAACTTTTTGTGTTTTTTCAGAGGATACAAAATTCAATAGTTTGGGAAGGTGGAGTGAGCCTTGGAAGAATGGTGAGAAACTAGCGAACATGATGAAAGCTCACTGAATGCAATTCTCTAAGAACTATTAATAATGAGCAAAAATTATAGTGATTTTAACATTTTGTTGGTATCCACCTCTATTCCCATCAGTAGAGATGCTAGGAAAGAATTACTAGTTAACAGACAGCAACGATATAAAGTGAGCACGGTTCTCAAAACAAACCAAAAAAAAAAAAAGGACTAACAAAAACAAACAAAAAATGTCAAATAAGTAATTTTCATGAATAACTCAAGAAAAGAGAAAAAAGAGACTCCAATCTAAAGCAAAGTGCCATAAAAAATAATAAAGAGGAGTAAACAAAATAGAGACATAAATATATTATGTTTAAAAATCAATGAAATGAAGCATTGGTTACTGAAAAACAGCAAGAAAACAATCAAATTTTACCAGGAAAAAGCAAATGTGTCAAAACCAATAAAATAAATGTTGGACTACAACAAAATAAAACACCACAGAAATATAAAGGATATTTAAGGCAGAATTTGAATAACTATACACCAACAAATTTGGTAACTTAGAAGAGATGAACCAATTCCTGGTAACATAACCTTTAGCAATATAGGCTCATGAAGAAACAGGATATCTCAACAGAAAATGGTGCATCAGTAATGGCATTTTCCAACTAATAAAAAATAGATAGATTCATGGTTAAATTTTATAGAAAATTTCAGAAAAATCTAATGTCAGTTAATCTCTAATTACCCAGTATATTGAAGTAGATCTTGACATTAAAATCAAGCAAAAAGTCAAAGACCATGAAAATTCAGACCTATATTGCTACTGAATATAGGTACAAAATTCAACAAAAGACTAATAACAATAGACTTTCCCAACAAATAAAAGAATTTAGAATCTAGTAAATGGGATCTATGCTCAAACTACAAGCATATGTGAGCATAATATATAAATCAATAAGAATAAGTACATCATGTCAATAGTAATTTCATATTCTGTCAGTAGTGATGTCAGAGATTGAAACATGTATGTCACTTATTACACTAAATTTATTATATTGAAAATTGCAGATTTATCAGTTCCTAAATAAATCAAGCATTTACACTATAAATATAACCATATCTTCTGACAATTCAGCTATCATTTATTATACTTAATTAGATTTATGATTATACACTTAATTGCATATATTCTAAATTATATGTATGGAATATCCAGAAGATGTTATCATTGTTTCAACTACTGAATGCCCATTTGTATTCAGCTTCATAATTTATTCTTTCATTAGTCACCCTGTCATACTAGGTTGAATTTTTCCTCCAACTGAAGTTATTTTTCAGTATTGATTTTAATTATTCCCAAAATATATTTAGTTGCTTTATCTGCTTTAAAATAAAAATAAAACAAATAAGCCAACGAAAAACCCACCACCCTCTCCTACCCAACCCATTCATTATAATGCAAATCTTCCAATGCAACCTGCTGCTTCAGATCCCTGAATGAGAATCACTCTCCATTGTATGTTTAGTCTTTGTAAAACTATTGTATTCAGCATATTCTTCAGCCTACCTTATTTAATGCTAAAAGAAGCATATATAAATTAAACTATGATAATCAGCAGAAATACTTTTCAAACAAAACATAGTTCCAGACAACACAATAGTTCAAGGCATATTCATTCATTATTGTTGAAGTGCTGTAATATGTATTTAATTATATTTAATTTCATTTATGAGTGGGTTTTATGCTTTCACTTGCTTTGTAGCCAAAGAAACCTACCTCCTGATCCTCCTTTCTCCTCTCTTTCCCTCTTCCACATTATAACGTTTGCTACTTAATTTTATTCACTAAGCTTTAAAGCTTAATATAATATTATACAGAATCAAATCCTATGTTATATATCATAAGCTATAATAGGAGTCTCTGAAGAAATTATAATTACTCTTGGAGAAATAAGAAATTATTAAATTTTGAGCTGTTTCTTGAAAAGTTGAAATGATTCTACATTTTACCTTGATTTTGTTCATATTAGATTAGTTTTAATGTAACTACCAATATTGTTCAAGTGACATTCTTTGTCCCACATGTATTAGTTTTATTAGCCTATTGGAATATTCTAGATTATACATTACTTCTCATACTTATTCTACACACTTTTTTATGTGTCCCAAAACCCATGCCTTTTCTTCTTAGTGGGAGAAAATACACGATCCTTTTCTGAATTCATTGGCTCTTTATATTAAACATCTGTGCGTATATGTGTCTGTTTAGCCTGGAGTAAACTAGAATATTCACTATCTTTCATAAAAAGAAATAGAAGAAGAGCCAAAACATTCCCAGTGGTATTTAAAGGATCTAACAGATTCACTGCAAGATTTTTACAAAAGCTATCGGACTTAAATAAACAATGGGGAAATGCTCTTCAATCAGGCTCCAGACTGCTTTGGAAACTGTTATCAGACCCAGTAAACACTACAGTACAATGCTTCATAGTAAGGACTACTTTTTCATTGTTTCCAAGCTTCAAATAACATCAATTTTTAAAAATGTAGATTATCCCTGAAAATAAATAGCCTGGTTGGTAATTATGAAATTTATATTATCTCTAAATTACCAATAGCAGGGTTAAAAAAGTTAATCAGGGGGCCTGGTGAGATGGCTCAGTGGGTAAGAGCACTGATGGCTCTTCCAAAGGTGGTGAGTTCAAATCCCAGCAACCACATGGTGGCTCACAGCCACCCATGATGAAATCTAACACCCTCTTCTGTGTACTCATTTATAATAATAAATAAATCTTAAAAAAAAGTTAATCAGTACATTACATAAAAATTAAGGTTAAAAAAATTTGAATAAAGTTACCTGGGAATCCTTCCTATATTCAATCATCAAATCCAGACAATATTGTGGATGCCAGTAAGTGCTGGCTGACAGGAGCCTGATATAGCTATCTCCTGAAAGGCTCTGACAGTACCTGACTAATACAGAAGTAGAGGCTCACAGCCAACCATTGGACTGAGTACAGGGTCCCCAATGAAGGAGCTAGTGAAAGGACCCAAGGAGCTGAAGGGTTTGCAGCCCCTTGGGAAGAATAATAATATGAACTAACTAGTACCCTCAGAGCTCCCAGGGACTAAAACACCAACCAAAGAGAACACATGGTGGGACTAATGGTTCCAGCTGCATATGTATAGCAGAGGATGGCCAAATCGGTCATCAATGGGAAGAGAGTCTCTTGGTCCTGTGAAGGCTCTATGCCCCAGTGTAGGGGAATGCCAAGTCCAGGAAGCAGGAGAGAGTGGGTTGTGAGCAGGAGGAGGGTGGAGGGCACAGGGTTTTTGTTTTTGTCTTTGTTTTATTTTATTTTTTTCTTGTTTCAGAGAGGAAACTGGGAAAGGAGATATCATATGACATGTAAATAAAGAAAATATCTAATAAAATAAAAATAAAAAATACATTTTAAGTTGTTCCTATTAATTGTAAAAGAAACACTGAACAACAACTATAATTTGTTTAGTTTTGATGATCTGCATGCAAATAATACACTGCGTTGAAAAAGTGCAATTAGTATTGAATTTTTCTCACTGATACATTTATTTATTCATTTGACATCTCTATTGCCACCCTCTCCTCCAGTCACACCCCAGCCCCTGCACACAGTCCCTTCCCCACATCCCATCCCTTTCTCCTCTGACGAGAGAGAGTCTTCACCTGGGTCCCAACCAACCCTGGCACAACAACTCACTGCAGGACTAGTCACATGCTAACTACTTCTTTGTTAGTATATTCCTTTTCTCTTTAAGTGAATATTTGATCATATGTGCCTTCTCAACACTTTTAGTGGCATAATTTAACATGTAGGTACACATGAAGCTGGATCTAAGTAAGTACCTATCAGTTAGTTCTGTGAAGTAACCAGCCTTCCCAAGCAGTCCAGAACAGCTACATTTAAGTTTGACAAGTCTTGTTACTACCAGCAGTGACTCCTAAAATGCTCACAGAGCTCTATAAAACGTACCTATACTCATTGTTCTTCTAAAATTATAACAATTTGGACAATCTGGCTTTGAAGCTTTCTTCTATATTTTCATGTATTCCAGCTTTTGAATATACATACTATCTATAAAACTGTAATTAATTGTGCTGACAAATTATACTTTCATGTAACATTCACATTGCCTGAATGATTATGAAAATTTAAAATGGTATAGCATTGTAAGTTGAGAATACCTATATTGTGATTATTGTTTTTCCAATATAAATATATCTATGTCATCTCTGTTTCTAGCTGTTGTGGGATCATGGCCTATGAAGATATCTTTTAGATATGGATTTCTGGTATCATAAACCTTCATGTAATGTAAAATAGACAGAAATGTAAAGGAAAAAGAAAAAATAAAACATTCAGAGGAAAGAGAGATCATTGTATCATTGTTCTTTTTTTTTTTTTTTAAAGATGGTGTATCCCTGGCTGTCCTGGAACTCACTCTGTAGACCTGGCTGGCCTCAAACTCAGAAATCCACTGCTTTCCAAGTGCTGAGATTAAAGGGTTTGCCACCACCGCCCAGCTGAGATCATTGTTCTTAAGACTTACAATGAATATATTAATTGTGTTTGATGTGAAAACTTGCTGTAAATTTCTAAAATTAAGCAGAAGCCCTAAGAGTAATGGGCAATGTAGAAAAGAAGACCTCTAAGTGTTGTGCTGAATTTAAACCTTCTATATGTCTACACACTTTACTTCTTCAAGGCAAATGTGTTGTTTCATTTTTAATTTATTTGTCCTTAATTAAAAAAGACAAAGGTCTTGCTTTGAGATTTAGTTCTTTTCATTCAAGCATTTATATACGATTCCTTTAATCTTTTCCATATCTCTTGAGGTATAATCTATAGTCTCCATTTTCAGTTGATTCAACAGAGAAAAGCATAAGTTAGAAGAAATGGGGTATATTATATAGGTATGAAGAAATGGGCTATATTATATAGGTACCAACAGACAGGGAGGGATTTTAACACACATATATATATGCTTGCCTTTAATTGATTGATGTTCTCACCTACTAAGCTCTGTTCTTGTGTTTAAGGGTTCTTCTGCCTTCCTCTACATTTCCAAGCCATAGCATAAGATGAGTACCTTTGAAATAAATTCTATATTGGAAGTTCAAAGGTCAGCTAAAAAGTGGTGTATCAACAACCTCCTTTGTATCTTACATCATATTTCAAAGGTTTTTCTCTTATTGTGATATAAACTGTTCAGAAATTTCAAGATAATATATTTTTAAAATATGAACATTATTATTATGTCCAATACCATTGATAAGATGATGCTTTACTTCATTCTGTGCCTTCTATATTTTCACCTTATCTGGTGTAAAAAGCTTAGCTAATTTTATTTAACCTAAATATTTCTCAATCTCATGTATGTGTGTGTGTGTGTGTGTGTGTTTGTGTGTGTGTGTGTGTGTGTGTTTGTGTGTGTGTATGTGTGTATGTATGTATCTGTTTGGCTGTGGAGATCAGAGATCAACCTCTGCTGTCTCAATGAATCAGGTTCTTGTATGTTTATGAAATCTGAATGGCCTATAGGATTCAGAGATCCTTTTACCTCTGTAGGATTGGGAATACATATGTGCAAATCTGCCCACCATTTATTTGGTAGCTGTTGATTGGATTTAAGTCCTCTTGCTTATGTAGTGAGCATTTTACCAGCTGAGCCATTTCCCCAGCTCTTCAATGCCCCATTTTAAATCAAATATTAAAACTTTTAAAAAGTCTATGAGAAGTATGTTATAAAATAACCACAGTGCATCAAATTATAAAGTGATTTTAAATAATAAGGAAATACATATTACTCTTATGATATTCAAATGTGTTGTTTTGGCGAATATAAACAACTATCCCTTATAGGTAACTGACAACTATAGGGGACAAATAAATGACTAAATAAACCACTAATATTTTGTTGTTTCTGACACTTATCTTGTTTTTCTTATGTTTAAATGATATAACGCACTTCAGGTAGTGGACTTCATCTCAGTTGCTGTACTTGAGGGTCTTATGAACTTAATCAGGCATTTCCTGACTCATTTTAAAATTAAAGGAAAAGGTAAGCTGTCTGTAATGTTTTATTTGAAAATTTCCATACAAAATTAAATAAATAAACTTTAGAAAGAAAGCACTATCTGGAAAAAGCAACAAAACTGCTTCTATACCAATAAAGAAGGTAAGCATGTTTTATGGCTGTATCCCAACTTATCTTCCTTTTGACACTTATTTTCCTTACTACAGCAGCAATAATGTGATTTTTACCCATTTGTATTGTTGCTCCATACTTCTTATCCTAGTGCTAACAATAACTGCTGTGGTTATTATCTCCTTCCACACCTCCATTGCCTTGGGCTTGGAGTCACTATTTACTTGAGAAAAAACTGTATATTGAAAGGCGTCTAAGGTGAAAATTCAAAGTTTTGTGGTTCTGGGAAGTTGAGGTTAGAATCCTTTGGCACACAAGAAAACAAATCACAGATACTCTGAAATTCTCTCCAAGGCTTTCTTTCTTGCAGGGTTGGAGAGCAATAGTGTGAGTGACAGCTATGATGACATTATCATTTGGGGGACACTGTTCTCTAGGTGATATTAAGCACAGAAATAGAGGAGGTGGAAGATAAATTGTCATTGAATGGGTTTTCATACTACTGACGGCGTAATTTAGTTTAACAGTAGTGACAGTCCAGCTTGAACCTGCTGACAGATGGCTTCTGGCAAAAAAAGATATGGTTGAGACTTACTGTCAAGATACAAGCTTTCATGTTAACTGAACAACTTTTCAAAAGATGATGAAAATAAAGAGAAATGATATTTAACACTCATATTGTATGAAGCATATCTAAGGGCTCCTAGTAGGATAGATGCTGGCTGAGGGAGATAGCATAATATCATAGGAATGAGTGACTCCGAGAAAGAATGAGTCTTTAAAAATGAGTTTTACTTAGTGTTTGCTGGGATTTTGTATGTCTAAAGGTACTCAGAGAAAAGGGCAAGGTTGCCAGATTAAGTGTAACTGAGAAACACCAACACCTCCAGCACTTAAAAAGAAAATAGAAAATAGAGTGATTTTCATAGGCCATGAAGGAGATATGCACTTTATAAACTCTCATTAGCACCATTGGGATCTTGACTAATCAGGAGTTTGAAGGTGATTATTAAACAACACCCATAAGAATTTTCTTTTAAATATTTTACTATGGATCACAGAATGTTAAGGTCCCTACAGTTGTTACACTCATTTTATAGAAACTAAACTGAAACCAAGGGAAACTGTATAATATCTCAATCTAACATTAATTCATATAAGTATTACTATGTAACAAGCAGGGACATTCGACTCAAAACCTTGCAAGGAAGCATCTAGTCCAGCTTATTAACAAGGATAAATTCTGATAGCAAGCTGCTTCTTTTCAATGGTATAAAGCTCTGAGAATTAGTGAAGATAAATAGAAAGCCATTGATCATTTAGAAACAATGAGGAATCTCTAGAGATTAAGAAAGTGTGGATGGTAACTGGAAGGAAGGGTGTTCATATGCAGGTTCATATGCAGAAAACTGTTTGTTTTCTGAATACCCAAAGCATCTTATTGACCAGAGAAGATTAGCAAATACCCTTTCTCAAACACAGCTTATGGTTTGGGAATTTTACTTTGTTTGTTTTGTTTTCCCAAAATTTAGATACACTAAAATCTACCTTCTTATATTCTTCCATATCTTACATAGTTCTCCATGGCTTCATTAATAAAAATGCACTCATATTACAGTGCCATTAGATAATATGCAATGATATTATAGTTATTGAATTCTTCCTCTTTCTATTAGGTACTTCTCAGTTAAGTTTTCAATAAACTTCTAGAACTTTGGTCCTTTACAATATTTCCTAGAAATTCCCAAATATTTTTTTAAATTTTTCTGTTAAGTAAGAACACATGGCATTCTTTGCCTTTATATTCCATAGTGTCTATTAAAAAGTTCACAGGAGCACCAGGCACATATATCAATTGAAAGTACTCTATATGCTCCTTTCTTTAAGTCTTCTACCTAAAAATATATGCATATTTTAAGGATTCTTTTTAGCTTTAAAAAATGATAATCCTTCATCTTTCATCATTTGTAAAACGACTCCAACTACTAGACAATAAACAGAATATGTGTTGAATAGTGCTTAAATAATCCCATTTAAAGTTTTATTTTGTAAAATATTATACTATAAACAGATTATTCTTTCTACCTGGGATGCATGTAGAATGAATGTATTACCACAAATGAAACACTAGCTTATGAAATTATATCATCTCTGTTAGAGGTAAAGAATATACAATAAGTGGCACAGATACTGAATACTTTTGTAAAAGTCCATAAACCATATTGTAGCTATGACTTGCAGAATAACAGCTTTCAAAATAAAAATCTTTTAAAAATCTTCATATACTTAAATATCTATTCTAATAAACAGCCTATTTCAAAATCAAGTACATGACTTTACATGATGTTAAGTCCATTTTTCTTGAAAGCAGCTACCCTTTAGAGAAAATAGAAAATCTACACTCAAACATAATTATATTATGGGATGTAAAGTACATTACATCCCATAATATAATATGATATTTTCTCCAAATAGTTCAATTCATAGTTTTGTGCTTATGATATTCTTGCCAGTAAGTAGTGAAACCTATTTATCCTCCTAAAATAGGGGCAGTATGTCTGATTCCCTAGAATGAAAAGGTCATAAATGTAATGTAAATAAATTCTTTTACCTAACTCATGAGAAGACAAGTAGTTTAGCTTCAAGTTAGAAGCTAGGCTACCATGAGTGAAGCTTAACCAATTGTCAAGAAAGTAGTAAATGACAACAGCCACTATTGCATCTATATGAGATGACACCTAGAACATGTGAAGTAAAACATTTTCAGTGTTATAGTCCCAGTCAATGACCCACGTTAAAGACATTCTCATGGTTGACTACTATGGCAGCATTTTAGAGTGAGAAAATCCACTCAGCTGAGCACAAATAGAAGTTTTACACAAATTTACATGTCATTGTTTATGCATTCATTTTTAACTTTGATAATATAGCAAAATTATATCATTTCCCCTTCACTTCCTCCAAACCTTTCTATATGTCTTCCTTGCTCTCTTGTTAGATGAATGGTGTCTTTTATCATTAATTGTTGCTATGCATATATACACATATATTTAGGAATACATACATATGTATGTAAATACATGTATACACTCACACACACACACACACATAGATAGATAGATAGATAGATAGATAGATAGATAGATAGATAGATAGATAGATAGATAGATGTATATATATATATGTTTAATCTTATTGGTCTGTATAATGTTACTTGTAAGTATGTATTCAAGGCTCACCATATGGTATAGTATAACTAGTTGATGTGGCCTTTACTGATGAAGATCCTTTCTCTTGCTCTCAACATTCTTTACTTGCCTGTAGTTCTTCTTTGTCTAGAGTTGAAGCTTGGAGTGGGTAGGAATGTTATAAGACTAGAAGGCATGGGATTTACTGTTTGTGTGAGATGTTGTCTCATAGGGATGTGAGAAGCTATAGCCTTAAACTTGGAGCAACATGACTGCCTAAATATCTCATCATTTTAATTCACTAAAGTCTGGAGATTCTTTCCTAACCCTTGATAACTGAAGCAGAGTAGAAGCAGAAAACAAAACAGAACAAAACAAAACAACCAATAAAACCTTGAACCTAAATAATTAATATGGATATCTGATCATAGAGTCTAGTTTTGAAAATAGAAATATTTCTATAAAGCTATATCCATTGGCATTTATAATTTATGAAATATATCTCTGTAAATTAGGAAGAGTTCTGTTCAGAAAACAAATAATTACTGATGAAACATGCATAGGTATCTTCAATTCAATAAAATATAAAATCTGATTAAATATTATATATTAAATTAAGTTATTTAAAACTTTCTAGGTTTTTTTACTACCTTACTAGAAAGATAAGCATTATTTGAACTCTTCTGATGTCTACTAATGATACTCATTGGCTGTGGATATCCTTTATTCATTTCACTTGCAGGTGGAAGATACCCATTATTTATATTTTCCTGTATATTTCAGTTAAGACCCAAATAAGTGTATCTAGTACTATGTGGATTTCTTGATCTTGTATATCTTCTTCATTCTTTAATCCAGAAGTCATGCCATCTCTCTCCTTCATGTCCATACTCCTCATATACAGAAGCTACATGCCCTCTACAAAATGTTCCTTTCCCTTATAATTTTCCTGTCCTTAGTTTAAAATTCTCTATATTTTTTAAAACAGAAAAGTGATTCTAGTTCCATTTGACTTATATTTCTCTGTACTCAAGTCTCACCCATTTGTTCTACCTTTAAATTATACTAGCATTAGGGAACTATAAACATTGGCGTGTTCACACACCCCATTAGTGTGGAACTTGAGTGTTGGAGGGGAGTTTTTTGTCCCTTATCCCAGACACAGCTCAGAGACCAAAATATAGAAAACATAGCATTTCTTGTATGAATGAGTCAATATTAAATGAAATGGAAAATGCATTGGAGAGTACATTACAAAATTTGAACTACATGAAGTTCTTGGCAAATATTATTATTGTGAGTCCTCTTCCTCACTGGCTATAAGAAAAAGAGGCTTACAAAAGTGAAGGTAAAGACAAAAATTTTAAATTAATGAAAGTGAAGAAATGGGGGAAAGATTATTTTAATTGTGAAAGAAACTTTTCTTTGCTTACTTAGTAAATACAGAAATTATTTCATACTTTTCATTTGTAGAGAGTAGAAATTAATGATTACTTATAATTTGGTTATGATAGCTTTAGAAATGATTTAAGACACGCCAATAGCATGAAAACACATTAAACTTATTGAATAAGATTGGTAAACTCCATTTAAATTAAGCAATATTTCTCATAATTATAAAATTGAATTTATCATCAAAATAAAAGCAATCAGCAGCTGAGAGGTGTTATTTAAACACCAGGCACTATACAAAATATTTTGTAGAAATTATATATTTTAATTGTTAGAAAAACCCAAGGCATTTATCATCTCCTTTTTACAAGTGAAAATCTAAATTTATTCATGTTAACATGGGTAATATCTAATCCAGTCACAGTCATGTTTCAGGTTTAATATCCTGCATTTTCATTACCAAAGAAAATGCAAAGTAGAAAAGCATTCTAGAAGTCCTGAAGATGCATCTTGGTTGCCTTAGCAATTTAAGGGAGAAAAGATTTATTCCATCTAAAAGTCCCAGATTACAGTGTATAGTATTGAGGAAGTCAAGGCAACAAGCGGTTGAAAATACTCACATGAAATTCACACACAAAATAGAGCCATGGATGCATGTGTGCTACTATTCTACTTGTCTTCTCTACTCTCCACAGCCTGGACTCTGCTGCTAGGCTATGGGGCCACCCACAGTGGGTAGATATTTCTACCCTACAGGGATTTTATAAGCCCTTTCCCAGATGAGTCCAGATTTTGTCAGTTTGACAACCATCACAAGACAAACACTACTTCTCAAACTTGTATAATAGTTTTATTATTTTTAATGTATTTATTATATTACTTTATTTATTAACATTCCAATTTTTGACCTTCTGCCTGGTCTCCTCTCCCAGAGTTTTTCATCCCATTTCCCTGATACTCCTGCTTTTGCCTCTGAGAGTGTACACACCTTACCCACCCAGCCCCCTCAAGCATGACTTCCCAGCATCCCCCTTTCCTGGGTGATCAAATTTCTATAGGATTGGACTCATCCTCTCCCACTGAGGCAAAGCAAGGCAGTCCTCTTGTACATATGTGCCGTGGGAATGGGGGGACCAGCCCACGTATTGGTTGTTTAGCTAAGTCTCTGGGAGCTCTGGGAGTATGTGTGGGGGAGGGGGAGTGGTCCAGGTTATTTAATACTGTTGTTCATTCTCTGGGGTTGCCATCCCCTTCAGCTCCTTCAATCCTTCCAGTAGGTAACTCTTGTTGATAGAGTTCCCAGACCTCAGTCCAATGAATGATTGCCTGTAAGTAACTGCATCTGTCTCAGTCAGCTGCTGGTGAAGCCTCTCAGAGGACAGCCATGCTAGGCTCTTGTTTGCAAACACAACATGGCATCAGTAACAGTGACAGGGTTTGGTGCCTGTGCATGGGATGGATCTCAAGGTGGGCAGGTCACTGGATACCCTCTCCTGCAGTCTCTACTCCATTTTTGTCCCTGCATTTCCTTTAGACAGAAACAATTCTCAGTCAAAAATGTGGAGATGGGTGGGTGGCCCCATCTCTCTACTAGGGGTCCTTAGCAAGGCAACACCGACCCAAAAGGACATGCATGGTATGTATTCACTGATAAGTGGATATTAGCCAAAAAAGTACAGAATACCCATGATAGAAATCACAGACCAGATGAAGTTTAACAAGAAGGAAGGGTCAAGTAGGGATGCTTCAATCCCCCCTAGAAGGAAGAACAAAATAATCATGGGAGGCAGATGGAGAAAGGGACCTTGGTGGGAAAGGGGTGTGAAGCTAGATCTGGAAAATGGGAGTAGGAACAGGTATGGGCAGAGACAGGAGATGCTGTAGCCCCCAAATTATAGACGCTAACTCTCTGCAGTTAAAGTCTTACCAAAGAGACTCCAGTGTTGCATACAGATGGTTTGCCTCTGCATTCCTTCTTGCAGAAGCTCCCATTTTCCCTCCCACCTGCAGAAAGGGAAAACTGCTGGCAGAGGGTTTCTGCACTTGTCCCCCTGCTGCAAGCTCAGGGCTCCCTCCCCATTCCTGGCTGCTCCAAAGGAACCCAGTCTGGCATTAGAATGGCACTACCCATAAACCCCCCATAATGAAATCATCCTGAGGAGCCAAATGCTAGCTTGAGATAGCCTCCCTGCCTCTGCTTGGCCCAAAACTGGCTTGCTCTCTATCTCTGATAACTTGCCAAAGTCTCCAGGTGCCTGTCCTTGGGACCTTAAAGAAATAACAAACTCAAAGATTAAGGACCCATATTTTAATCATAGAAAAGGTAATCAGAGGTCATAGACAGTTATAACTGGCCATAAAATTACTTCCTGATAACTCCACAAAAGGCACTCACTAATTCCCCTCCCAGCTTCAGTTCTGTCCCACCAAATAATATCATATTTGAGTTACAACTTACACCACTTCCATTCTCCTTCACCCTAAGCATTCAAAGAATTCCTGGCTACACTGTAGATAAACCCAATGCTTTCCAGACTTGTCATCAAATTCTAGCATTCATATTGTAGGTGGAGGGCTTGTGATCTGAGTCAAGACTTGAAATAATAAAAAGACTCCTTTGCAAGTTGCAGTGGACTTCATAATTCTTGGACTCATCTGGGTTTCCCCAGGGACTCAGGGTATAGCAAAGAGAAGCCAAGAGGAACAGCAGAATGAGTAGATATGTGCAGATGCAGGAGTGGTAGTGGGAGGTGGGGTGGTGGTGGTAGTGGTGGTGGTGGTGGTAGGGGCAGAGGGTTGACTTCTAGAAAGTCCCAAAGACCTGGAATGTCAGAGGTCCCCAGGACTCAATGGGGATGAATTTAGCTGAAATACCCAACAGAGAGGAGATGGAACCTGAAGAGGGTTTTATCATTACTAAAGCAAACTCAAACCTGTTTTCCTGTTGGTTGAATTTAGTTATAATCCCCATGAGTGTGTTACACTTTAAAACTCATTATTGAGAAATAATGTTCCTGTAGTACTTCATGGTTACTGCTTCTCAGTAAATAGCGGCCTCTTTGAATTGTATATATAATCTTACAAAGTTTAATTCACATATGAAATTAGTGTACAGGTCTTCAGGAATATTATTACATATATAGGACAGTCCAGGTTTAAGAATTAATGTCCTCTTATAATATAGAAAAGGCATATGAAAGTTCAAGTTCAACACTGGAAGTAACTGGGAGCAGCAGGACCCAGGCATGCAGGAACTCCACCAGTCCAGTGGCACAGGTTCCTTCCAGTCTGTCTGGGCCAGTGCCCGAGTAGACCTTGGGTACAAATTCTGCACAACACCCAGAGGAAGCTCAACTCCCAGGCGCTCTAACATGCTCTAACATGCCCAGGATCATAGAATCAGAGGTAAGGAGGACACAATATCTGTCCCAAAACCTGGAGTAACTTGGACCAGTGGAACTCAATGGCACAGGTTCCTTTCAGTCTGTCTGGGCCAGTGCCTTGAGCAGACCTTGGGCACAAACTCTGCAGTGAGTCCCACAATAACCAGAGGAAGCTCTACTCCCAAGTGCTCTAAAATGCCCAGGATCACAGGACCCCAGAATCACAGGATCACAGAGACAGCTTGACTCTGAGGAGTTCTGACACAACTAGGATCACAGGAAGAACAGGTCCTAGTCAGATTTAGCCAGGGCAGTACCACTAGATGGCAGAAACCAAGGTTACTTGGCATCATCAGAACCCAATTATCTCACCATAGCAAGTCCTGGACACACCATCACACTGGAAAAGCAAGATTCAGATCTAAAATCACTTCTCATGATGATCATACAGGACTTTAAGAAGGACATAAATAACTCCCTCAAAGAAATACAGGAGAACACAGGTAAACAGCTAGAAGCCCTTAAAGAACTACAGTAAAACACAATCAAACAAGTAAAAGAAATGAACAAAACCATCCAGGATCTAAAAAATGGAAATAGAAACAATAAAGAAATCACAAAGGGAAACAACCTTGGAGTTAGAAAGCCTAGGAAAGAGATCAAGAGTCATAGATGATACAAGCGTCACCAACAGAATACAAGAGATAGAAGAGAGAATCCCAGGGGCAGAAGATAACATAGAAAACATTTACATAACAGTTAAAAATGCAAAAAGCAAAAAGCTCCTAACCCAAAACATCCAGGAAATCAAGGACACAATGAGAAGACCAAATATAAGGATAATAAGTATTGAAGAGAGTGAAGATTCCCAAGGTAATGGTCCAGTGAATATCTTCAACAAAATTATAGAAGAAAACTTCCCTAACCTAAAGAAAGAAATGCCCATGAATATACAAGAAGCCTACAGAATTCCAAATAGACTGCACCAGAAAAGAAACTCCTCCTGTCACATAATAATCAAAACACCAAATGCACTAAACAAAGAGATAATTTTAAAAGCAGTAAGGGAAAAAGGTCAAGTAGCATATAAAGGCAGGCCTATAAGAATTACACCAGACTTCTTACCAGAGACTATAAAAGCTAGAAGATCCTGGAGAGATGTCATACAGACCCTACAAGAACACAAATGCCAGTCCAGGCTACTATACCTAGCAAAACTCTCAATTACCATAGATGGAGAAAACAAGATATTCCATGACAAAATATAATTTACACAATACATTTCCACAAATCCAGCCCTACAAAGGATAATAGATAGAAAACACCAACATAAAGAGCAAAACTAAACCCTAGAAGAAACAAGAACATAGTCTTTCAACAAACCCACACAAACCTAATTCCACCTCTAACAACAAAAATAACAGGAAGTAACAATTACTTTTTCTTAATATGAAAATTAATATTACCAACATATCCTGATTGAATGGAATTCAAAAGTATGAGGAATTAGAAATTTGTTGATTGTCATCCAATGGTCTCTCTAATTGCGTAGTTGGAGAAGTGGGTCCAATATTATACAATACATATATACTTTCTGCTTATTTGTACCTGACAGTATCTTGCTGTGTACCACATAAATGGTCTTGAAATCATGCTTCTCCTATCTCAGTCTCTCTATTAGTAGGATTGTTTATTTGATGTTTCTATACTATACTATGGTTTTCAGAACAGCTTACATATGTCAAAATTATTTATTCAGTCAAAAGAAACATAGGTGATTAACTTGGGAGGTGGCAGTTAAGAGAACAACAAAGAGTGAGACTGAGTGCTTCGCCTGATGTTTGTAACTATTTTATCAATTTTGAAGAGGACTTTATAAATTACTCTTTTTCTGAAATGAATGCTTTTCAAAATTATCACAGCCAATGAACCAGATTCTTACCCTAACCTAATGTCTGTGCCACCCTCCAAGCAGAACCATTGCTCATTGAAACAGTTGGTGAATGACTTCATGGATAGACCATCTTAATACACACACCATTTCTTGAATGAATGTAACCTGTTCTCTGTGGGCTGAGAATGAAGACAATCACTCAAGTCAAATAACTTTGACATAGCAGAAGTCTGTATCCAAAAATTGTACCTACAATTTATTCCTTGGCTCAGAAGAACTGTCAACTCTTAGCTTAGCTATTATGGAGGTAAAATCCTTTGGTGATGTGAGGGTCATTGAAGTACAGCCTTATTTCAATGAACTCCAATGTCTAAAAATTGTTCTTATTTTGGGCTTGTACCACAGTAAGAGCCAAGATTTTAAGCTCTACTAAAAACAAAACAAAGAAACAAACAAAAAGACTTTATTTATGTTCATTTAAAAAAACTAGTAGCGATATATTATTTTAAAATATACAGTTAATAGGTTTGGAGTTATTTAAAATTTATTTTGAGAAAAACAAATGTATTTTCAGTATTGCTGTAGACAAGCATTTACATAAGACTGTTCAATTGATTGTTGTTTTATATCCAACAACTTTTATAATACTCCTTTTTACTTTTACAATATTTTATAAATTTTAAAGAATATGACAAAGTAAAAAAAAAAGTGTAAAAAAAGAAAGGTCAAGTTAAGATAATCAGAAACTGGAATTATTTTTTCTCACACAAATCAAATAAAACCTAGCATCTTCAAGAGATGAACATTATTAGTGTCTTAAAAAGTCAAATTAGTGACTGGGATTGGAAAAAACGCTGGAAGGAAAGTTCATATAACAGTTGTCTCTACATTAAAGATTCCTTTTTGAAGGAAGACTAAGGAAGTTAACAAAATTTACTGGGAGTTTAGTAAGTAAACAGCTCAGAAGTCTCAGGAAGCTCCTGAAACTTAAATAAACATGAGGAGCTTCCCAAAGGCTCAGGTAGAAACAGCTGCTCAGAAGAGATTCTTTCACCAGCTGCCCTGTTTGCAATTCAGGCAGGATGCATCTTCCTTAGTGGTGGAGCATGCTGGGCTGAGCTTGTGGTTGCTGCATCTGCCTTTGAGCTACCTAGGCTTCTATAAGCATCCCTTGATCCTTACATAAGTAAGTAACCCTTATAAACGCACTGGTTTACTAAGTTGGACCTGAGTGGAGTCGATGATTCCTTGTCTGTGGTTGGTGCCCTATCTAACATGAATGGACTTTATTATTGACATCACAGGGAATGCCATCCATCACAAGGAAACAGAATTCTGCATATATACAAAGAGAACTTTCTTTTTTGTTTTTGATTGTTTGTTTTTGGTTTTTATTTTCAAGACAGGTTTTAGCCTTGGCTGTGCTGAAACTCACTTTGTAGACCAAGCTGGTCTTGAGTTCAGATCTGCTTGTCTCTGCCTCAGGAGTGGTAGAATTTAGGTTTGTGATGCTGCCACCACCGCTGGGCAAGGAGAGGACTTTTGATCATAGCAGTGATTGCAGAAAGGCTTTCTTAGGGGGAATCCCGTAGGGCTTTCACCTCGTGATGGACTAGGTATGGAAAAGGAAGACATATCAGACATAATAGTTCTGAAACAAGATGGTGTTGGGTGTAAAAGTAGAGCAAAGGAAGAATTGATTGTGGAGGAAAAATGATGAAGGGTGGCCTGGAGGAAAAAGAGGCTTGCATACATGAATCAAAGTAGTCTACGCAGAATTTTGAAACATTTTTGCATATGAATGTTGGGAACAAGAAGCTGTAGGGAGAATAGTGGATAAAAGATTTTTGTACTAAATTCTCTCCTAACAAGACCAATTTGTAGTTGAGCTGTTTATATCCCTTTGACTATAAAGAGTAGTAATTATACACAACACTGAAACACTAAATTATTCAATTGCTTCAAATTTGTTAACCTCACATTCTTTTTCCCCATGTGCCTGTTTTAGGCCCATCCTCTGCATCAAGACATTTTTAGATTTGTTTGGAATCTGACATTATTTTATTCAAAGTGAGTTTATTCAAAACAACTTTCACTTCATTCTCAGATTTTTTTTTTTTGGCCTGTTCTTTATAATGACCTTATAGGTTTCTTGATAAAGAGAAGTCAAAATTTAGGTAAGATCATCAGTGTCTCACACTTGGTAAAAAACACATTTTCCCTAGACCATTTAATGATTCATGTTATAAATAGTATTTCAAGATTTTTGACTCATGTGGTTCTATTAAGAACATCACTAGCTATAGTGAGTCTTTCAGGAATTACTTAATTTCAAAAGGAAGATATTATCTATTTTCTTCTTGTCTTGGTGGTGACTGACATACTTTACTGTCCAAAACTTTTCACTGACACATTCTTATCTCCTGGATTTATATCGTGTTTTCTTCCTAACAAATGACATTTTGATATTATTATAAAAATATGGGCACAAATACCAATGTTGTTTTAATGAACATAATCTACTTAATGAAATTAATATGTATTTCATTATTTCACTACTGGAAATGACAGGAAAAAATTAGAATTCACTATATCAAAGAGAGATAAATGTTTCATTGATTTTACTCCTTTACATAACTTTCATTACCAGAGGGTACAATTATTTCAACATGATACTTTTCAAAGATTTTGAACTGAATAGTAAGAGCAAGCACTGAAATGCCAAAATATTATAAATTGATTTAGAGGAAAATAGCAGGAATTTATTCACTCCAGGTGAATTTTCTTCAGCTTTAAAATGTAAAGTCACATACAAGGAAGGCTAAGTCATTTTTCTGAAAAATGGTGGAGTCACCCTTCAATATCCATGGGAAATAAGTTCCTGGATGTCAACCAAAACCCCAATAATGCTAATGAATTTTATTCATGGCTACTCAAGTTCCCCTTTAAGATGTCATGATAATCATATATAGCTGACATACATACTCATATATTCATTAAATCATTTTCAAACATTCAGGCTTCCTAATACCAGGTGGTACTAAGTAAATATTGTTTAAAGGGAAAAAAAATAAAAATATTTGCACATATTTAATGCAGACTAAATTCTTTTTCCTAATATTTTAAATTCACATTTTCTGGAAACATAGATACAGAAGAGAGAATTGAATAAGGAATTGTCTATGCTAAAAGCCAAACTGCAGTATTAAATGTTACCTAAGATCATGAATATGAGAGGTTCTTGTTAATATAGCTTTATCTTTCTTTGTGTTTGTATGCCATATATATATCAAAGTTTCTGGGTTTCCCCAAGGAAGCAAGGGGGAAGCTTTAGATTCAGAGTTAGAGATATGGGCAGTTAGAAACACCCTAATGTGGGAGATAGCAAATAAAATCAAATGCTATGGAACAGCAATTCGTCCTTGTAACTTTCAGGCCATTTCTCTAGTACAAACATGAACAATTCATGAAAACTCTGAGATACAGTGTGAAAAGAAAAAGTATAACATTGGATTAGATATAAAATGAAGAATATCTGGATTATTTATGCTAATAAGTATCTTGAGATAAAAGTTTTATAATTTTAAATAGTCCTGTTCACATACACAGAGCTATAATTAACTTTAAAAATAGATTGCAAAATGTATTGTTGCCTGTCATGGGGTTTCTATTGATCTGAAGAAAACATCGTAAGTAAAAGCAAATAGAAGAGGAAGGGGTTTATATGGCTTACAAGCAGGGCTGGAACATGGAGACATGAGTTGATACAGAAGCCATGGAGGTGTACTGCTTACTAGTCTGCTTCACATGGTTTACACAGCCTACTTAAAGAACTGAGGACCAGCTGGCCATGGATGGCACACCCACAATGGGTTGTGCTCTTTCCATTAAATACTGAGAAAATGCCTTACAGCTTCTCACGGAGGCATTTCCTCAACTAAGACTCCTTCCTCTCTGATAAATTGCATCAGGTTGACACAGAAAACCATCCAGGAAATCAATAAATTTTCCCTAATGTACTATAAACAGTACATACTTCAGTTGTTTTAATTAATTCATCTACACACATAACAAATGGAGCAAACATCAAAGAATGCACAGTTTTTATAATTTATTGATTGGTTGGTAGTGTATTAGTGTGTGTGTCTGTGTATGTGTGTGTCTGTGTGTACGTGTGTGTGTGGGGGCGTGTATCAGGTCCACACCTGACATGGCATTCACATGGTAGTTAGAGGAAAACTTTTAAAAGTCAGTTCTCTAGTGATCAAACCTAAACCACCAGGCTTTCAGAACAAGCAGTTTTATAGTTGAGGCATCTCATTGGTTCCAGTTTGTATACTTATAAAGCATCAATATAAGGTTGTAAGGAATCTACCTGTGCTGTGCAATATGCAAGCATGGAATTTGAAATCATGAAAACAGTTTGGATACTTATTATTAATTAAATTATAGGGTAGTTAAATTATACTTCTTTTGTAAAATATTAAGTGTGGATAGATTTTAAAATATGAAACAACTAAATACTACTTGTTCAAGGAGGGATGCAAGAGCTAGAGTTTTAAGCACAATACTTAAAGAAAAGAGAATATTGAGAGGCAGTGAGAAGTCATGAGTTGTTCTCAGTGACAATTAATAATGATTTACTGCCATGTAATAAAATGTAAAAAAAGACTGTTTTATAAAACATGATGATGAGAAGAATATAATTAATACATTTATGCTTATATATAACTAACATGATACAAAATCTCTCTCAACCAAAATAGTATCTGTTACTGTAACTACATGAAATCAGAAATTAATATTAGAACACATTTTCTTCATTGATTTTGAATTGTCTTTGATTTGTAAATTTAACCAGCTATGATTCTTATATGACAGATGATCTAAAAAAAATGCAAAACATAAAAAAAACATATCTAGCTTTGCTTTTATACGTGTCACATTTTAAGTATGGCCTTAATTTATCTAGGTAGAGACAGATCATGAATTTGTTCCTTAATTCTCATAGATATTCGTTTCCTTTCTGTTCATCTAGAAAATCTTCAAGGTTCTTTGGATGTGTCTCAAAACATGTGGGAAAGAAAGTAAGTCGTTTGATCATCTGCAAAAATACTTAAATATAGATCTTTTTTGATCTGGGGAGCATTAGAACCATCAGAACTGAAAAGAGGGAGCTGAATGAGAGCATAGCCTAGGCAAGAAACAGATTGGTCTTTGGAGAGCTTCAGGCAACTATGGTCTCAGTTCCTGTAAGTCTGATGTTGCAGAAAGAAGATAAGATGGCAATAAACCTTCACCTACCCATGGGTGGTACCAAATGAGAGGAAGCAGTTAATTGTCGTTCAGGGCTCTGACTCTGATACAGCCATTTGTGGTAATTCACAGTAAATGTTGCAAGCAAATGATTTAACTTGAATTTTAAAGGTTACACACTTACGAAGGATTGAAAGTCATTAGCCTCATATTCAATATTCTAAACTTAACCACATCTTACTAAATGATCTCTGAGTAAAAGAAAAAGTAGGAAGGAGGAAATACAGCCAATTTGTTCATTTGGCAAAATATTCAGAATTGAGATTCTGAAATGTACAACTTCTAAATATCCCAAGTTGTTTTGGGTTGTCTGAGGTATATATTCATTATTCTATAGTAAATTAAATATCAAAAAAGCATTTTATTGAACTATAGGATAATGGAGAAAGTAATGCATATATAGAGATAGGAAAAACAAAAATAATGAAAACAATGTTTAAAAAGTCTGATGTAAATGAGGCCAGACAAGGCAGCCCTATTGGGGAATTGATACCAAAGTCAGGTTATTGAAGCCCATGTGCATTCTTTGGCTGGTGGCTTAGTCTTTGAGAGCTCCCAGAGCCAAATATTGGACAGAGATCAGGGAGTCTTCTCGAAGAGTAGTTATTCAATCTTAACCTTGCTTTTTTATTTTTTTTTTTGAGTTCTGATATTCATTCTCTATCAATTATTTTAAATGGTAACAATATTTACATAATAATTGCTTATTCATGAGGACACAGTATCTGTCAAGTGCATATGTACATAGATTGGTGGAAAACTAGAAGAATCCTGGCTTAACATTATATACCATGTAATAGGTGGTACTTGTATTTAGAGTAAATTATGAAAATTTATGTGACAACATGCAGAAGACCTGAACATGCTCAGGACAAACAAAGATCTCGGCATTAAGAAGAGAATTGGGACACAATGGGTTACTTCCATCCAATAAGCTATTCACAAATGATAATTGCTGGAGAGGGGAAATTCAGTTTTCTTCAATTGAGCGACACTATGTACATATAAATCACACTCCAAGGCAGGCTTCTTGTTCAGGTGTAGATGCTCAGCATAAATTGGAATTAGTGTTTTGAGTATTCTTTATCTTTTGTTTTTGCCTTTATGATTAAAAAAAAAAGAACATGAAATTGGGTAGTAGGCTGGTAGGAGGAGGTGTTGAGAGCAGTTGGTAGATAGAAATGCATATGATAAAACCATACTGTATGCAATTGTCAGTGAGTAAGATAAAATTAATGACTTAATATCAAACTATGGAATGACTTCAATTGTAGGTATTCCTGGTCTACTAGGAATTAAAAAATGTCAATCCAAATATTAATAATACATATTAATAAATACATAAATTAATAAATACATAATTCATTGGTGAATATTTAAGGAGTGTTTCACTATAGTGATTTATAGTAATTTACTTATTATTAGTGACTGTATTCTTTGAACCTGAAAAATGTCTTCATGGAAATTTAAGTTTCTCAAACTGTTTTATAATACCCTCTCTAAGTAAAGATCATATTATATTAACTTAAAAACATCTAGTGACTTTAAGTACAAATATATTAGTTATATTTTTAATATTATGTTGCCTTGAATAGTAGAATAGTAGAGGCAGAGGCCTCTAGATCAATCTGTAAATATGTGTCACTTTTGAATTTGAAGTTAAGTATGGACCTATTCATAATAAAAACTAACAACAAAAAGCTGTGCCCTGATACCACACATATATTTCCAATTTAAAAGAATTTTAAGTGGACATTAAAAACCTGAAATTTATTATGCTAATTAAAGGATGTATTATGGTGCATAGTTAACAATATTATTTTAGGTCATAATATTTATGGTGATGGTAATTGAACCCAGGAATTAATGTATGCTGGGCAATGCTCTCCCACTGAGCTTCTTACCTCATGAGAATATTTTACATAATGTTCATTCAATACTGTCTTAATTACTTTCAAATTGCTATGATAAGGCACCATGATCAAAGACACTTATAGAAGGAAGAGTTATTATTAGGGAGAAGGGAAAGAAACAGACAGACATGGAACCTGAACAGTAACTGAGAGCTTAGATCTGATCCACAAGCACAAGTCAAAGAGTAAAGATTCAGTGAATGGTCTGGCTTCTTAGAAATTCAAAGCCCAGACTCAGTGACACTCCTCTTTCAACAAGACCATACATATTGATCTTATTCAAGCATCTGACTGACTGCAGAGCAAACCGTGAAATAGATGAACCTACAAAGATCCTTCTCATTCACACTACCACCAATGTATTACATCTCAGTGACTTAGATTTTCTTTTGAGGAAATAAAGATAATTGCACATTTTTTAAAAAGTTGCCCTAAAGTATTATACAGGGTAATGTTATCATCTATCACATGGCTTTGGAACAATCCAAATCTAATATATTCTTAGTCATAGTACTGGCTGTTAGTCTTCTGTACTAATGAGAACTACTACATGGACTATTAAATGGAATTTTAATTTTCAATAGCTGAACTGAAAATACAATCTCACTAAAATTTCAGGCATTTCCTTTTTTTATACTCAGGCAAATCATGATGCCTCCTAGGTCATTTTAGCACATTCCATTGTTATATCCAATTTTACACGCAACAGGTTGACAGTGGTTATGTTTCTCCAAATTCATACATAAGTCGTCACTCACAAGAAAATATTAATTTCCAACATAACATTTCCTCAGCATTGAAGCACATATTTAAGAAATTAGTAATTTGTATAGAATATCTAAAGGAAAATTTATATTCATAAATAAATTAATTATGCAAATGCCAAAGTACATTAAAATTATTAGAGAATCATCTGGGCAAGCTGTTTATTCATTAACATTTTTGGAGGAAGGCCACCCTGTGTCAGTGCTTCAAAAAGCCTGTGCCCAAAAATTATCTTATCTCAGCACCTCTGTAACACCACTAAAGTTCTTTCTACTTCTAATTTCCCAGGAGGGAACTTAGACAATGAACATAACTGCATTGTATGATCGTGGAGGACTGAATGATGATGTAAGGATTATAAAGCAAGATGATACAAAAAACATGTACTCTTGGAAATCTGATTTATTCAGAAGTTTGACATCAGTGTATACTATACATAAGAAATAAGACACTCTGTATTCCAATGGAAAATCCTCAGATAATTTGTCTTATCACCTGACAAAACTTTGATAGAGATAATCACTCCCGGGGTATTATGTCTGAGAGTTTATATTGCTATGATGAAATACCATGGCCCTATTTTCTATCTCTAACACTGAAAATTAAAAAACATAAAAATAAAAGTTTATAGTAAATAGACAGCAATATTAAAGCTAATAGAGATGAGTAAACTTAACAACCAAAAGCCCCTTACATATTTGTGATGTAAAGAAACTAGATCCATATGGGCAGTAACCATAGTAGTCTACTCAACTTTCTACATTCTCTGCTGATCAGGAAAGGTCAGCAACAAAGTGAAAGAAAAAAAATTTCTCTGTTAAGGACCAAATTTAACCTTAGGAGTAGATCTATTATATAGTCATACAAAGCAACGCTGGTTGGAATTTCTCCTCCTTTCCAAGAAGCTCTGAAAAGAATTTACTCTATCATACTAGGAAAAAATGAGTTCTCAATTAAAATAGTATGATTCTTTTAGTCTCACTTCCTCTGCTATAATGAAACAATCATATTATTTTATATTATGTGGATTGTATTTATGATAATGTATAATGACTAAACTATCTAAAATACTGGATTTGCTTTTATGATTTCCTACCATATGAGGACATCCGGTTTACAAAGACTCCAATGGCCAAGACACCTGCAGCTGCTTAGAGTAAGGCCACTTAAATTACACCTGCAGAGCAGCTTCTGTGTTCTCAAAGCTGCCAAAAATAAACTTACAAAATGTGCAGGTGCGGGGATGGAGACCAATATATCCTATTATGCTCTGATTCTAGCTCTCCAATAGAAGGAGTCTGCATTAATAGAATCTCAACAATTTTGCAGCTCTGATGGGTAACCCATCCACACAGAAGTAACATTTGTGATTCATGAGATACTAATTATGTTCAACTGATTTTCATGAGTGAAACTAATTAACCTTATCTTATTTCTAGTAATACAATATGGAGAAAAATCTAATTGACATATTCAAACCTAAACTCCCCTTATCATTCACATGAAAACACTTAAAAGGATTAATAAGACATTGAAGGTTATTTGTTCCTAAAATTTAATGTTACCATAAAATAGGAGCCCACACAATAGGAAGAATGTATAGGTAGATGACACTCTAAAAGTTGACAACGTGATGTGAAAAGTCACATGGGGAAATTTGTAAACATTGATTAATGTGCTATAATAAAAGTTAAAAATATGGTATGTGAGAATCAATGTTATATAATAGTTATTCAGTTATTTCAGTAGATTAGTAGAATGGAAAACATGAGAGGCCTGAAAAGTATTAAAATAGTGGGAGATTTATATTGCTCATATCAACATTCTATTATGGATGTTATTAAACCACATTTTTATCAATGAGAAACCATTAGAGAGGTTAGCAAGCAACTGAACAAATGGCAGCTAGTGAGTATAGAATAATATGATCCTAACATGTATAGATTTTGAGTATGATCCTTTATCACTTAAAGGACAGTCAGTAATTTTTATTTCACTGTGGCTCATAATTCTGAATTTTGAAGTTGACAATAAAATTAGAAAATGTATTATAATTTACTGAAAGAATATCTACTAGTTTCTTTTACTGTCAATTTCTCATATGCATTTGTATTTTATTTTTTAAGTGCTCTCATATATGTTTTAAAACCACTTTTTCTCATACCTTGGTTAGTTTGTAATTTGATAAATACTTTTGTGTATATTAAATATATCACCTTCTGTATAGATTTGATGAATACTTTCTTCCCTTGTTTGATTCTATGCTTCTTTATAGAGTGAGTTGTATCAGGTTGTTGTAAAAAAAACTGCCATCAGCATCCATCATACCTTAAAATAATAAGTCATTAACTTAATCTTATCTATTAGAAGGCATTTTCCTATTAGGCAATATTTGCAACTGCCAAGGTTTATGTCTTGGTAAATTCAGTTGTGAATTAATCAGTTTCCTCGATGATAGTTTCATTATGGTAACACAATTTCTTAATTTGTTTCTTTCATGATTTATTTCGGGGTTGTATCTTAGGAAAAAAATCACTTAATAAGAACATGCTTAATAAATGTTCTAATGTGTGTTTTTTGAAAGTTTAGAGATTTTACACTTTATAATAATGACATTGATCACTGGGAATCTATTTCAGTCTGTGACATATTTTTGTATAGGAACATGATTGGCACAGAATGATTCTACATTGATGAAGTTAGTCAGTGCAGTAATAAGAGTTTGCATTTCTTTACCAACCCTATATCTGATAGAGGGCTAATACCCAATATATCCAAAGAACTCAAAAAGTTAAACGCTAGAGAATCAAAAAACTCTATTAAAAAATGGGGTACAGAGCTAAATGAAGAAATCTCAACTGAGGAATACCAAATGGCTAAGAAGCACCTAAAGAAATGTTCAACATCCTTAGTCATCATCAGAGAAATGAAAATCAAAACAACCCTGAGATTCCACCCCACAGCAGTCAGATGGCTAAGATCAAAAACTCAGGTGACAGCAGATGCTGGTGGGTTTATGGAGAAAAAGGAACACTCATCCATTGTTGGTGGGATGGCAAGAGGATACAACCACTCTGGAAATCAGTTTGTCACTTTCTCAGAAAACTAGACATAATACTACCTGAGGACTCAGCTATACAACTTCTGGGCATATACTCAGAAGATGCTCCAACACATGATAAGGACACATGCTCCACTAAGTTCATAGCAGCCTTATTTATAATAGCCAGAAGCTGGAAACAACCCAGATGTCCTTCAACAGAAGAATGGATACAGAAAATGTGGTATATTTACACAATGGAATACTACTTGGCTATTAAAAACGATGACTTCACGAAGTTCTTAGACAAATGGATAGAACTAGAAAATATCATCATGAGTTATGTAACCCAATCACAAGAGAACACACATGACATGCACTCACTGATAAATGGATGTTAGCCAAGAAGTACAGGATACCAAAGCTAAAATTCACAGACCACCTGAAGCTCAAGAAGAAGGAAGACCACAGTGTGGATACTTCGGTCCTTCTTAGAAGGGGGATCAAAATACTCATGGTAGGAAATATAGAGACAAAATTTGGGGTAGAAACTGAAAGAAAGGCCATCTAGTGACTGTCCCACCTAGTGATCCATCCCGTATACAGTTACCAAATGCAGACACTATTGTGGATGGCAACAAGTGCTTACTGACAGGAGCCTGATATAGCTGTCTCCTGAGAGGCTCTTCCAGTGCCTGACTAATACAGAAGTGGATGCTCACAGCCATCCATTGGACTGAGCACAAAAACCCCAATGAAGGAGCTAGTGAAGGAACCCAGAAACTGAAGGGGTTTGCAGCCTCATAGGAGGAAGAACAAAATGAACCAACCAGTACACCCAGAACTCCCAGGGTCTAAACCACCAACCAAAGAGTACATATGGAGGGACTCATGGCTCCAGCTGCATATGTAGCATAGGATGGTCTTGTGAAACATCAGTGAGAGAAGAGGTCCTTGGTTTAGTGAAGATTTGATGCCCCAGTGTAGGGGAATGCTAGGACAGGGAAGCAGGAGTGGGTTGGTTAGTAAGCAGAGAAAGGGAGGATAGAACAGGGGGGTTTTCGAAGGGGATAAATTTTACAATGTTAATAAACAAAACACTGGTAAAAAAAATACTACATTTCATGAACCTCAGTGTCAGCACATGAGTGTCATATTTTTGTCCATCTATATATTCTGTAATTTATTAACGATCATGTTTTTATTTATTTGATAATACTTTTAAGTTTTTTAAACCAAAACTCATTTGCTGAATCTCACTGTGGAAGTTATAGTAAGAACGTGTCCCACTTTTTTGAATACTTTTGTTGCAAATGCTCATTGCAAGGAGTCTATGGTTAGATTTGAAGCCTCTGGCTTGTGCTACACTATCAATACTGGAACCTCTTTGGGACTCATCTCAGACATAGTATTGTTGGCCTGTGGCATGAATATCCTGTTGCTTTGGATCTATAGAACTGCACCTTTTTTTATTGGAGGAAGAAGAATTTTTTTTGTTTTCCTTTTATTTTCTATATTGATTTAATTTGCTTTTCTGAAATATTTTCTATCCCAGTATCACAAGCATACACACTCTGTGAGACAACAATTCATTGATTAACAGTAGTAAAGGTAAAACTGTTTTCTCTCTGAGACATATTTTTAACATGATAAAGTAAAAGGATGGACGTTCATTGCAATCAATAATGAAAAATCATCTCCTTTTTTGCCTCACTTGCCACCATTGAATATATTAAGTTTTATTTATGAATAGCTTTGTAGACAATTTTCCATTAAGATAAACAGTTTTAGCAAAGCAGCAGGACAGACATTTACCATGCCAAAAATCAATAGCTCTTCTGTATACCAATAAGGAACTCACCAAGAAAGAAATTACGAAACCATCGTATGTACAATAGCTTTGTTGAAATCTTAAAACATACCTAACAAATGATATAAAATAATTTGTTGGGGATTTGGTCTAACATTTATATTATTGTGTCCCCAGAATTACAGGAGAATCCACACATAAGACACTGAAGGTCTCTGCCCCCAGTTGGTTTTGATTGGTAAATGAAGTTGCTGTTGGCCAATGGTTGGGCAGAGAGACAGAGGCAGGACTTTAGGATTCACACGAAAAGGGGACCCAGCAGGAGATAGAGCAGGAGATAGAGCTGCCATTTCAGGAAAGGACCAAAGACTCGGCCTGAGATGTTCAGAAGAAAGAGCATAGCAATCACGTAAGAGTTGGGGGCTGTGGTCCAGGATGGTTGCAGGTCTGGGTCCAAGGCAGCAAAGACAGAATAGTGATTTTAGTAAATAATAACTCAGGAATATTGGAGGGAATGTCCTAGCTTCCTGAAGCTTAAGAAGTGGCCCAGTCATTGAGCTGTTTAAGGAATATTAAAATAAAAGGCTGCACGTGTGTGTCTTTCATTCAGGAACCCAGAACACTGAGGTGGATATCAAAGAACACACATAGCTGCAGCCAGGTCAATTAGAGAAGAGATTAATTGGCAACTGTAACAATCATTACATTATGAAAATTATGGGAATGGATAAAGAGGAAAGAAGACACTAGACTGTGGACAATCCTTGCATGCACATGGGCTGATAATATTAATATTGTCAAAATGATGCATTAATGAAAACAACCTAATCAGCAAAATCCCCATAATATTTCAATCGTATTATTTACAGAACAATTAAAAATCCTAAAAGCCTTTTAGTTTTTATAAATATAAAAAAAAGTTATATAAGTGTCAAAATATCCAGGGCAGGCCTTACCAGAATGAGTCATTTTGAAGGTATCACAAATTATATGACAGAACAATAGTTAAAATAATCAGCACATTCATTAAAAACATGAAGCAGACCTGATTACCAAAGACCTAACATAGAGTATCCTGAAGGAAACCACACAGCTCTGCCCACTTCATTTTTTACACAAAGATATAATAAATGTACAGAGGTGCTAAGACTGAATCTTAAACAAATGTTACAGAGAAAAATATATCTTCCAAACATGGAAGAATGAAACTGTGCTCTCATCAATTGTTTTGCACAAAAAGCTGGTAAAAATGCATCAAAGACATTAATGTGAGACCTGATATGTTTGAACTACTAGAGAAAAATGCTCCAACATTTATAAATAGGCAAAACAAAATAAAACACCAACAAAAACAAAAATCTCATGAAAAGAAATCTAATAGCAAAGGAAATAGCTTCAAAAGCAGACAAATTGAATTGCATGATATTTAAAATATCCTTCAGAGTTAAAAAAAAAATGACCAGAGTGGAGAGAGAGCCTTAAAACTGGAGCTAAATACCTGTCAGCTATATAATAGTCATCCATCATATTAATATCTAGAATATACAAACAACTGAGAACAACCAACAAAAAGCAGTTCTTCCTGTAAATAATTGAACAGACAGCTCTGAAAAGAAATAAAACGACTAATGAATATTAGCAAAAGTTTTCAACATTCCAGGCTTCAATGAAATGTATGTCAAAACACACTGAGATCCTATTTCATCCTAATAAGGATAGTTAAATGATGTGACGTCAGGCATGTTGCATTTTATTTAGCCCAGTTTCAAGTAATCATGAGATTACAGTTATCTAATCCATGTTCAGGATACCCTCATGTCTATTGTACTACATTTTCTGCTTTTGTGTGTCAGATATCATCTATAATTAGGTGGAATACAATCTTTACAACTCCAGGGTATTTCCCACTATATTGAGATCATTTCAAATGCATATATAATTGTCTGTTAATGTAACATGCTTATATCAGTCTTCTCAACTAACATTCCCAAGCCAGTTATTTTGAAGGTATTTCTAATATTCATTATAATTTATTTTTAAAATTCTCTTTATAGAGTATCTAATAAATATTGAATATTAAATAGAACAGCAACTGCTATTATATTTTATAATTTTAGTATTATACTTAAAAATAATGAAACGCATATGTGAAATACAAACATATGTTCATCTTGACATCTGTGGTGTATGTATACTGAGTTGCCCCTGAGAAATCCAGCAATATTAAAGGTAATTATTAGTATGTTATTTTATTCCTTCTCAACATGGTATTCTGCATAAGCTAAGCTCCTTCTTCAACGTTTTGTTACTTTTTTTCATTTCTATTTGCCAGTATGTTTGTTACCTCTTGCTTATATAATGATTGCCCTGATACTCAAGAACTGTGTCCATAAGCTTTATGCCGGGCAATTATAGCAGAAAGTTATCACAGCAAAGAATGGTGCTCACCAGGAAGAGTATCACAGTTCAATTACATCTTAGGATTGTAAAATGGCTCTTTAAGCTGAGAAAAATGATATCAGTTACTCAGTTAGGAAAAGGAAATAAACACACCCGAGTGATTCCAAGGAGATCAACAAAAGTATTAAAGGATTGTGAAATAGGCTCTGTGAGGAAAGAGTGAATGAATTGTGGTTATTAGCTTGTAAAGTTAAAAGCAAACTAACAGCCTAACACTTCTCAAATAAATGAACAGGGATTGCTCATATGGGAAAATTCCAATGAAAGTAACATAACAGCAAGTTGAATAAAGTGTAATGGGAAGGATTCTAGATGTGCAGAAATTTAGAGAAAGACAGGTCAAAGAATACTGCTTCATACTTTCTACATTAAATTTAGATGCATACCCAATGACAAGACCTACTAGCTAGCATCTGGTGGCCTAGAATTTAGCCCACACAGCCTATTTAAACCTTGAAACAAACTATTGATGCTGTGCTTATTTGGAAAAACAATCTTTGAAACTAAGATAAGCTGTTTTCTTAAAGCATCATATAGCGTTAAAATACTAAAGAGTATCACAATCATGTTGTCTTTAATATTTCATCATTAATCCATACATAGAATTTTCATTTTCATATTTTCTACAGCTGCTTTAATGTGTATAAACCTATTGGGGCACATGTCCTTAAGATGGGCTGGGTACAGTGAACAGTATTTCTATCCCATTAATATAAGAGGACAAAATTACCTCATACAACAAAGAAGAGAGGCTAAATTGAATAATGCTTCACCTAATATCCTGAACTGTTACAGCATTAAATTTTGATTAATTATAATGCAGACAGAGCAAGCATTCACCCAGTAGGGGGAGTTCTGAGTTTTTCTCCAGAATAAAGAAGCAGAAATTTTGTCACAAAATTCATAAGATTTTTCAGAACTATTATGCACAGGTCCCACTAAGCATTAAGAAGAATGAAATTCTCCAATGAAATTTGTGAATGGAAGCTTTCTAACAACAACGGAGCACACATAGATGGTGCTCTTATATCCTATGCCTTCCACACATAACACATGCTCCCAATTTGTACTCAAAATCATCTAGGAAAAAGTTTCCATATTGATTCATCTGAAAAGATGCTTTTCCTCTTGGTGATTGGAAACTAGTGGCTGATAAAATTATCTTTGAACTTATAGGTGCATGACTATTTTAAAATTTTATCCATGACTTTTTAAAATTACATTTTGCCCAATATTTTTCAAGTTTAATTTGATATAAAACTCTCAACTTTTAAAATATATATGCATACATATGTATACACCTCAACACTTTCAACTTACACATAGATATTCTTTATATGAATATGAGTGCATTACTTGCTTCATGATACTTTTGGAATATCATCAAATTATTGCTTTCTTTAAAATATCTCTTCAATGTTAAAAACATCAAAAATAGAAAAATCCTTGAGATTCATTAGTTTAATTGTCAGAAAAGCATAAATGCCAGAATGCTTGTCACTTATCTGAATGCTACAGAGTGAATGAGATGCCTTAATAGCTAGGTTTCATAATTCACTGTGCTGGGGGAAATCTATTTTGCAAGTTATTTTCTGTAATCACTACTGCCCCTTGGAGGGGCTGCCTGTATGCTGAGTGTATCAGTACTGTTGATTGCATATAAAGATGTAACACATCAAGTTACCACAGTGAAACTCAATCAAAATAAGAATTTCGTATTAAGATATTGTGATCATATATTTCTGTTTATTAAATTATATTTTGATGCATATGAAAATTTGACATCTTATTTAGTTCAAGTACTCTTTTTAGTTTCTCTATATTTTCCTGATGTTTTTGTGGATAGATGTACATGTAGACATATATGTATTTATCTCAATAGAAAAAAATGTTTGGATTTTTATTTTTCACCAATGTTTTACTCGTTGTATAGTTTCATTAGAGCACCAGCCATCAACAAACTTCTTGTTTTCTAACCCTTACCCCAGCTAGCTCTTTTGTTAAATTCTGATAAGGAAATTAACATTCTGAAGCTCAAAGTTAAATACTTTGTTCATAATGACATAATGTGTATAATTAGTGGATATAAACCAAAATGTCCAGACAATCATAAGGAATCTAGTTATTCTAGGTTGCTTTCTTATATCTGAGATGAAATGCAAACAGAACTCAACTTGTTAAGTAACTTCATGGAGAAAAGCCAAGATAGGAACCTAAGGGAGGGACCTACAGGTAGACACTGAAGCAAAAACCACAGTGGAATGTTACATTCCAGCTTGCTTCCTCTGACATGCTCAGCTACCTTTCTTCCACATCTCAGATTCATCTGACCACAAAGGCATGGCTCATGGTAATGTAGGGGCTAGCACATCAATTAGTAAATAAGACAGTTCCCCACAGACTTGACCACAGGATAATATCATGGAGGTAATTTCTCAACTGTTCCCTTTTCCTTAGGTATGTCAAATTTAAAAGCCAAGATTAACCATCACACCAGAGAATATACAATTTTTGAGTAAAATACTTCCACAGTCTTTCAAATGATGTCTCTATTACCTATTTATAGTCCAAGCCCAGCTGCAGATGAATTAAGGGTATTTGACAGCATTTCTAATAAAACACAGCAAGAGTTGGTAATCCCATGATTGTACTCACAAAATGATCCAATGACTCATTCACTGGGTTTTGCATAGTCCATATGCACATTTCTGTTAAACACTGAATGCTGATCCTACAAAACTGAGCCCCCATGATATGTGAAGGATGTAGGATTTAATGCGAGCATAGGATAAACATTCTGTGCCCTTTAAATGGCATACTGGAATGCTAAGAGTTTCACTGTTTTTGTCTTTTAACATCTAAGTGAACAAAAGATGTTTGCCCTTAATTAGTAAATGATTACATAACAAATTCTATGTCAAAATATTGGTCTTGAAAATAGATAATTATTTTCTGTGTTATAAAAAGAATACCATGGTATTTAAAGATGAATCTATAGGAAAAGGTGTTTACAGCCAAATGTGTTGGCTTTAGTTCATGGAGCCATGCAGTGGAAGGAGAAAAGCAACTCCCACCACAACTTGTCATCTGACCTCCACAAAACTGACATGGCATGTGCACGTGTAAACACACACACACACATACACACGAGAATACAAATATAAAAACGAAGGATCAATAACATCATAGATGATTTTTTTAATTAGTTACTTTTATGTTTTTCCCCCAAATAATTTTTATTATTTGGGGAATATTTATTCCTTGATATTTATTTTCCCAAATATTTATTAATTATTTGGGATTTTGTACAATGTACCCCATCAAACTCACTCCCCACTTATCCCAGGTCTACCCTGCTATCATTGTGCTCTCCACCCCACTAAAAATTAATAAACACCAAGCCCAATTTGTGTTGAGCATATCCTCAGAGTGTGGTCAAACTTAATGGCCAGCCCGTTAAAGAACACATCCTTTGCCAACCCTTCCAGAATTCATCAGCTGTAAAGACATAAAATTGTAGCATCTTTATCAACTTTTTAAATTTACATTTCAAATGCTATCCTCCTTCCCAGTAAACCCCCATCCCCTCTGCCATCCTCCTTGTTTCTATGAGAGTACTCCCCCACCCACCCACTCCCTCCTTCCTCAGAACCCTAGGATTCCGTATGCTGGATCACTGAGCCTCCACAGGACCATGGATGGAGCTCTCCTCCAATTGATGCCAGATAAGCTACATTCTCTTCTACATATAAAGCTGCAGCCCTAGGCACCAACCTGCATACTCTTTGATTGTTGGTTTAGTCTTTGGGAGTTTTGAGGGGTCTGATTTGTTGATATTGTTGTTCTTCCTGTGGAGGACTCTTCAGTAGCTTTTGGTCTGGACTGTTCCGTCCGTCCGTCCCTCCCTCCCTCCCTTCCTCCCTTCCTCCCTCCCTCCCTCCCTCCCTTCTTCCCTCCATACTTCCCTCTCTCCTTCCCTCCCTTTTTCCCTCCTTTCCTCTCTCTTCTTTGAATGGTATGAGGGCTTGTCGCAGAAGCCTTTAATTTCCCTCATTCTCAGTTATAAATCTGCAGTCACTGATACCACTGCAAAAGAAGTTTCCTTGCCCACAGCAACCAGTGGCAGCATGGCTTATGAACGAACACACTGTCTCAGATGGCAATATGGATCAGGAACTTCAACATGTTTTCTGCTGGCCACTCTGATCAGAGACCTGGTCGCTAGGGGCAATGTGGGGCACAGATATCAATGTGATGTCTCATAGCAGCATTAAGCGTGTACACCAACATGGCCTCAGGAAACAGCACAAATCACAGACAATATGACCTGTGTCTACAGTGGCAGCACGGACCATATATATCAGCATGGCCTTGGGTGTCAGCACAGCCATGCACATCTGATTGTTTATTGCCTTACAGTACATTAGCCCGATTTGTTTCAAACCTGGCCTTATCTTAATTCTCTTTTTTATTATTATAGATACATTTGTAGAACACTAAAGGCTTTTAGGATTAGTTATGCTCTTCTTTTGGCTTACTTATAATATATAAGATATAAGATATACATGCATAGATGCAGTGTTAACTTTCTGAAAATTGAAACAAATATAGGTTGTATATAGAGGGTTAAATTCAAAACACAATGTTCTATCATGTTTGCCACATCTAATTTCGTAGTGAAACACTTTCAGTCTTTAAAATCTATATCTATATAATCTATAATAGTGTGAGCCCAGCTGTGAAGGAACTGCAAAGATCCTTGCAAATGTGATTATAATACTTGATTGCCATCTGACATTTCTCACTATGATGGACAGATGTCTAACTGACACATCATGAAGTAAGATATAAATCTCTTTTATACATTGTTTCATTGAGGATTTATTGGCTTGATGACTTAATACTAAAATGAAAGTGAATGGTTTTCAATATGAAGAAAAGTATTTATTTGAAACAAGTGCTAAATTAATTTTGAAAAACATGTTTGCAAATTTTATGTATATGTGTATGTATACACACATATTTATAACATTTATATAAATATGTACATATAAATGTGCATATGCTTATGTCCATATACTTATACAGGTAAAAAAAATTAAAGTACCTGAAAGAATAGAAAACTACTTCCAATTAATCTTTGGAACAAAATACTATTCTATTTGAAATAAAGATTTCTACTGTTTAAATATATAACAATTAAATATATATTAAATTTTTTAATTTTTATATTTTTAAATATGCATGGATGCATTGACATTTTCTTATACAATATTGTATTGTGATTTTATAACTGTTTCCTTTGCAGTAGGTCTGTAGATTTAAACATTTAAAAACAATGAGATTCTATGTTTTCCTGCTATATTTTAATTTCCTGTTTCTAATAAATTAATGAAAACAAATTAAAAATTTAAATATGGTAAAATAGTTTCATGAAAAATCAACACTTATTCTTTTAATATTTTAAAATTAGTTTTTGTTTTACAGTGATGGGCATTAACACAGGGTCTGTATATGTTAGGCAAATGCTCTATACTGTACCATATACAGACACAATGTTTTTTTCAAATAAAGATAGATATGTATTATATTATTGTATATATGTGAATATAAATGTTTATATTGATGCTTACATTTGTAAATACCAATAAACCATTCCATCTTCAGTAACAATTGAAGGACGTAGACAATTTGTATAATTTTGTATAGATATTGATAAATAAGTGAGTACCAGCTGTCTCTTGAGAGACTCTGCCAGTTGCCTGACAAATACAGAGGCAGATGTTCACAGCCAAGCATTGGACTGAGCACAGGGTCCCCAATGGAGGAGCTAGAAAAAGTAGCCAAGGAGCTAAAGGGGTTTGCAGCCCCATAGGAGGAACAACAATAAGAACCAATCAGTACCCCTAGAGCCCCCAGAGACTAAACCACCAACCAAAGAGTACACATGGAGGGACCCATGGCTCCAGCCACACATGTGGCAGAGGAAGGCCTTGTTATCAGTGGGAGGAGAGACCCATGGTCCTATGAAGGCTCCATACCACCAGCGTAAGTGGAATGCCTCCATAGGGAAGCTGGTGAGTTGGTGAGCAGCGGGAGGCAGGATTGGATAGGGGGTTTTCAGAGATAAAACCAGGAAAGGGGATAACATTTGAAATGTAAATAAAGAAAATATCTAATAAAAAAAGAAGTGAGTACCACAGCACAAAAAAAAAATGTGTGAATTACAAGTTTGTCTAGAATTTGATGTATGTAGCAAAAAATCTGTTGCCTGCATTCTATTTGGATTTTATTTTTAGACCAAGTTATGATTATATAACAAATTTTATACTTTTTCATGTTGTAAAAAATATGAAGTACATAGAAGATAAGTTTTAGAAAGGATAAAGTTCTGTTAATTGGAAAAGCATTGGATGTGGAAGTGGACCATCTGTGTGTTAGCTCAATCATGCCACTTACTTTTGAGATCTATTCTGTGCTTCCTCCTCTGAGGAAATGAAAAATAAACAGCCAACAAAAATTTAGACAATTGATAAAGAATTATTAACCAAAGTTTATCTAACGAACATTATAACTGTATTATAATTTCAAAATAGATATCATCTAAAGAATAAATGGGAGGGGAAAAATAAAATATGAAACTAAAGTATAAATGCATCTTTTCCTGATTTTTCCAAATCTTTTCATCTTCAAAATGGTCATCTAAATTTAGCTTTGAATAGATATACTATTAAAAGAATGAAATGAGGTGGGAGCAGACAATTATATCTGACACAGTCAAAGCACACCTGTAAGTTAAAAACATATAATTCCATATTTTTGGCTGGTCTGTAATTTCTAAAACAGAAATGGTAATACTAATTAATATTAATAATGAAACATGTATAGCAAAATATTGCTTCCTACAATAGGTATGGACTTTAAAGTGACATTTCTTTTTTCTTCACACATTTGTGAACAGAACACTCATTTAATAGTGCTGTAATGAAGAGAGGATGAATAGGGAGGGAGGGAAGCCTAAATAGAGTTTCCACTCTTGCATTCATTTGATTAGTAAATAGGCAGCATTGGAATGCATGTGTACTGAGGTGGAGACAATTGAAAGGGAAACAGAAAAGGAGAGACTTGTATCTTATTGCTAAAAGGAATAAGGAAGAATGATGTAAGTACTCTTGTGTAAGGAGAAAAGGCCAAGTAAAGTGCAATCTTGAGCCACTAATTGAGTTGAAGGAAGTACCTAGCACTGGAGATTGTACTGATGCTGAGGAAAACTGAAGAGGAATGGTTCTGATTGGTGTGTAATCCATGGTAAAGAGCATGATTCTGTTCTGTAAAATCTTTTTGTTATTCTTTGGTTTTAAGTAAGATAACAACAATTATTTCTAAACAGAAAAAGTCATCATTCTGGAAGATTTGTTTGAAAGATGTATTTGGATAGGGAAAAAATTAAATTATAATGACCACAAACCAATTTTAACAAATATTATTGTTGTTCTTTACATGGAATTAGACAGAGTTCTACCTGTATAGTTACATTTTGAATATTATATTAAGACGGAGCAAAACAAAATGCAGTAGTATCAGTACAGAAGATACTGCAATAACAAAAGAAATATGAACAATATAAACTTGCTCTTGTAAGAAGGCACTGCAAGTAGAATATAGAAGAATATTCAAGATGATGGGCATGATAAATATAAACTATGCAATAAGTTTGTGATTTTAGGCAGAGGAATGGGTAGGAGTACCATGATCACACTGAAGTGGATCAAGAGATGGTAAAGAAGACAGAAAGTATGTGCCTATGTTATAGTTTTGACATGATTCTTTTGATTCTCTTTATTTCTCAATAACATGTGGCCATAAATAGTTATAAATAAGATTTATTCTAGTAATATGACTTTTGTGTATTTTAGTTTCTTTGAACAAATTTGTATTTATCCTACAATTGCAACATAGAAAGCAATGAGTGTATTTCAAGAGTATTTTATAGGTAGCACTTTTGCATCAATAAAAAACTGCATTATTTATAAACTGTAATACACATTTTCAGCTTATCATGTTGCTTTTGAGAAACTTTCCCACCAATGTGAAACTGAGGAAAACTGTCATCATAAAGCAACATAGTTCTTATCAATGGAAATGCAATTAAGTCCTATCCAGTAGATGTTTCCTTCATTTCCCATTCACACTGTAGAGAAGGTCAATTAGCCCTCTATTTAAATATCGTGTACTATTTCTAGTTTGTGTTTGTTCTTATTAATCATCCCTAACACACACCAGGTTACATCACTGATTACTAAGTAATTAAAACACTTAATGTGTAAATTTAGATATTTCAGCTAGGTATTAATTTTACTTCTTGGCATAAATATATTTTCACATGTTTATCGTAATACATTTTACTTTTTAATTCCTTCTTTGAGAGTTTCCAATGTCATGTGGCTTGATCATATCACAATCCCAACTTCACCCTAATCTACCATTACTTCCCTAAACAAACAGCTTTCAGCATTTTTTCCTCTTGGATAAGTCTTGAGGAATGATAAGTGCTGCCAGGGTGTTGGAGAATCAGCCACTTGCACCAGCACATCTATTTTCAGTACAACGATAGCTAATCATAATAAATGTTGTGAAACAATTTCTCCTTCTGTGAGTAAAGAAAATTTATATTCAGAGGAATTGATTTTTTTCACTTATAAATAAATCACAGAACAAAAGTTTCGTTTAGCCCCAGGATGTTTTAAATTCCCTTGTTGTCTTTCATGAATGTACCTACCAAACAAAATGTTCTCAACAACACAAGATGTAGCCAGAATGTTTTGACAAACTGAAGTCTCAAGTAAAACAAATACATGGAGTGAGAAAGCGAGAGGAAGACAGAAGGGAAAAGAGAGAAACAATTGTAAGTGTACTCAGACAGACAGACAGACAGACAGACCTAAGGGCTGCAATACATTTCTCCCTTCCCATCTTTCTAAGCACAGAGCCCTTACAGCTAGTAAAAAAAAAAATCTAACTTCTGCTTCCATAAATAAATGCCAAACTCACACAATTATTTTTTTTCTGATTTCAAGAAGATTCATTTCTCTTAACTAAAGTTGTCAAATTATTTTCTGATTTTCTGCTTATTTGTCACAATGAATATAAATTCTTCATTATAGGTAGGCAAACCAGCACATTTTCCTAAATGGTAGTAAAAGAAGCCAAATTAATTGTTTTTCATAAAACAAAGTTTTTATTTCACATAGATGATCTGAGGATTACTGCGGGGCTGTGGGCTGTTCTGACAGCCTGAGTCCAGTAGAGCAGCCACCTGAGGACCCCGGAGATGCACTGAGCAAAGTAAATTTGTTCACAAGGGACGGTAGGAGTTTGGTGATAGCTCCTGAGACCGATGGCTCAGATTTCAGCCCAGACCCCTCACAGCTGCCCCTGCAAAAGATGAATGCTCTACCAAGCAGACAATGCCTCAAGCTCCCAGCATTCTAGCTGGACCCTACACAAAGTCATCTGACCACAAGCCAGGCATGCCACGCCCCATACAATAAAAGGGGCGGTTTGCCCCCTCCTCACTCTCTTACTCTTCTCCTCTTACTCTTGCACTCTTGTACTCTGGCACTCTTGCACTCTTGCTCTTTACTCTCTTACTCTTACTTCCTCTCTCTCTCTTTTGCTCTCTTGCTCTCTCTTCTATGCTCCTTGTTCTCTTCTCTTGTTTTCCTCCTTTCCTTTCTCTCTCTCTCTTCTTCCTCTCCTTTCCTTCCCTTTACTTAACCAGCATATTCTATCCTTCCTACAATAAAAGAACTCATTTATAAATTGCCTCCTTTTTAACTAACTTGCTGTGCAGCAAACAGGTCAGCACCGGGAGAGAGAGAGACCTGGGCCTCAGCAGCAGGGGGAGGGGGGACCTGCCACCAGGAAGAGAGGTAGAGAGCCTCAGACAGGCCTCAGCCCAGCCCTGCCCCCCTGACCTGCTTTTGGAAAGACAGATTACGAATAGTTGTATAAAATGATCAGTAATATATAGAAAGGGGAAATAATGTAAACTAAGACTAAGGATCGGGGAAAGATTGTATTTATTTAAAACATGAAGTTTATTTTGTTGAGAGTTTGAGTGGTTTCGTTTTAGGAAAGGTATATTAAATTTCAAAACAACATCTTTTGTAGACCCTTTGGATGTTGTGTGTATTTGTGTGTGTGTGTGTGAGAGAGAGAGAGAGAGAGACAGAGAGAGAGAGAGAGAGAGACAGAGAGAGAGACAGAGACAGAGACACAGAGAGACAGAGAGAGAGACAGAGAGAGAGAGACAGAGAGAGAGAGAGAGACAGAGACAGAGACAGAGACAGAGACAGAGACACAGAGAGACAGAGACAGAGAGAGACAGAACATACACACATGCACAGTTAAGTCATATTGCCTTTTTCCTTTCGACACTCCAACTCCTTCCATATACTAATGGACCCATTGCTCCCTCTCAAATTTATAGCCTCATTGTCTGAAGGCCTAGCCAATGACTGGTCCTGAAACACAAGTTTCATTGTAATAACTCATCTCTACTTATGGACAGAAACTCTCTTAAAGGCACAATCAAGTTAAATTATTTATTCATCCTTGACAAGCCACACACACTTATCAACACATACACATGTACATATACTGAAATACTGGGGTTGGGAAGTAAGTTATGAAGCCAGTTGGCAGGAGAACAGGAGGGGAAAAAAGAGTAATAAGAAGTAATATCATTATAAAAAAGCATATTAAATTATCCAAATGTATAGACAAGTTAGGAAAATTTTATGAAGGTGAAAAGATACATGGGTATCTTTTTAGATGTAAAAAAATGAAGAAATCAGTCACCTATGCAAATCTGTACTATCCAACGAGAGAGTAAAAAACAAAACCAAATAAAACAATAACGAAAACTCATTGCAGATCTACTAATGCAATCCAATCAAAGCAGTGAAGGATTGATGACGATGCCCACCCCGCTGTCTCCAATAGAGGAGGAAATATTGTCTTGCTCATCTCCATAGATATCGCTGAAGAACCTGGTTATTGGAATGCCTCAGAGTCACTAAGGCTTCACTCAATGACAATACTATCCATCAACATGAAGGCACTAAGAACAGAGACTAAGAAATGTAATGAGTTTCTTGGCTTGCACATGACTACATATGATCCAGAGAGTAATGTACAGTTAGTACTGGTATTATAGTTCCCAGAAACCCAGGTATTTTGTAACTTTGTGTATTATATTTGAATGAATTTCCAAAAATTCCATTATTGGAAGAAAATAAGCAGTTTCTTATTGATTCACTACTCATTAATAATTCTGTATTTTTTATTCCTTTTTTATTAGACATTTTCTTTATTTACGTTTCAAATGATATCTCCTTTCCCGGTTTCCCCTCTGAAAAAATAAAAAACCCTGTTCCCTCCCCCTACACCCTGCTCACCACCCCACCCTCTCCCACTTCCTGACCCTGGCATTCCCCTATACTGGGGCATAGAACCTTCACAGGACCAAGGGCCTCTCCTCCCGTCAATAACCAATTAGGCCATTCTCTGTTATATTTGGTATTTTTTGTTCTTTAATTTCTTTTCTGTACACAATATCCCTTACTACTTAGCTTGCCATTTCTTTTTGGATTACCTTCTTTCTTTATTTTAGATTACAATTTAATTACATCACTTCTGCCTTCCCTTTCCTCTCTCCAGGTCCACCCAAACAGCAGCTTCTTCATAATAAAAACTATGGGTTTCATGGTTTCCCCTTTTCTATCCATTCTCTAACTGCAGACAAGTACTTTTCTGAGGTGTCATCACCTATTGCTCCTTGTGATTAAAACACAGACAATATCTCAATGTTCACTCCTCACTAAGAATTCTGACCATAATAAGAACCATGTATTGCCACATATTTAATGTTATTTTCTTGAAGCTGCAATGTGCATCAATTGTCACAATTCTCTCTTCTCAGTTATATTATAGTTTCCTGAAGACAAAAATGAAATTAAACCTTAGAACTTTAGTGTCTCCAATAATACTTTGGATATCAGCATTTAAAAGGTACTCAGGAATTATTTAATAAATAAATTGTGTTTATTTTAAGAGAGTTATGATTCATCCTTATAGGTTTTAAGCGTGAATTTGTTAGTCAAGTTTGTCAATTTGGGGTCAGTCACAAATACAAATGCCATACTAGACATGAGGCCAGAAAGAAACTGTAAAGTTCTTATCAAAGAGTTGATAAACAGTAGCTGATATGACAGGGCCCATCCCTTAAACTGGAGAAATGTATAAAGATGTATAACTTGAGGATGTATAAAAAAAAATCATAAATATGCAAGAGAGATGCAAAGGTCAGGAAATGGACCTCAGAAGAGATGGAGTACTATGCTAGCTCAGACATTCTTTAGAGGCATTATGGAACTGTTCTAGGAAGTGCTGATAGTCTAGAGAGAATGGAGTGAAGTTCAGGGGCTGATGTCAGAATCCATGTAAATACTCCATTACAAGTAAACAGGAAGAAACAGAAAGTACACCACCTGCTTTCCTGTCTGTTTTCTAATGCCCCTTATTGGGCGGACCCAGCAGAATTTCAGCTACAAAGATATACAGAACTTTCATAATATGAAAAACAAAGTCTAAACTAATTTCCAAAGTCAAAATAAGTAGATAATTTTAGAGCACATAAAATTGCTTAATAACTAGAACTTGCATAAATTTACTTAGCCCTTCAATATTTATCCAAGAATGCTAATTGGTAAAATAAATAAAAAATCTTTAAAAAGGTAAAGGCAATATTTATTCAAAGCATACTTAAAAGAAAAGATGGCATGCCAGTGTCCTTTAACATTAATTATGTATCTTATTTATGTCAAGATGCAATGATGTAATATGTAATAAAAAATGAGCTCACTAAATGAATAAGCTGCTCCCTGAAATATGTGTCATTTTCTATTCTAGTGAATAATTCAGAACATAGATGTTCTTGTTAAGTTTGGTTTGCCTTCATTCCATTGGATTCCCTCACATTTGAGGGCTATGACTTTTTAATGAGAACAGAACTGGTTTAGGGTATGTATAGGGGTTGGGGACAGTACTTGTAAATTCTTCAACATTTTCACGAAGAGGATACTATTTCCCAAGGGAACTTAATGGAGATAAAGTGCTCAAGATGATATTTGGAAAGCAAAAATGTTTGTATTTTATGGCATAGGATGAAAAAGGAAAAGAAGAGATTGGAAAACACTAAAAAGGCAATTCAGAAGAGATAGACCCTGCAACCATATTGCAATTTCAATTTGCATTTTTATTAAAATCCAGTTGAACTCTCTTCTTATATTTAGAAGCCATATAATTTTCTTTATAAGAATCATCCATTTATGCTCATTAAATCTTATTTTGAGTTTTCATGTTGTTCATTTAGACATTTTTATGAACATTTAAGCATAAAGTTGCCATAATCAGACAGTAGTAAACCACAAATCAGTGCTACTATATTCCATTGAATCAGTTTTGCAGTTTTAAAAAGATAGTGTCAAAAATGTAAGGTTTTTTAGCATACAGTGTGTTAAGCACACACTGAGGGAAAGTATCAGCAGTCGCTCCAGTGTGCATTCTCCCTACTCTGTCTTTTATTTCTGCAGGCAGACTACACATTAAGAATCGTGTAGTGGCTGGTAAAGCATTGTCCAGGACATGGATCTCATTTTGAAGTGTGGAAGCTGTCAACAAGTGAACAAACTGTGTACTGTCATAGGCTCACTTTTCTCTCCTTTCAGGTGAGTTCATAACTACATGTCAATGAGGTGACTTTGACTGTGAGTTGAGTTTATTCAAAGAACTTAACTTAATATTACCTGCATATAGAGAATATCTAATAAATAAGCATATCAACACTTATTTTCATTTATTCTCTTTCCCTGCTTACTTATTAATTATCTTTATATTGTAAAATTTAAAAACAGGACATAATAATAAAATATTTTAACAAAAGATATTTTATGTGATAATTGTTGATATGTGACTGTATTAACTAATCACAAGATTGTGATCAAAATTAGCTAATGCAATCATTAAGTAACATTACTGAATACCACCCAGTTTTACTGAAAACAATCCATGTGGGTTAAGAACTATTATTTTATTTCTGTCATTTCAAATATCTTATAGGTAGATTAAATCAGACAATACTTCCAGAAAACTTTTATAAATGAGATCCTTTATTGATATGAAAGATTGTCCTGAAGAAATAAATTTCTAGTGATTAAATTGTTAAAGAACATATATTATGAAATAAAAACTAGGAAAATGGTATTTTTAATTCAGAAAGTAAAGGAATCTTTTTGATTTGCTATTTTCTTATTGTCGAAGAGCCAGTCTGTCATATCTCGGGAAGATTCAAAACTAAGAAAGCAATGCTTTGCTATACAAATTATATTATAAAAAAGAGACATATGGTAGTATTCACATATGTGGAAGTTAGATGTTAAGTTTTCAACAGGTTGCTACAGTCCAGATAACAGTGGAGGATCTCCCTATGAATGGGGAAATATAATAGATATTTATGGTAGATGTAGGTAAGGGGAATGGAGTGGAATGATCAGATGGAGAGGTGGGAGGAGAAGGGGGTAAATAGTTAATATGAAGAGAAATGGCTAAAACAAAGGGTCATTTGAGAAACCTAATATAGTAGTAGCTTCTTAAAATATATGCACATATGAAAAAAATATAAATGGGATTATCAAATAATAAGAGAGAGAAAGCTCCAACTAGACATCTCTCACCTTCAAAAGAGACTTACAGTGCTGGCAGTGGGCTAAATCTAATAGTTATTGGCCAAAGGGACACCATGAAAGCCAATAACCTAGGCAATTGCAAAGCTATTGGTTAACAAGTGATAGTAAGGCCTATTGCTGAGGACGACACCTGCTCACTGAAAATGGAGTTTGTGCCTACCTATGGCCTTAATCACTACTGATTTCTATTTATGGATCCAGTAGGTACTTACCATGATCTGAAAGGAGAAAGGTTATCACCAACTCTTCTACCAACACTGTGATCTAGAATGATGACCCATATGCAAGAAGTACTGGATCGGTACTGACACAAACTTATGGATACTCCAACCAGTATCTTACTGGATCTAAGGTCTGACTGTAAGATGGAATCCACACCTAATACTGTGTGGCTGGCCCAAAACCTGGTACTAAATAAGACATGAAACAAAGAGAAAACCAAAACCACCATGCATCTAAAGTAACATAACAATAAAATGACTGCTAAAACATTCTGCTGTGCTGATAGATCAGTGTCGTGTCCAGGTACAGGTAAGTACATTCCTAGTAAATGAGAACAAATTACAATGACCCAAAATGGGAAAGGTGTGGAGAATAAGAGATGTTGGGACACTCAGTTGAGGGAGGAAGTAGGTTCAAGCACTCATCCCTAACACAGAAAGCTATCTCTTATTGATAACTTCTCACAAAAGATCAATTAATTTCCCAGTGGAGTCTCACTGAATACACAAACCACAATTAATGCGTTTGCTTCCTTTCCCAGCACTAAATGGCCAACTCAAAATGAAAACGGTATTTTGAGAGAAGTTTGTCTCATAATTCTTAGCCAGGACAGTGTTTTTTTTTTTAACTTTATGCATATTTGCTCATATGCTTTCAGTTTTCTTTATACAGGACATTTCTCTGACCAAAAGTGCATGTCTTAGTGTCTATATGTGTTTCTTGTGCTTTATTGTTAGCTTTTTTGCTTGTTGATCTGTCATACTCTAGTTATGTTTATTGGGTTTTATTTCATATTATTATTATTATTATTATTATATTACTATTAATACTCATTATTATCATTATGCCTGTCTTATGATAAAGAGAAACAAAGAGTATGGATTTGGATGTGTAGGAAGACGGGAAGATCTGGGATGACAGAGAAAGGAAAGCCATAATCAGTATCAGTACATATTATATAAACAAAAATCTGCTCTTATTTGAATATTCAGGCTATATTCTTCATTCATTCATTCATTCATTCATTCATTCATTCATTCATTCACCATTCCATGGCTCCAACATAAGGATCTAAACATGGAGCAGAGGAACACACACAAGTTTCTTCAATTGAGTGCGGTTACCCTTCCCCACCGTAGAGAATGACCTCATCCCAATGAGACTGAAATGAGAGAATGTCTGTAAAAGTTGTTGCTTAATCTTTAAAATAGAGGGACTGATACGTTACTGTTATGAATGCAGTATTACCTCTTTATCGGCTTTATACAAGTCATAACAACCAGAGATATATTAGTAGCCTATTGTACTTCAAGGACAAAATGAGACATTCTTAACATTATGCCAAAATTCATATCCTCAAAGTTTTCACAGTCCATTAAGCATCTCAATCATGGGAGGAAAAAGAGGAGAATTTATACATTTCAGATGGTTAAAGAGGTAAAATATCCAGGGAGAAATGGAACAAGTAAGAAAGTATGAAAAGGTTGAAGAGTTTAACTAAGCAGAATATCAGTGTAACATAGAAGCATCTAGTATGGTACGTCTGCATCAGGATACACTCATTGACCCAATAGCACAGCCTTGTTTGGTGCAATTCCAATGTTGTCTGCATAGGCTGATATGGAAGAGATTCAGCATTTAGTCAATCAATGTTTTACCATGTTGGTATGCTTTGTACATTATATAGGTAATTAAAGTCAAGGCTTAACTAAAGGTAGCACTATATTTAGATTGATAATTTATGTGTAGATGTGAAATCAGGCTAAAGGCAACCTAACCATTTTCATATAAAATACTATCAGTATGATATATGAAGTGGTACAGACATGTTGAGAATTTTAGGGTGGGAAATGAAGGATTAAATTCTACTTTCTGGTTTGGATACATAAAAATAATTTGTGTTACTATATTCAGAGAAAATGGTTTTAAATGAAAAAATGTGTTTGCATTATACTGATTGTCTCATTTGTTTTTTTAAATTCACTGAATCTGTGTTACTTAGTACCATTTTCTGGACCACTGGAATTTGAGCAAGGAACTGACATCTTTAAATTCTGCTAATTTTCATTCACAACATTTAAACATCTGGAACAGAGTCAGTCAGAATCCGAACATAGTTGTCCTACTGAATTGCATAAGTATAGTATGACCCTTAAAATAGACTGTCAAACTAACAAAATTCCCATCAAGGAAATTCAAACCGAAGAGAAACATTTACATGATTACAGTTGCTACAGTCCTGAATTTACCAGCATGCGTTCCTTTTAGAAAAGGCATCCTCGGCTCTCTGAATTGCTCTTTTCACAATTTTAGTAGCTTCATTGACTTTCATCTCAGAGATATTTTTAGCACACAGATATTAGCTACTGAGACATATTTGGTAATCAAATAAGATACTTGTTTATCATGATCATCTAAAGCATCATGGAAATAACTACAGGGGGGGAGTATATGATTCTTGCAGGGTTCTGGGTTATAGCTGGCTATGCCTTCTCTTCACGTTCTTCTTCCAGCTCACGGAAGGAGTGCAGTTATGAAAATGTATCTGTTTTAAAATGACAAATTACTACATAAATGCCATTAAAAGAAGATAGACTCTTGGGATTAAAATTAAGCTTGCAACTGTCGGTTTATGAAGATTCACCAACCTGTAATGAGTTTCTACTACTCACACTATGAAATAGAGCAGGAGCCCATAGTGAGATAAAACTTAGCAGCATCTTCCATGTACTTAAATTCAATATTCCAATGCCAAGACTATACTTTTTAATATTCAACATTCAATAATTTATTCATATTTCTTGTGACTTTGAAGTATATTTATGTTCTTAATTTCTCTCTAAACAGGTGATTTCTATCAACTTCTAGAAGTAAAATTACAAACAATACAATACAATACAATAATTAAATTAATACCATTTAATACAATGGTAATAACTTGGCATTTGGTTCTATATCTATCATGTATCTATCACCAATCAATCTATCATCTATCTATTATCTATTTATATTTCTATCTTCTATCAATCATAATCATCTACCTAATATCTACTTGTTTTTCTCTCTTAAAATATGTTTATTATCTTATTTTTCTCATAAAATCATCATGTAAATATTAAGCAGGCATTGAAAGAATGGATCAAATGTACTGAATGTTTTTATATTCAAATGTGAGCCCCACATATTTCCAAAATTACTGTGGCTTGCGTAATTTAACTTTCATCATGAAAATAGCCTGCAATGTATAAAGTGATATTAGATTCTCTGTGATATTGAAAAAAGAAAATGATAGCATAACTTTAAGCACCCATAGAACCATAACCACAAACACAGATGTTTTGAAAGTAACACTGTCCTATTTAAAGTCTAGCTTTCTCAAACTTCAGGTGTTTGATACTAGACTTGCTCAAAGAATTTAAGCCCAACCATAAATACATATTTTGATTTTTCAAGGGGCTGGTGTTCCCAATAAAAAAATTTATTATTAAAATTAAGACTACCAGGATGATAATTTATTATTCCTCCAGAGTTGTAAATAATACAAAAAGTCCATATCAAGGAATTGCTAAACATTAATATCTGTAGTACTTACTTACCATAATGATTATCTCACAGTGAATATTTGAATGGTTAACTATTTTATAAATATTGTTGCTATTTTCTCTTTTATTTTATTTGACCTGTATATTCTTGCTGCATTTCATTATGAATATTTAAAAACCTACAATGAAAAATCTTATTCTCATATGAAAATATATTATTAATTGATATTCCCTATTAATTAAATGGATTAAAAATCATTATTAAATGGATTATTTATTATTTCAGGTACTTTCCATTCTGTAGTATGCTTTCTAAGATAGTGAAAGGGCTACCATGGATTCATCAGTGAAAGAATGGTAGGTTGAGCACTGTGGACAATATTCCTGATTTAGGTCCACTTGTATACACACATAGTCTCAGAAACTTAGAAAATGAGAATTTAGATTTTAAAAAAATATTTTACACAAACTAAAATAAGATTGCCTCTTTAAAATATTTTACTAGCTAAAAAGAGCATTACTTAGTTATCCAGTAAGAAGTCCACCCAAATCCTGATTTGATCCTATATATATCTGTGCACTTAACAATTGCCTGCCCTTTTAAAATCTACAATAGTTCCTCTTATGCAATAAGCACAAAAATGCCCAAAGCATTGCCAAGTAGTCCCCCTTTTATATACCATGTTCCATTTCTGAATAATTCCTTTTTCTAAATTCTTAATATGGAGAATTAAAAATTTTTATATATTGTCGACAGCAGGTTTTTTTTCTACTGAACGTTGTTTTTCATTCCACAATAATTACACTGAACTCTCCACTTACAATTATTATAGAGTTATCATATTATGAATGTAATGAATTAGTTTTTTTGTGATTCAGTTTCTTTCATAATTAAACTATGTCCCCTCCAGATGGCTGCTTAGTATATTATAATTGTATAATTAATATTTCCTCCCAAGTTAAAAAAAATACAGATAAACAATGGAATGCCTGCTCTTTCTCTAATTTGTGAACCTGTAAAAGCTAGAATATAGAACTACAATATAACACTTCATAATTCTTATCCAAATTATGATTAAATAAAAGAATGAATGAAACACTCAAATATGCATGGCCTATGGCCACATGCTCTTATATGTTTATACATTCATGCCTATAAAGCATTTGTTGATCAAAATAAATTGAAAATCATTTCTAGATCACAATTATAGAGTTTAAAAACTAATAGTTGTTGAAATTAGTCCTGAACAAGTGCATTAATTAATGTAATTAAAGATGAAATTTTAGTAATTGGAGAGTTAGAGGTATAATTTCTAATAGCCACTACATATTTTAAACTACTATATGTAGTTATTTAAAAAAAATGGTACAGTCTTTATGCATTAGAAATTAGGAACTGTCAACAATGGAAAAGTATTGGAAATATTGACAAATTGTCAATCATCTCTTTAAAATTAAATTGGAAGTGTTTAGAATATATATTGATTTAGCAAAAAAGTAATTTTAACCATTCCCAGGTGCTCCATCAGCATTGAGTAGAATATAACATATGTTCCAATACCACTGCAAGTAACTGGAACCAGCAGGATCTACGGACTCAGGAACCCCACCCAATCAGTGGCTCAGGTTCCTTACAATCTGTGCCTGTCTTCCTTGGGCGCTAACTCAATGGCCAGTCCCACACAGGGCACCCACGTTCATAAAAGACACTTTACTAAAGCTCAAAGCACACATTGCATGTCACACAATAATAGTGGGAGACTTTAACACCACACTCTCAGTAACAAAAAAAAAAAAAATCATGGAAACAGAAACTAAACACAGACACAGTGAAACTCACAGAAGTTATGAACCGAATAGATCTAATTGATATTTATAGGATATTTCATCATAAAACAAAAGAATATACTTTCTTCTTAGCACCTCATGGTACCGTCTCCAAAACTGACCATATAATTGGCCACAAAACAAGCCTCAACAGATATCAGAAGATTGAAATAATCCCATGCACCCTATCAGATCAGCACAGACTAAGGCTGGTCTTAAATTCAAAAAAACCTAGTTAGTTCATATTGTTGTTCCTCCTAAGGAGCTGCAAACCCCTCAGCTCCATTGGACCTTTCTCTAATTCCTTCACTGGGACCCTGTACTCAGATCGAATGGCTGTGAGCCTCTACATCTGTGTTAGTCAGATACTGTCAGAGCCTCTCAGGAGATGGCTATATTTAGGCTGGCTTGCCTTTCCTTCAGTCTCTGCTCCATAGTTAATCTCTGCAACTCCTTCCGTGGGTATTTGGTTCCCCCTTTTAAGAAGGAATGAAATGTCCATCTTTTGGTCTTCCTTCTTCTAGAGTTCCTTGTGGAATGTGGGGTGTTCTTCCTGTATTCCAGACTTCTGTGCTAATAACCACTTATCAGAGAGTGCATACCGTGTTTGTTCTTTTGTGATTGGGTTACCTCACTCAGGATGATATTCTCCAGATCCATCCATTTCCCTAAGAATTTCATAAATTCATTTTTTAATAGCCGAGAAGTACTCCACTGTATAAATGTACCACATTTTCTGTATCCATTCCTCTGTTGAGGGACATCTGGGTTGTTTCCAGTTTCTGACTATTATAAATAAGGCTGCTATGAACATAGTGGAACATGTGTCCTTATTACATGTTGGAGCATCTTCTGGGCCCTGAGCCAGACTAACCAGAAGGCATAGAGACAGTATCCAAATTAATAAAATCAGAAATGAAAAGGGAGACATAACATCGGAAACCATGGAAATTAAAAAAAAATAATCAGATCCTAGTACAAAAAAGTATATACTCAACTAAATTAGAAAATCTGTATAAAATGGACAATTTTCTAGACACATACAAGATTCCAAAGTTAAAACAAGATCAGATAAACCATATAAACAGTCCCATAACCCCTAAAGAAATAGAAGTAGTCTTTAATAGTCTCCCAACCAAAAAAAGACCAGGAACAGATGGCTTAAGTGGAGAATTCTATCAGACCTTTCAAGAAGACTTACTACCAATACTCCTCAAACTATTCCACAAAATAGAAACAGAAGGAGCAGTACCCAATTTATTCTATGAATGTACAATTACACTTATACCTAAACCACACAAAGACCAAAGAACTTCAGACCAATTTCCCTTATGAACATTGAAGCCAAAATATTCAATAAAATTCTGCCATTGGAATCCAAGAACACATCAAAATAATCATTCACCATGATCAAGCAGACTTCATCCCAGGGATGCAGGACTGGTTCAATATATGAAAATCCATCAATATGATCCATTATATAAACAAACTCAAAGAAGAAAACCACATGATCATTTCATTAGATGCTGAAAAAGCATTTGACAAAATTCAGCATCACTTCATGTTAAAAATCTTGGAAAGATCAGGAATTCAGGCCCATATCTAAACATAGTAAAAGCAATATACAGCAAACCAGTAGCCAACATAAAACTGAATGGAGAGAAACTTGAAGAAATCCCACTAAAATCAGTGACTAGACAAGGCTGCCCACTCTGTCCCTATCTTTTCATCATAGTACTTGACGTTCCAGCTAGGGCAATTAGACAATAAAAGAAAGTCAAACGGATAAATTTGTAAAGGAAGAAGTCAAAGTACCAGTATATACAGATGATATCAACTTATACTTAAGGGGCCCCAAAAATTCCACCAGAGAACTCCTAAAGCTGATAAACAACTTAAGCAAAGTGACTGGATATAAAATCAACTCAAACAAATCAGTAGCCTTCCTCTACTCAATGGATAAACAGACCGAGAAAGAAATTAGGGAAACGCCACCCTTCATAATAGTCACACACAATATAAAATGTCTTGGTGTGACTCTAACCAAACAAGTAAAAGACCTGTACAACAGAACTTCAAGTCTCTGAAGAAGGAAATCAAAGAAGATCTCAGAAGATGGAAAGATCTCCCATGTTCTTGGATTGGCAGGATTAATATAGTAAAAATAACCATCTTGCTGAAAGCAATCTACAGATTCAGTGCAATCCCATCAAAATTCCAACTCAATTCTTCATAGAGTTAGAAAGAGTAATTTGCAAATTCATTTGGAATAACAAAAACCCCAGGATAGCAAAAATTATTCTCAACAATAAAAGTATTTCTGGGTGAATCACCATCGTGACCTCAACCTGTATTACAGAGCAATAGTGATAAAAAAAAATTGTGTAGTATTGGTACAGAGACAGTCAGGAAGATCAATGGAATAGAAGTGAAGACCCAAAAATGAACCCACACACCTATGGTCACTTGGTCATTGACAAAGGAGCTAAAACCATTCAGTGGAAAAAAAGAATGCATTTTTAACAAATTGTGCTGGTTCAACTGGTGGTTAGCATGTAAAATAAAGCAAATTGACCCATTCTTATCTCCTTGTACAAAGCACAAGTCCAAGTGGTTCAAGGACCTCCACATAAAACCAGATACACTGAATTTTATAGAGGAGAAAGTCGGGAAGAGCTTTGAACATATGGGCACAGGGGAAAAATCCCTGAACAGAACACTAATGGTTTGTGCTGTAAGATCAAGAATCAACAAATGGGACCTCATAAAATTACAAAGCTTTGGTAAGGCAAAGGACACTGTCAATAAGATAAAAAGGCATCCAACAGACTGGGAAACAATCTTTCCTGATCCTGCATCTGATAGGAGGCTAATATCCAATACAAAGAACTCAAGAAGGTAGACCCCAGAGAACCAAACCACCCTATTAAAAAATGGGGTACAGAGCTAAACAAAGAATTTTCAACTGAGGAATATTGAATGGCTGGGAAGGACCTAAAGAAATGTTCAACATCCTTAGTAATTAGGGAAAAGCAAATCAAAACAACCCTGAGATTCCACCTCACACCAGTCAGAATGGCTAAAATTAAAAACTCAGGTGATAGCAGATGCTGGTGAGGTTGTGGAGAAAGAGGAACATTACTTCATTGCTGGTGGGATTGCAAGCTGGTATAACCCCCCTGGAAATCAGTTTGGCTGTTTCTTAGAGAATTGGACATAGTATTACCTGAGGACCCAGCTATACCACTCCTGGGCATATACTTAGAAGATGCTCCAACATTTAATAAGGACATGTGCTCCAGTATGTTCATAGCAGTCTTATTTATAATAGCCAGGAGCTGGAAAGAACCCAGATATCCTTCAACAGAGGAATGGATACAGAAAATGTGATATATTTACACAATGGAGTACTACTTAGCTATAAAAAATGATGAAGGTTCTATGCCACAGTGTAGAGGAATGCCAAGACCAATAAGTGGGAGAGGGTGGGGTGGCAAGCATGGGGAGGGAGGAGGCAACAATGGTTTGTTCTTGTTGTTTTTGTTTGTTTGTTTGTTTGTTTGTTTGTTGGAGGAGAAACTGGGAAAGGAGAAATCATATGACATGTAAATAAAGAAAATATATAATAAAAAATGATGAATTCATTAAATTCTTAGGCAAATGAATAGAACTGGAAAATATCACCCTGAGTGAGGTAACCCAATTGCAAAAGAACACACATAGTATGCACTCACTGATATTAGCCCAAAAGCTCCAATTAACCAGGATACAATTCACAAACCACATGAAGCTCAATAAGAAGGAAGACCAAAGAGTGGGTGCTTCAGCCCTTCTTAGAAGGAGAACAAAATACTCACAGGAGCAAATATGGAAATAAAATATAGAGCAGAGAGTAAAAGAAAGGCCACCCAGAGACTATCCCACCTGGGAATTCATACAGTTACCAAACCCAGACATTATTATGGATACCAAGAAGTACATGCTGAAAGGAGCCTGATATGGTTGTCTCCTGAGAGGACCTGCCAAAGCCTTATAAATACAGAGGTAGATGTTAGCAGCCAACCATTGGACTGAGGGTGAAGTACCTAATAGAGGAGTTAGAGAAGGGACTGATGGAGTTGAATAGGTTTGCAACCTCATGGGAAGAGCAACAATATCAACCAACCAGACCCCCACAGAGCTCCCAGGGACTAAGCCATCAATGAAGGAGTACACATGGCTCCAGCTGTATACATAGCAGAGGATGGCTTTGTCATGCCAATGGAAGGAGAGGTCCTTGGTTTTATGAATTCTAGATAGATGCCCCAGTGTAAGGGAATTGAGAGTGTGATGGTGGGGAGTGGGTAGGTGGGTGGCAGCACACCCTCATAGAAGCTGGGGGAGGGAGGATGGGATAGGGGGTTTCTGGAGGGATAAAACTGCGAAAGGGGATAACATTTGAAATGTAAATAAAGAAAATGTCCAGTAAAAAAGACAGTAATTTTAAGAATTAGGAAATAGTAAAACTGTAGCCTAGTGCAGCAAAATTTGACCTATATATAACAGCTAGCATTAGGCAGTACATAGATTCAGCAGTGAATGAATGGTTGAATTATTATTTAAATAATTCCAGAGATCTACTGATTGGTTTGTTATGATGAACCATTGCTATAATTAAAATAGCAAATCAAATATGTATAAATGTTCCTGTTAGTTTCCCATGGTAGTAACATGGTATAATTAGTTTGTATATGAGATCTTTAAAATGTTCTTCACAGAGTCCCAGGGCTTTAGAAGTAATTATTTGCATTAGAATACAATTCCATAACTGTGACAATGGATTATGGGAGGTTATGATTAGTTTGGGAAATGTTTTAATTAGTAAATAGATGCCTAATTAAATCTTCAGACATAATATAAGGATACATAAAAAATTCTGTGGTGATAATCCTGGAATTTTGAACTCACAAATATCAGCTGTGAGGGTGAGTAAAGAATTAACTGAGAATACACAAGCAAAGGGCCTGGATGTATAGTATTACTTATATTAAAAAAATTTAAGATGGAACACAGAGGACCTGAAGGGATGGCTTACTGATTAAGAGAGCTTACTGCTCTATCAAATGACCAGAATCCAGATCCCAGTATCCATGGAAGTATCCTTCATTTATGTGCATTTGCACCATGCATACATACACACAAATACATATATGAATATACTCAAACTTGTCCATTATAAATGGTTGCAAGACAATATAATCATAATCAGACAGGCCAAGATCAAAAGGTCATAGGACAGCACATGCTGGCTAGGATGTGGAGAAAGGTAAAAACTCTTCCATTGTGGGTGTGATTGCAAACTTGTAAAATCATGATGGTAAACAATCTGGTGATTTCTAAGAATATTAGAAATAGTTCTACATGAAGACCCAGCTATACTGCTCCTAGGAATATACCCAAAAGATATTCCACCATACCACAGGACATGTGCTCTGGTATGTTCATAGCAGCCTTACTAGTGATAGCCAGAAACTAGAAGCAACCCAGATGTCCCTTAAACAAAGAACAGATACAGAAAATGTGGTTGGTTCATTTTCACAATGGAATACTATTCAGCTACTAAAAACAAGGACATCATGAATTTGCAGGCAAGTGGGTGGAACCAGAGAATATCAGCATAAGTGAAGTAACCCAAACACTAAAAGACATGTTTGGTGTGTATTCATTTATAAGTGGATATTAGATAAATTTTCAGAATACACATGATATACCCTGTAGACCTAAAGACATTAAACATTAAAGAATGCTCAAGTGAGAAATGTTTGGATCCCACTAGAATGGGGAACAAACTGTCATGGGTAGCAAATGGAGTGAGGGACCTGGGTGGAGAAGGGAGGCCAAGGGGAATAAGGGGGCAGGATCAAGCATGGGGAGAGACAGATGAGATTCCCAGAGGGCCAGGAAAAATGAATAGATACATGCAGCTGCTGAGGTTAAGGATGGGGGTTTGCTAGAAAATTCCAGAGACCTGGAATGAGGGAGGCTTCCAGGAGTCAATATAGGTGATCTTAGTGGAAATACCCAGGAATGGGGATATGGAACCTGAAGAGAACACATCCAGGAGCCAGACAGGACCCTGAGTGGGAGGGATCAGGAAACCTACCTACAAAACTTTGTCCCCAAATTGGTCCTGTCAAAAAGAAATGAAGGAACAAAGATTGAGCAAAGACTGAAAGAATGGTGACCAATGACTGTCTCATTTTGAGACCCATCCCATTGGTAGACACCAATTCCTCACACTATTAAGGATGCTACATTGTGCTTATAGACAGGAGCATAGCAGCCCTCTGAGAGGACCTACCTAGCAACTGGACTGAGAAAGATGCCCACAGACAAACATTAGACTGAGGTTGAGGACCCATATGGAATAGTTAGAGGAAGGATTTAAGGTCCTCAAGGAAATGGCAACTCCACATGAATACCAACAGTGTTAACTTACCTGGACCCCGGGAGCTCCCAGAGAATGAGTCACCAACCAAAAGCATACACTGGTTATTCCCAGGCCCAGGCACATAAGTAATAGAGGGCAGCTTTGTTTGTTCTGAGTAGGAGAGGATGCTCTTAATCCTGAAGAGACTTGATGCACTAGGGTTGGGGAATACCCAGTGGGGTATGTTCAGGGTGTATGGGGTAGGAACTCTTTGAGAGGGTAAGGAGGGCAGCATTTGGGATGCAAATAAATAAATAAATACTTTTTAAATACATGATGTAAGTCCTACCCTTAGTAACTCTGTATATTTAACATAACGTCAGGGATTCTGAGCTCATTTCATTTCATTTTATCTTTAGCCAAATGTTCTGTATAAAACATTTTATTTTAATTTTTATTGGTTATTTTATTTATTTACATTTAAATGTTGTTCCCTTTCCTGCTCTCCCCTCTGCAAATCCCCCATCCCATTCCCCTCCCATTTGTTCCTCTACCTACCTACCCACCACTTCTACCTCACTACTCTAACATCCCCTTGATGCTCTTGATGCCCCTATGCTGGGGCATCAAGCCTCCATGAGACCAAGGACCTATCCTCCCATTGATGGAAGATAAGACCATCCTCTGCTACATCTGTGGCTGTAGTCATGGGTCCCTCTATGTCTACTCTTTTGTTGGTGGTTTAGTCCCTGAAAGCTCTGGGAGGTCCTGTTAGTTGATATTGTTGTTCTTTCTATGGGGTTGCAATCCCTTCAATTCCTTCAGTCCTTCCCCTAACTCCTCCAATGGGGTCCCTGTTAGTTACTGATTGGCTTCAATCATCTGAATCTGTATTGGTCAGGCTCTGGCAGAGCCTCTCTAGGGATCACTACACCACGCTCCTATCAGTAAGCACTTCATGACATCAGCAATAGTTTTGGGTTTGTTATCTGAAGATGGGATAGATTCTTAGGTGAGGCAGTCTCTACATGGCCTTTCCTTCCATTTCAGCTAATGTCAGCCCCATTGGATCCTGGGAACCTCTCACTTCCCTGGCATCTGGGACTTTCTAGTGGCTACCCCCAGTTTCCCACCTCCCACTGCTATATATTTCTATTCATTTTCCTGACCTCCAGATTTCTCTCCTGCCTCTTCCCATACCTGATTCTGCCCCCCTTTTTTCCCTCCGCCTCCTCTTTCCCTCCATGGTAAATAAATACTTTTTTATAAATTAAAATAAATTTTTTCCAGTCTAACCAGTTTACCTTCCTTACTTCAAATTTGTGATACTATTATATATGAAGTTAAGAGGAACATTTAAAAGTTCAAGAAAGATAAGAACTTGCATACCTTGAAATATCAAACTAACAATGGTAGATAATAGATTCTGTACATATACCATGTAAAATCATTTTAAATATTTTGCCAACATTCTAAGTTGCCAATATTACAGTGACAGTGAAATATAGTTTGTTGTAAGTACCTCAATGAGCAGAGAAACATAAATAACCAAGTACAACTGTAAGATTAAAATATTCTTTACAATTTGGCAAAAACAGATGCTATTTACCAGATCTTACCTCTATAATGATTTATTTGTCAGAAAGAATTCAGGAGATGATTCATGAGTATCTGGCTGATGTTATTAATAATTTCAGTGTTTACAGAACATTATAATTCAGAAAACACCTTCATATGTACTGTCTCAGGCTATCCTCCTAAGAAACCTATAAGACATTAGCAAGGACACAACAGTTCACAAATAAAGAATTAGGTATTTATAAACTAATGATGGCCATCTGCTTTTTTTAATTTCATAGGAAATAGCCTTTTCTTTATAGGATTTTCATATGCAGTACCAAGTACATAATATTTTCTTTTTATATTGGATATTTTATTTATTTACATTTCAACTATTATCCCCTTTTTGGTTCCCCCTCCACAAATCCCCTATCCCATTCACTCTTCCCTTGCTTCTATGAGGTTGCTCCCATACACACCCACACACTCCCACCTCACCAGACAAGCATTCCCCTACACTGGGCCATCGAGCCTTCATAGGACTTCCACTCCCATTGATGCCAGATAAGGCCATCTTCTGCTACATCTGCAGGTAGAGCCATGGGTCCTCTTTGGTTAAGTGTCCTAGTCCCTGGGAGCTCTGCAGAGTCTGGTTGGTTGATATTGTTCTTCTTCCTATATGGTTGCAAATTCCTTCAGCTCCTCCAGTCCTTTCCTTAACTCCTCTGTTGGGGGTCCCCATGCTTAGTACAATGGTCAGCTACAAGCATCCACATCAGTATTGGTCAGGATCTGGCAGAGCCTCTCAGGAGACAGCTATATCAGGCTCCTGTCAGCAAGCACTTCTTGGCATCAGCAATAGTGTCTGGGTTTGGTGTCTGCATATGGGCTGGATCCCCATGACAACCCTGATTTCTTTATTATAAATATGTAGAGCATACACAAGGGCTACATAGTTGTGTTTTAAATATATTTATCTTTTATTTCCATTTATGTTGAGGAAAAAAATCTGTATTCTATATTATTTTTTCACTAGAGAAACTATATGAATAACAGTGCTTGATCATCTTAATAATTTTAAATTCCTGTCAAAATGTTGTTTAAAGGCTTGCTAGATAAACCCTTATGGTCGTCTTGTCTACTGCACAACACTCAAGAAACTATTAAAGCTCATCCTTGTTGCACTGGAAATAAATTTCCACAACATAACTGTGACTTATCAGAGAGATACAAATAACCTTTAAAAATATCACCTGTCCTTTAGACTGAAGGAATCACTTAACTTGAAATGCATGATAGAGCTGGATAAATTGAGATGAATATGTGTCATCAGAGTCTGACTATTTCTACTTCAACATATAGAAAAAGAAAGGAGACACACTGGAACTCTGCCAACACAGTGGCTCAGGTTCCTTCCAGTCTGTCTGGGCTGGCAGGTGCCCTGAGAAGACCTTGGGCACAAACTCTGCAGTCAGTCCCACAATACCCAG
>NW_022196913.1:87207191-87236185 GCF_008632895.1 Mastomys coucha
CAGAAATCCGCCTGCCTCTGCCTCCCAAGTGCTGGGATTAAAGGCGTGTGCCACCACTGCCCGGCATCCCAGACACTCTTAACACACCCTAGATCAGAGCTGAGAAGGACACAACATTTGTCGCAACACCAGGAGTACCTGGAAGCAGCAGCACCAGGCACATAGGAACTCCACCAGCCCAGAAGCTATCAAATGTCAGGGAGGACACAACATCTGTCCCAAAACTGGGAGTAACTGGAACCAGCAGGAGCAGGCACACAGGAACTCCACCAGCCCAGTGGCTCAGCTTCCTTACTGTCTGTCTGGGCCAGGAAATTCTCTGAGCAGACCTTGGACGCAAGCTCCTCAGTCAGTCCCACATCACACAGAGGAAGCTCCACTCTCAGGTGCTCTAACTAGCTCAGGATCACAGGATCACAGAATCACAGGATCACAGAGACAGCTGGACTCTGAGAAGTTCTGACACAGCCAGGATCACAGGAAGGGCAGTCTGCAGTCAGATTTAGCAAGGGCAGGTAGCACTAGAGATAACCAGATGGCTGGAGACAAGCATAAGAATATAAGCAACACAAACCAAGGTTACTTGACATTATCAGAACCCCATACTCCCACCATAGCAAGTCCTGGATACACCATAACACTGGAAAAGCAAGATTCAGATATAAAATCACTTCTCATGATGATGATACAGGACTTTAAGAAGGACATAAATAGCACCCTCAAAGAAATACAGGAGAACACAGGTAAACAGCTAGAAGCCCTTCAAGAGAAAATACATAAATCTATTAAAGAACTACAGGAAAACACAATCAAACAGGTGAAGGAAATGAGCAAAACCATCCAGAATCTAAAAATGGACAAAGAAACAATAAAGAAATCAAAAGAGAGACAACCTTGGAGATAGAAAAACTAAGAAAGAAATCAGGAGTTGTAGATGCAAGCATCACCAACAGAATACAAGAGATAGAAGAGAGAATCTCAGGGGTAGAAGACACCATAGAAAACATTGACACAACAGTCAAAGAAAATGCAAAAAGCAAAAAGCTCCTAACCCAAAACATCCAGGAAGTCCAGGACACACTGAGAAGACCAAACGTAAGGATAACAGGTATAGAAGAGAGTAAAGACTCCCAAGATAATGGGCTAGTAAATATCTTCAACAAAATTATAGAAGAAAACTTCCCTAACCTAACAAAAGAGATGCCTATGAACATACAAGAAGCCTACAGAACTCCAAATAGACTGGACCAGAAAAGAAATTCCTCCTGTCACATAATAATAAAAACACCAAATGCACTAAACAAAGAAAGAATTTTAAAGGCAGTAAGGGGAAAAGGTCAAGTAACATATAAAGGCAGGCCTATCAGAATTACACCAGACTTCTCACCAGAGACTATGAAAGCTAGAATATCCTGGGAAGATGTCATACAGACCCTATGAGAACACAAATGCCAGCCTAGGCTACTCTACCCAACAAAACTCTCAATTCCGATAGTTGGAGACAACAAGATATTCCATGACAAAACGAAATTTACACAATATCTTTCCGCAAATCCAGCCCTACAAAGGATAATAGATGGAAAACACCAACATAAGGAGCAAAAATACACCCTAAAAGAAGCAAGAAGGTAATCTTTCAACAAACTCACACAAAATTAATTCCATCTCTTACAATAAAAACAACAGGAAGTAACAATTACTTTTTCTTAATAACTTAATAAGAGAAATAATATTATCAACATATCCTAATCAGTTGAAATAAAAAAATATGAGAAATTAGAAATTTGTTGATTGTTATCCAATGGTCTCTCTAGTTTGGTAATTGGAGAAATAGGTCCAACATTGTACAATCCATATACACTTTCCACTTGTTTGTTCATGACACTGTCTTGCTGTGTACAACTTAAGGGTCTTGAAATCTTGCTTCTCTTATCTCAGCCTCTCTATTAGTAGTATTATTTATTTCATGTTTTTACACTATGGATAGACCATCTTAATACACACAACATTTCTTAATGAATGTAACCTGCTCTCTGTGGTCTGAGAATGAAGTTACTCACTCAAGTCAAATAGCTTTGACCATAAGAGGAAGTCTGTATCCAAAAATTGTGCCTACAATTCATTCCTTGGAGCAGCACAACTGTCAACTCTCAGCTTAGCTACGATGGAGGTAAAATCCTTTAGTGATGTGAGGGTCATTGAAGTACATATTACAATGAAATCCAATGTCTAAAAATTGTACCACAGTAAGAGCCAAGATTTTAAGCTCTACTAAATACAAAACAAACAAACAAAAGACTTTATATAATTTTGTTCATTTAAGAAAATGCTAGTAGTGATGTATTATTTTGAAGTATATAGTTAATATGTTTGGAGTTATTTAAAATTTATATGGAGAAAAACATGTATTTTCAGTATTGCTGTAGATAAGCATCTACATAAGACTGTTAAATTGATTGTTGTTTTATATCAAACAACTTTTATAATACTCATTTTTGTTATAATATTTTATAAATTTTAAAAAAATATGACAAAAAAGATATTTTAGTTACTGAAGGGGGGTCTCTGGGAGGATTTGGGGTACAAAAGGGAAACAACAATGTGATGCAATTCTATTTACTTAAAATATGTTTTTAAGTCGGGCATGGTGGAGCATGCCTTTAATCCCAGCACTTGGGGGGCAGAGGCAGGCAGATTTCTGAGTTCAAGGCCAGCGTGGTCTACAGAGTGAGTACAGGACAGCCAGGGATATACAGAGAAACCCTATCTCAAAAAAAAAAATGTTTTTAAATGTTAACAAATTCAGTTAAATTGAAATCATGTAACTTTTCTCATCATAATGCAATAAAAGTTAAAAAATAAAATAAAAAAATGAAATGAATTGTACTCTTCCAAAGTTTATACTGAAAAAAAAAGATAAAGACAGCATGATATAAAACCTCCAAGTATTTTTAAAGTTATTGGCTAAAGACAAAGATTTGGCTACATTTGCTTTCACTGCTGTTTTCAACAGTTGCAATTTGGAAGCAGCTATGATTTTAGCAGGGAAAACAAAACTGACAGATTTGGGTCCAAAGGCAATATGAAGGATGGAAATACGCCAAGAACTTACATTCTTTCTTGGTCAAGGAAGTAATCTTTTTTATCCTTTGACTTGATTATTTAGATACAAATACCAAAGCACACATGTTTAACATCTGGGGAGCCTATTCTATGTACATCTATCTAAAAAAAAAGTCTTGATCTTGAACAATCTTACATAAGAATGATCAAAGCAAATCATATATGCATACTTAATCTGTACATCACAGATGTGCTTTATTTTACAAAGAAGAATATCTGTAAATTTGTTTGGAATATGCCTTATAGAATTGTTCTCAGTTAAGAACAATATTGTGGCACTTTTATACTTAGCTACTAAGGGACTCTATTTTGTCATTGTTGTTAACACACAAGGGCACACATACACACACACACACACACACAGAATTTGTGTGTAAATCTGAGTAAACAATACATTCAGGGATGCTAACTTGGCCATTTAACCCATTCAGATTGATTTTATGTCTTTTAAAAAAGAGAAATGTGAAATCAAACATTATTGCTTATGCCCAAAATAATCAGAATTCTGGAGTCTTGATTCCCTGGTAAGGTCACAGTGGGTGGAACATGATAGTGACCCACTATCAGAAACCAAATTACAGATAAAATCCCCTCCAAATTATAAAGAGCATAGAATTCTAATTTACCTTCCAGTAAAGTTAGTTATAATGCCTAACGATATATCTCCACATTTTAGCTCTAAAGTTTTATAAATACCTTTGTTTCTTTCAAAAATATAATCTGCTTTAGTATACAAAGGACAGCTATAAGCTAAGCATTACAAAATTAATAGCCAAACTTTGAATTTAGATGTCTTTGTGTCTGCTCAGGTAGTAAATATTTGCCTACAGAAAGGATGAAACTATCTTCCTGGATGGTGTAAGTATGCAGATGAAAAAGAAACCCTGTCTTCAAGAAAATGAGCAGAATGGAGGAAAACAAGAAATCTCCATAGTAGGGGTCCTAACAAAACCCTGGTGGTTTTGGAAGGGTTAGGCTTAGATTTTTGAGTCAGCTCTAAGAAAAGGTGTGTAATTGAAAAACAAAGGAAAAAGTATGATATAATCCTCAAACACAAATCCAAAGGCATGCAGGTGTGAAAGATCATGGTAGGTGGCCAATGAATGGCATCTATTAAGCAGTGCCATCCTTTCAATAGATTCAATGTGATTTTAGTGACTGTTGTTTGATAGGCAGTGATTCTTTCCTCCACTGATAACTAATAAGCTTTAATGAACTAGTATGGAATTATTAAAATAATTAAATTGTTGGAGACAACAGGGAGGCGGAATGGCATGCTGAGCTGTGGGAGGGCAGACAAGGAGGGGGTAATGACGGGACTGTAAAAACATAAAAGTAATAAAAAATAAAATAAAAAATTATGGTATAAAATATTAAATGTAAATTTAAGTATAATTTAACATTGTTTTATCAAATATTTTCATTTAGATATTAATTTGAGATTTCTAAATTTTTACATTTGATTTTCTTAATTTTGTCATTAATGCCTATCTTTTACCTATGTGTGACAATCTCATGTTTCATTTAAAAATAACTTCTATTGGCCAGACCCCGGGAGCTCCCAGGGACTGGGCCAGCAACCAAAGAGTACCACAGGGAGGGATACATGGCTCTGGCCACATATGCGGCAGAGGATGGCCTTGTTGGACATCAGTGGGAGGAGTGGCCCTAATGCCTGAGGGTGTTAGGTGCTCCAGTGTAAGGGAATGCCAGGGCTAGAAGACTAGAGTTGGTGGGTGGGTGGGGAAGCACCCTCATAGAGGAGGGGGGGGATGGGATAGAGGTTTCCAAATGGAAGACTGGAAAGGGGAAACATTTGAAATGTAAATAAAGAAAATATCCAATAAAAAAGAAATCTCACAAGAAAAAAATTTAAAAAATAAAAATAACTTCTAAATAGCCATGATTTTTTAAATAAGATTCATATACATGCATATTATGTTTTTAGATATATCCATATTATCTGTGTACAGGAGGAGAAGTGAGCATGGTATTGGCTCCTTAATTCTTTCCAAGAAGCATAATTGCTTTCCTTTCTCTTGAACTAAAGTTAGTGAAGAGGGAAACTTCAAATGGCAATTGGTCCACTAATCCTGTCAGAGTTAATTAAATTAAATATGCTGTATTTCCTTCTTTTAAAAAAGTATCAAAGCAATGGCTTGGGAAATGATTTAATTAGACTTGAAATGTCCCTCAGAGTACTTGGAGGTTGTAGTGAAACAAGACTTCCCTTGCAGAGCATTTACGAAATGATTATTATGTGCAACATTGTGGCATTATTTGATGACTGGAATTACATCTTCTATCTGAGAATGTAAACCACACTTATTATTAAGGGATTATAAGAACACAGAATAAGAACATGCTTCCCCACTTTGGGTATTATTTACAAGTGTTTATAAAGAGTCTTAGAGTTGAAGCAAGGCTATTTGTTGGAGAAAACTAATCAGGTTTAAGTAATTCTAGATCTACGGTAAGAATGCTACCACATGCAAATTTGAGTTGTGACATCTATTTGACTGAAAAGAATGATACATGTTTGTAATTTACAGCTACCATATTTGACTAAAACATACAAATTCTGAACTGTATTTCTTCTTTCATACAAGATTTAAATCTGAGTGATAAATATTTTTGTATAATTATAACTTGTAAATCATACCTTTCAGTATAAGTATTGCAATAAAGAGATAAGACATATTAATTAGAAGACTTAGGGTAAGCAGATATATTTAAGGAGTAGCAAAGAAGTTATCTGTGACCCAAAAATTTTTAATGCATGAAACAGAAAGAATGCTATTACCATGTATACGAATCACACTGTTTTATTCATAACAGTTATCACTAGTAGATAATGTATTTTCTTGCCTCTCCAATGTAAAATAAAGATTTCATAAGGATGATTTTGCTTTCATTATTATGTTTCTAACATATAGAACACTACTGGCATATGAGATACTACCTAATTCATATTAGTTGAAAGAAAACAATGAATAACAAATTAAAGAAAATGCCTCTTTTATATTTTGATAGCTAATAAAAGCATCAATGAGAAAGTAGAATCAAATTACATTTTTAATAGCTCTGTAAGATAAATTCTGTGCCTTGTACTAGTCAACTATTTAAGTATGAAATTCCTGCATAGGGATTTTACAATAGTCATTTTCAACATGACCTGATGACAGCCATACACAACTCCAGGACTAAAAAAAGGTGAGTCAGAAGCATCACTGCTCAGAGGCCAGTCTGAAACACTGAACTGTAGGGCAGCCTGAGCTAGGAAACAGCTAAGAAATGAAGGTGATTTCTTGTGTCTGAAGTTTTAGTTCAGCTTTCATAACCTGAAGTGAATTTTTGAGAAGATACTGTCCATGTTTGTTTGTTTGCTTGTTTTTTTTATTCTATTTCTAAAGAAATAGTTTATTCTGTTACTTTTAACCATGTGCACGAGTGTGTCTCTGTGTTGGTATACGTATATCTGCATTCATGCCTGTACAGTCATAGGTACCAAATTTCTGGGAAGCTGGACTCCAACTCAAGTCCCCTGGAAAGGCAGTAGCCATTCATAAGGGCTGAACCATCTATCCAGATATTTGCTATTACTCTGGATTCAAACCAATAGGGCTAGATTTTAATCTCATTTTTTGATGTACCAACAAACAAATAGTTAAAATATAAAACTATCCACTATTCAATTTTTCTTTTTAAGACTCAGGCAGCACTGCCGATGACATCCAAAAATCCATTATTACAAAAGTAAATTTTCATTATACTCTACCACTTTGAAGTTTTGTTAGTTATTTTCCCTACTCATGCAGATGAGCCAACAGGTAGTAGCATTGTTCTTTTATAAAAAGGAAGGGGAAAAATTGCAAAAAGGATACCATATTTGAATCATGTAGAACAAGATGTTATTCATATGTGTGTGTGTGTATGTCTATATATGAACAAACATTCCTTTAAAAATGTAATTATGCTGTCATAGCCAATTGCTGTCAATGGGACATTATTGGCATCTATTGGCCAGTTATTAAGTTAGAATATTTAGTCTTTTCAATAGCCTTTTAATTAAATCATAGTTATTGACAGAATTTTATAATTAATTCATCTAAGGGAGCTAAAGAAGGAAACAGAATTGGCATTATAATAATTTCAAAGTTTATATTCTTAAATTTTGGGAAGCTCTTAAATTTGAAGTATTAAATAATTTTAGAGATATCATCATCAGGGTAAATGAAATGGCTCAGCACATAAAAAGATTTGCTACTAAGCTAGTCTGTATACAGTCTCCAGAAAGAGAAAATTGACTTCTACAATTTGTTCTCTGACATCTGCACATATACAATGAAATAAGCACACCACACAAACACACACACACACACACACACACACACACACACACACACAAAATGGAATAAAGCAAACCAATAATAGAATCTGTTTTAAAAAAATATCCAGAAAAACTAATAAGTCATGGAGTCAGAGCTTGCAAACTATGACTTGTATAATGAAAACAACATATAATGAAATGACAGTATGCTTAAAGATATCTCACAACATCCTACTCCCAGAGTAAGAACTACAGGAAATTAATGGCTGCTGAGAGGAGAATTAGTCTTCTCCAAGGATAGGCCCCTGATAGATTTCCTAATATTAAATGGTCATCCCTAAACACAGATACTTATGAACAATACAATATGAACTCAGAAGTTCATATCATGTATATATGTGTGTGTGTGTGTGTGTGTGTGTGTGTGCGTGCATGCGTGTGCGTGTGTGTATGTAGCTATCTATCGTTATCATTATCTTCTATACATAATAATTTAAAATTAAGAGGCCATGAATTTAAGAAGGAATAAGGTACATAGAAGGAATTGAAAAAATAGAGAGAAAAAGAAAAGGATGAAAACACAGTCCTCATGTATGAAATTATTTTCTCAAAAAAAAAACTTAATAAATGATATGAAAAAAAGACTCATTAGTTGAAGTTGGTATTAGATTATCTCACAACTGCACATAATACCAGTTCCGGAGAGAGCCATTATCCCTGATACCACTGGTCACATGCACTCATTTGCACATGCCTATATACAAACACAAATGTGTAATTAAAATTTAAAATAAGTCTCTAAAAAAATCCTAGAATTTAAGTATTGGTATATACTTAAATAATATATCATATAGATAATGATATATACCTCAATTTTTTAAAAAGTCCCTTTACTTTTTTATATCTTCTTATATTTTCTGTTCACATGCTATATTGAAAGAGTTAAGAAAAGATCCGTGGATAACAGGTCATCAAGCGTAGTTTACATTATGCCTTTTAGGTGATTAGTGATATAACTAACATTAGGAATGGCTTTGTATCTTTTACTTCTCAAACTGCAGTTTGTACGTTTAGCAGTTTTAACTATGAGGTAATATCTTAAGAAGCATTTCTATTTTATCACTTTGAATTGAATTTTGACTGCATATTAAACATCAAATTACATAATATTCACAGTACGTTTTCTCTAAAAGTACATTTCTGACATGAAAAACTGAAAGTGTCGGCAGCTTGATCTCCTGTAAAAGGATTGAACAATAGCTGTGATACGATGATAACTTTAAGGATTGCAAGTTTTACAGAAGTGATTAATGATCTACTTTGAATAAACTCAGACATAGCTGTTGGAAAGGAAAGACATGACATTTTCCCTGACTGATGTATACTGAAAGAGCAACACAAAGAAGTAAAATTATGAGTCTGGCTCATATAATCAAATTTTAAAAGTATCTTTGAGAGTACCAAACAGTAATGAGTATTTAAGAAGTAGAGTGAGGAAGAATGTCTCTCAATGATATTATATTTAGTCTCCTACTCTGCTAGAAAGAAGGCCCATTTCCTATAGGCACACAGTTGTAAGACAGTTAATCAATTGAGTTAATTAAGATGGATAGTATTAATGGCTCCATTTTTTTACCCCTCCCTGCCTATACGCATACACTTTGTTTTATGAGTGCAGTATTTTTTACTTAAAGGACAAAGATAACTTCCATCCCCCCAACCCCAGCTGATTTTTGTATTTTCTAGTATGATTCCCTTTGGCCAATGGTGTGTGCCTAGACCTGGCAAACCTAGACACTTTGACTTCATTCTGGGGAATTTAACCATCACTATAGACCAGGTCTTCTATCCTGGAACTTCAGACAGTAAATTAAAATTATGTGAGATTCAGTTATCTAGTTCCTGATAGCTAGTGAATTCATTGCCCTGTTATCAAGTCTAGATAAGATTAGGAGAAAATACCAACTAACCTCCACTATTTTTTTTTAAACTAAACCAATGTGTTTCGGTGATTTTGAGTAGTTTTTCGTGTGGTGGCAACACCCTGCAATCAATTCTATGGCATCTAGTCAGGACTTCTCTAGATAAGTCAAAAATAAAAAAATAGGAGGAGTTCTCTTCCTAGTTACATTAAAATTATGGAATCCTTATAAAGCCTAGTTGAAAGCATGTATTCATCTATTATGTGCAGTATATACAGTGAATTGTAGTTTAAACATGGGTCTATTCACAAAATTCACATGCATGCTGACAATCCATATTTTGATTTTAGTGAACATTTCATAAAATAATTACATGTTTAAATTAAATTAATGATGAAAAGCTATTATCTTATTAAAAAAGAGGCTATGTATTGTGTGTGCATACATATATATGTGCATGTGAAAACTTAACTAGAAATTTCTTAAAATTCCTATCTAACTGTTCAATTGTTGAACTCTTCCATCGATAATCACATTTATGTTCAGTGAAAATTAATATATTAAATTATTTTCACTAAAGACAAAGAGGAAGAGGAAAAGCTGAAAAAGAAAAAAATAAAGAAGGTGCTATACCAAGGAAACTGTTGGTTTAAAAGCAAAAACTTCCATGGTCATTTTTAAACTAGAAGTAGAAAAATCAAAATACATCCCTTATTATGAAGAATATTCTCATATATATATATACACATATATACATGCATATGTACATACATACATATATACATACATATATGTGTGTATACATATATTATATAATTGAATTTTATTCTCACAGGGATATATATTATATAATTGAATAATGAATAGGCACCAATTGTCAAGACAGATGATTCACCTTCATTGAAAAATTTGTGAACACTTTAGAGAAAAAAATGGCCTGTTCTATTGCCAACCAGGAAGTATATTAAATAAAGACAACTCCAGAAAATGAACAAAGGGGATGAATATATGCTAAATAATATAAGAAGGAAAATTGATATACTCCTCATTTACATATGATAATAAGAGGAAGTATGATACTTCATGTGACAGTTGCTGAGTCATAAGCCAGCAAAGCATGCCACATGAGATAACTTTAAGAAAATATTTTACCTTTCATTTGATATTTTCACATAATAAACTAATATTATCTTGTTTCACAAATGTACAAGTTGTGTCTGAGTTTGGAAAATCTTCCCCAAAGTACAGTGAGTATTATAATAGGGTAGACTTTTACCCATTTCACTCAGTTTTGTGTGAAGACATGCCATCTCTATATGAACACAATTCTAGCTAGCAGTCTCACTCTAGTAGGGAAATATGGAAATTCTTAATACTTAAACTTAGTTGGGGACAATAGGATGATAAGGACTTGGAGAATGAAAGGGAAACAACAAATTATTCAAGTTAGATGGCGTTTTGTTTGTGATTGTTTTCCTTACATAGAACTTGACATGTTGAATATAGATAATTCAGGATAAGTATCCAGTATATAATGAAAAAATAGAATAATTACCATTTTTATCTCCTTAAATGTTTGGGGGATTTTTAGAGGTAGTCTTTATACTCTATGAGTTCCAGCCAATTTTTCTCCCTATACCAGAGTGCCTTAGGACAATAGAATTTTTCCTTGTTTTGTTTCTTCTACTCTTCTAACCCTTGATTCTGTCAACAACATTTCATTTATTTTCAATTTGTCATACGACAAACTTTGCTGCCTTTCCCTCTGTGAAACTCTCCTAGACACTGTCACTTTACCCAGTCAACTTTCAATTTTTTCTTACCCTTAAAAAAAGAAAAACATAAACCCAGAACAAAAAGGAACAGAAAATATAAGCCACATGTAAAAATCAAGATCCATCCCACAGATGGGCACCAAACCCTGATATTATCACTGATGTCATACTGTGCTTTCAGACAGGAGCCTAACATAGCTGTTCTCTGAGAGACTCCACTAACAACTGACTGAAACAGATACAGATACTTAAAGCTAAGCGTTTACTGAGGTCAGTGACCCTTATGGAAGAGGACTATCTTGTCTGATGTAGGTGGGGAAAAACATGTGTGTAATCCTATAGAAACTTGATGATCCAGGGAAGGGGAATGATGGGAGGAGGTGATGTAGGTGTGAGTGTGTGGTGAAGGGGTTGGTGGTTAGTTGGGGGGAGCACCCTCTTAGAGGCAAAGGGGATGGGAGAATGGGATGAAGAACTCTGGGAGGGGAGACAGGAAGGTGACAACATTTGGAATATAAACAAATAAAATAATTTAATAATGAAAAAGAACAAAACAAAACAAGCAAACAAACAATCAAAACAGGGAGTCCATTTTGTGTTGGCCAACCTTTCCTGAAGAGAGCCACCCTGGAGTGTGGTTGGTAAATCCACTGTCATGCCAAAGAGAAAAACTAATTTTCTCTTCTAGGAGCTATCAGTTTCAAACAGCCTCTTGGTTAGGGTTGGACTTTATGACTTTGCCAAATCAATTATTTTCTTTCCACAAATGAACAAGAACATTCAGTATTTGTCTTTCTGTTCCTGGTCTATTTCATTTAATTTATTGTCCACCAATCCTAACCATGATGTCACAATTTTCAGGATTTCATTCTGAATAATATGCATTCTAAAATATATACCATTTTATTTATCTATTTATCTTTTCACAGACATGCTATTATAGGCTGTATTTTAAACTGCACTATGGTAAAAACAAAAGTGCAGACAGACATCCCTTTGATACATTGATACGTAGTGGGGTTGTTCAATTATCTGGTAGTTTACTATAAGATTCTTGAGACATTTTACACTTTTTTACAGTAATGCACAGCCCATATTTACTCCAACACAACATGCTTTTTCTTTCCTTAATCTTCTCACTAGTGTTTTTTTTAATCTCTTACAATAGCAGTTATACCTAGAGTAAGATGATTTTTTTTCATTTTCGTTAAAAAATTTTTGTTTTGTTATGGTCCCCATCCTAACTCCTCTGATGTTCAGCTATACCACTCTTGGGTATACATACAAAGGACTCCATAGTCTACCACAAAGACACTTCTTCAATCCTATTTATAGATGTTTTTGAAATTTTCTATTTCGTTGTGACTGGAGAGTCAGTGCTTTTCCCGGGTATTTGATGTTCATTTGTACATCTTCTTTTGAGAAAGGTCTGTGATCATTGTCCTACTATTTTAATTAGGTCTTTTATCTTTTATGTAGTTTAACTTTGACTTGCCTTGATTTTTTTTTAATTAAACCCTAGATAAAAAAATGATTTTTCTTTGCATCCACAGTAATTAAAAAGATAATCTAATTCTCAAATGCCAATGTGCTTCAAGTAGAAAAGAACAAAACAGAATCTGTCAGTACCCTGATAGAATCCCAGCTACTGAGAAGCCCGAACAGTAATGCCGTGAAGTCAAGTCTGCCTGTGTAACAGAGTAAGACTGAGGCCCAATCTGAGTGTCTTAGAGAGCACTTGTTTCAAAATTTTTAGAAAAGTTTGTCAAAAGTGTGTACTCCTAACCAAATACGCATGATATTTGAATCATAAGAAAAAATACCATAATAGAATTTTCTGCATAGAAGTCCTAAGCAGAATACTTCAGATAGTAGGATTCAGGGCCTGATTTATGGTTAGGATGGCTATTTCTTCTTTAAAAAAAAAAATTAAATGTTTTGTCTAGCAAGTGTTGTGAATCTCTGAAAGCAATAATGGTTTCTTTAGTCATTAAAGTTATTTACTTATTATTTTTTTATTTATTTATTGAGTGTTGTATGTGAGTAGTGTGGGCATGCATGTGCTATATCGCACACATGTGGTACTTAGAGAACAGCTTGCAGCATCCCCTCCTGTCCTTCTACAGGGATCAATCATGAGTCTTTAGACAGTACAGTGTCTTTGACTTCTGTCATCTTGAAATCAGAAGTTGTTTTGCAATGAGGTTCCCATGAAAATATATGTGACTCTTTGAATGTGAGATATCACTTAAATTTATATAGTACTTGTTCATTCATTTTTAACTGAAAATAGAGTAAGGTTTTTTAAATTTATTTATTATTATAAATAAGTACACTGTAGCAGTCTTCAGAATCACCAGAAGAGGGCATCAGGTCCCATTATGGGTGGTTGTGAGCCACCAAGTGGTTGCTGGTATTTGAACTTAGGACCTTTGGAAGAACATTTGGTGCTCTTATCCACTGAGCCATCTCACCAGTCCAAAATGAGGTGAGTTTTACAAAGTATATTATGATCATAATTTCTCCTTTCTCAACTCCTCCTAGATCCCCAACCCTATTCCCACTCATCTAATTCCTTACCTTCTTTCTCTCTGTCTTTAGAAAACAGTCAAATTAAAAAAGAAAATATCAACTTCTTTAAATAGCTCTCATATTTTAAAGTATACATAAGAGGAACATTAGACATAAATATTTGGCACCTGACACTTACAAAGTGTCAAGGAAGATTCCTAAACTGGGAGGCTACTTGATAAATTGACACAAAATGACTCCAATTTCTTTGCCTTACTGGGAAACTCAGTGAGCCCCTGGGTTGATTTTTTGAAGTCATAAGATTGTAAAGAGAGTTGCCAACCTAGTTGGTCAGATCCAATCAGATGTTCCTAAAGACAGGGAGTGATGCTAAACAAAGCAACACAATTTAGCATCAATGTATTCTGAATACTGAGCAGGAAGGGAGTCTGAAGAGCACTTCTACAAAATGTGTTTCAAAGAAAAGGCAAGCGGTTTTGCAGAGGGCATCTGTAGTAGGAACAGCATGGGTAAAATTTGAGAGTTCTGATACTTCCTTTAGCCTTATGTTCAAGGGAAGACCTCAGCTCGCTGAAGCATCACTCAAGAAGCTGGTAGTAAAGTAATCATGTCCTGTGATTTAATAATCCAGCAAAGATACATAATAATACAAGTGAAACTTTTGACCTAATCTTCTCATTGATGATTAACCTCAATCTTAATACTGTCAGAGCTCTCTATGTGTGAAGCTTGGGAAAATGACTCTTCAAAGCTGAGAGTTTTTCTTCTTAACTTAGAAATGCTTTGGCAGACAGAGACGTAAGTTTAAGGAAAGGCTATGAGATTCTAGTAAAAAGAGTTAAATGATTAATTTTGCTAGTTAGTTATGTATTAAATAATATAACAACAAAATGAAGGATCTTACAAGGTATCGCTTTGAAGTAGGTAGTTCGGTTTATTGTACTTTCGCTTTTGACAGGCAACATGTTTTGGTTCTGAACATTAAGTTACAACCCAGGTGCACTATTGACTTCACAGTAGAATAGAATAACTATCCAAGCATTAAATACAATTGCACCCTCTGAATATAAAGACCAATTTTTCAGTCCCTACTCTGGAAAACTATCTTTAGAATCAGTGGGAGTTCTTGCTAAATTAGGAATGAATTGGATTTAATAAACCACAGCTGTGTCCAGTTTAGCATGGCTTTTTCTCTAAGATTCATGATAGTTTATTTTAACTAATGAAAACCTGTTTTGTATTACACGTATAATGAATAATTAAACAACCAGTAAATAATTTCCTTGGTTCTAATTCAGAAAGTCTTCATGGAAAGTTGTTACCTCAGAAAAATGCAGACTACTTATGTAAAAGAAAAGCAAGAGTTTAATTCTAAATCTAATGATTTACCTCATATTTTTCCTCTAGGGGATCAGATAATGGTTGACTTTTGAATCAACACAAAACAAATTACTGGTCAGCTAAGTATGTTGTGTCTGTGTATGTGTATGTGTGTTGATATATGTGGATATGTGGGGGGGGCATATGTGTGTGTATGTGTCTGTGTTAATGTACATGTGTATATGTAAGTTTATGTATATGTGAGTACATGTGTAGTATATGTATCTGTTCATGTATGGCTGTGTAGGTACATGTATTTGTGCTCATGAAAATGTGTGGGTACATATAGTTTCATGTAGGTGTGTGTTCTGTGTATTTTCATGTCTGCATGTGGACATGTGTGTGTATGTGTTTGTTTATTTGTGTATAGGTTTCAGTAAACAAAAATCAGGAACTTTAAGGATGAAAACTAAAATTATAGAAAAGCAGACTGCGTCACAAGAGTGAAGCTTAAAACCTTCCAATTTTTTGGCTACTTTTTCTTTTACATAGTAAAGGAAAACAATCATCAGCATGATTGATTTTCATGATTATGTAGGTATAATTGGAAGACAGTTTAGTCAGTAAATGCCTGTTTGTAACACCCACAGACAACTGATTAATCCATCCAGATAAGTGAAAAGTATAACTACTTTTTTTTTTTTATTTTTTGAAGTTTTGGTGACAAAGGTTAATCTTATTTGTGAGACCACATTTCCTCCCTGATAAATCTCTGTGTGGCTCTAAAAAGAGAATGTTAAAACTTTGAATGATAGAATTCCCCTACAGAGACATGAGGGAAAGTAGTAGGTCTCCTGGTTGGTGGAAAAGTGTCTTGGGCTTATATTATACTTTTGGCTTTAGTGACAGTCAAAATGGAACTAGAAATTCAAGCACCAAACTGATTCCACATATCAATTTGATTGAGAATATATATCAATATCTTCTAGGTGTTGGTGACTGAGCCTAAGGAATACACAGAATTCAGCATCAATAACTTCTTTAGTATGATACTAATTCTAATAAGTTATTAAAAGTATTTGTGGTAGGATCCCTAAAATTTTTCTCAAAATGAAAATAACCTAACTTTTTTTTTTCTTTTTCCAAGACGGGATTTCTCTGTGTAGCCCTGGCTGTCCTGGAACTCACATACCAGACTGGCCTCAAACTCAGAAATCCACCTACTTCTGTCTCTCAAGTGCTAACATTTTACCCATATGCTTTATCCAGTAAGTGATTCACCCTTAGAATCCAAATGTTCAAGAGGCTTGAATTCCAAGTCAGAACTTACTACATGACAACAGTCTATACTCTAGTCAAAATAGTTCTATATAGTTTAAAGAATCTATGTCTATATTTACATATGCTCTATGAATAATACAAGTGAAAACTCAGGGCATATGTAAAGGATTTGGAGTGTTTGGGAAGATGCTCAATGAGTTCATACTGAAAGCCCAGGTTTTTATCTAAAGAGCAGAAAATAAACAAAGACACAAACTGACGTTCATTTTATCCCTTAAGAAAAGTATCTGGTCTCCCCTACATCCACCTTGACATGTGTATTGTCATTATCCTTCCTCAGCTCATAACTAGGTAATCATATTGATCACATTTTTAGATATAACTTCGGAAATTACTAGGAGACACAACTCCATAGCAAACCCCCTAATCATCTGGTTCTCATAGTCTTTCCAACTTCTTTCCTACAGTGTTCCATGAGCCTTATATATGAGAGTAATTTTGTAAATGTATCTGTTGGTATTTGAATACACAACTCTGAATTTTGATTTATTGTCATTTTCTGTAATAGCTCCTGTTTGAAAGAGAAGTTTCCATGAAAAGTAATGAGAACTATACCGTACACAAAGAACTGAGAATAACTAAGCAAAGCTGAAAGGAGAAAGAATTAGCTTCAAGAAACAGCTTAGCAATTGGTTACCCAAAATCAAATGATCAGCCCAAAAAAACATATATGTAAATAACATTACATAGGTTGAGCAGCTTATATTTAGGGATACATATATGTAACAACAATTAATCAGAAAGGATTCATGGATTTTTAAGAGAGCAAGGAGGGGTATGTGAGAGAGTTTGGAGAGAGAAAAGGAACTGGAAAATGAGGTGATACTATCATAACTTCAAAAACAAGACAAAAGCATATGCATTGTGTGTATATCATGAGCAGGGCATAAACAAAATAATCAAAGCAAAATTATTTATTTAATGAATTTTACTTATCATATGGGAAACTTAAATTATAAATATTCTATAGGATTTTCAGACTGAGCTTTTGATGCTTATTTAATACATTGCAGAAAACTTAACTACATCATGAAGCAATAATAAGCTTTCTTTCTCTATAAACAACATATACATTAAAAGGTATTTTAATATTACCATAAATATATTTTTATTATTAAAAATATTTTGTATAACATTATGCAAGCAGATGCTGTATATCTAATACCTCCAACTAGAACTAGAATTTATTTACCAGCAAACATGTTCTTTCACATGGAAAGAAAGACACTTAAATTTTATTTTTGTCATTCTAAAAACATGTAGAGTTGGACAAGTTTTTTAAAAGTACATTACTCTTTTATCATCAATCAATGTACAGCACATGGTCTGCACATATCAATACTCTTGAAACTGTTTTGTAACTGAAAAGTACCCTTATGTCACTTTCATAAGTTACAATCACGAAATTAAGAGAACATCATTTATATTAAATGATTCACAAACAATGAAACTGTTGTGTGAAAGCACAGGAGTGACCTAAGGAAAAAAAACTAAGTCAGACTTTGAAGAAATATCATGAGAAATATGTCAGTGAAGAGAGTTTCTGAGCAGAAGAAAAATGAAGGTGGCATAGCACACAGGATTAGAATCAGACAGAATTAATTTTTCAATAAAGTATAAGAAGTAAATATCATCATGAATAAACATCAGCAAAAAATAACTGTTAGGATGATCTCTCCACCACCAACCAGGGTTGTACAGTTCAGCCAATGGCATAGGATAGATGGTGTAACTGGGAACCGTGGCCTTGCTTGCACTGGGAAGGCTTTAGCATGATCACATTTCTAAGGGAGGGCTCTCAGCCTTACTGAGTGGATGGTTAGAAGATGTCACCACGTTTTGGAGAAGTTAAAGTGAATTATGTTTTGAGCAATATAATTTCTAGATACATTTTAAACATTGTCATCAGTAGTCACATTAAGTATAAGAAGTTGTGCCAGAAGATGTGTGTGATAAAATGTTCAAATGTCAAGACAAATTTCAAAAACATGGAAAGAGTATTACAAGTATAATGGTGGCACAATTCTAAAAAAAGCCTATTAATCCTAGTTTACAAATGTTCATTTGTATCTCTCACCTTATAAGACTGTGCTTAATTGTGATGCTTCAAATGTATTTTAAGATAAAAGGTATACTCTTGGAGTGTTCAGGATGATTAAGAAAAGGCAAGTGATAAGGATATGATAGATTCACATCCAAGTGCTAGGACAAAAGAAATAATTTTATCTAGAGAAGTGACAATAGCCATTTTATAAGAGGTCATTTTTAGTCTTTCTGCTAAAATTTTACATGCAGAAACATAAACATTTCACTGCATTTAAAAAAAAGAACTCAACAACAGCCTTCTAGGAAACATAAGTGAACATCAAATAACCAAAAAATGGAACTGTGTCAGAGAAACATAGTCTAATAGTAGGCTACAGAAGTGTAATGTAAATATATAGCATAGAGAGAAATACATATAATGTATGTGAAAAAGATAGTGAGATGGAGAAAAGGAAAATGAGAGATTATAAAGTTAGATGATCAATAATAGAAGGTAGATAGATCACAGATAGGTAATAGATAGATAGAAAAAGGATAAATATATATGATAGATAAAACAAATGATTTTGTATCCTTATATATAAGATACGAATGGAAGACATGGTACCTTTACTGTTTTTCACTGCATTCTACAGAAAAAAAAGAATTGGCATTGGTACATACCAAATTTATTAAGTATGTTTAGTCAAAGTGGCATACAACATTGCTCATTATTAAATGCTTAAATGTAGCAAGCAAAATACGCTTTCTCTGATTTTACATATAGATATATGTATAAATGAAATGAGAGGCAGTCAAAAACAGAAAGAGAGGAGAATTCTGAGAGTTTGTGGGTGTGTTAGTTATAAAGTGGTGAATTATAATTTTTTTGAAAATATCCACAGTAATCTATTACTAAGTTTATGGGCTCTTGCCTACACAATGATCTCTTTGACCTTCTACAATGCTTACTTTGGCCTGAAATTATATTTAATATGTTTTAAAACTTTGAATATATTACTAAAGAAATCTATTTTACAAAGGCATTAGATTACAAAAGTTATATGGTCGATGAAAGAGAATTAAGTAAGAAATATGCCTGCATATGTGATGAATTGGAAGCAAAATTTAAAATTGAAATGAGATAATTGTGAGGCTGTCTTCCTATGGGGGTAAATGTAACCATGTGTTTTCACCTGGGATACATTATAGAATTCTGTTTATTCACAGAGAATTTCCAATAAAATATTTTACAAGTGGTATTAATTTTTTACATACTGTTTAAGACCTATCTATAAAAACATCTTACTAGAAATCTTTTCAGAAATGCTTTTCTGAAAATTTAGCTACCTGAGATGTACAATTTCTTCGTGGCACTTGGTTATAAGCCAGATTTAATGAAAGTGTCATGTCTAGTTGTATTTGCCCAACAAAGAAACTAGATTCACTTTTCAGTTTCTAGGTAGAAATTAAGATTACAGAGCTGAGTTTCTCTGGCAATGCCTACCAAGGCAGAGGTTACGCATTATCATAGTAACTTATTTACATATATCTTACATATTTATGCAAATCCGAGAAGTAAAAATATAATATACAAGGCAGAGATGGTGCTAAGTTTTTAATGCTAGTCTAAAAATATAAACGCAGAGAGAGGAAAAAATACATTGACAAGAAAAGAGATAAGTAGCCCCAATTTTTGCTATTTTCCAATTTTCTCAGTGAAATATTTCCATGATGAAAATGTCATCTCCTCTCCATAGTACAAACTGCTTTCAGCATATAGTGGAAGGGGATTCAATATGGAGAATACAGCAGAACCTGTGTGCTTGAGATTGTTTCTAACTATTGAGAAGTTATTAGTAGCCATCCCAGAAAAAAGTAGCATCAACAATTTCTAGTAAAATTACACTCATATTGAAAATAATATTTGCTGTTAGTCATTTAAATATACAGAAAAAAATCTTTGCAACTCTATGGGCTTCAAATGAATCCTGCATATTTCGTGGGTATGTTTGTAGAACACTTGACAGCTTGAATGTTCAGTCTTTATGAACATGTTTTATCAGCCAACCTGATATATGTTGTAACATACAAATTAAAAAAAAAAACCACCAAATTAAACAGAACACTTCGGGTAGCTCTTCCCATAATGAGCAAGAATCTGGACTATCTACCTCAGTAGTTTTCATTCCTATTATTCATCAGTATATGAGAAGCAGAATGGCAGGTGTTCTTACTCTTCTTCAATGAATTATAGTTTATAGAATTATAAGAAATTTGTTAGCAACATTATATCTATACACACGTTTGTTGCAGGATTTTCCCTGTCCAATCACATTAGGGAAGTGGGAGACCAGTGATTGGACAGGAAAAGGGAGGCGGGGCTAGGAGTTGGGGAGATAGATAAAGAGGTCTGAAGAGAGAAGGAGGATCCTTTCTCTAGCTGCTTCATTGGGGACCCTGTGCTCAGGCCAATGGATGGCTGTGAACTCTACTTCTGTATTAGTGGGATACTGTCAGAGCCTCTCAGGAGTCAGCTATATCAGCTTCCTGTCAGCCAGAACTTGCTGACATCCACAATAATGTCTGGATTTGATGATTGAATATGGGAAGGATTCCCATGTGGAGCAGTCTCTGGATTGTCCTTTCTTCAGTCTCTGCTCCATAGTTTGTTTCTACAACTCCTTCCATAGATATTTTGTTCCCCCTTTTAAGAAAAAAACGAAGTATCCACACTTTGGTCTTCCTTCTTCTTGAGTTTCTTGTTCTCCAGCAGCATATGTATAGCAGAGGATGCCCTAGTTGGTCATTATTGGGAGGAGAGGCCCTTGGTCCTGTGAAGGCTCTATGCCGCAGTGTAGGGGAATGCCAGGGCCATGAAGCAGGAGAAGGTGGGTTGGTGAGCAGGGGGAGGGAGGAGGGAACAGGGTTTTTATTTTATTTATTCATTTTTCTGGAAGGGAAACCAGGAAAGGAGATATTATTTGACATGTAAATAAAGAAAATATCTAATAAAAACTAATAAAATAAAATATAATTAGAAAGAAAAAAGGGAGAGGGAGAGAAGGAGGAGGAGAAGCCAACATGGAAGCAGATGGATAGGAAGAAGATCCTGATCCCACCTGGTTTTAAATAGCCACAAGTAGCTAAGATTTTCACAAGATTAGAATAATATGGGTAAGGCTTTTATCATTATCAATTGTCTCTGAAGAATGGATACAGAAAATGTGGTATATTTACACAATGGAGAACTCCTCAGCTATTAAAACAATGAATTCATGAAGTTCTTAAGAAAATGGATGGAACTAGAAAATATCATCCTGAGTGTGGTAACCCAATCACAAAAGAACACATATGGTACACACTCACTGATAAGTGGATATTAGCCCAGAAGTTTGGAATACCCAAGGTACAATTCATAAACCACATGAAGCTCCAGAAGAAGGAAGACCACAGTGTAGATGGATATTTCGGTACTTCTTAGAAGAAAAACAAAATACCCATGGGAAGACTTGCAGAGACAAAGTGTGGAGCAGAGACTGAAGGAAAGGTCATCCAGTGACTGTGCCACCTGGGAACCCATCCCATATATAGTTACCAAACCCAGACACTATTGTGGATACCAACAAGTGCTTACTGACAGGAGCCTGATATAGCTGTCTCCTGAGAGGCTTTGCCAGTGCCTGACAAGTTCAGAAGAGGATGCTCACAGCCATCCATTGGACTGAGCACGTGGTCTCCAAAAGGGGAGCCTAGAGAAAGAACCCAAGGAGTTGAAAGGGTTTGCAACCCCATAGGAGGAACAACAATAAGAATCAATGAGAAACCCCAGAGCTTCAAGGGACTAAACCACCAACCAAAGAGTACATCAGGAGAGATTCAAGGTTTCAGCTGCAATACATAGCCGAGGATGGCCTTGTGGGACATCAATGAGAGGAGAGGTCCTTGGCCTTGTGAAGACTCGATGCCCCAGTGCAGGGGAATGCCAGGACAGGGAAGCGGGAGTGGGTGGGTTAGTGAGCAGTGGAAGAGGGGATGGCATGGGAGAGTTCAGAGAGAAAATGAGGAAAGGAGATAAAATTTAAAATGTAAATAAAGAAAATATCTAATAAAAATATAAATCTCAACACTTGGGTATAAAAATCTAGGTGAATCCCAGTTTTCTAACTAATGAAACCATAATTATTTTATATCATTTCACAGTACAAAATAATAAATTGTTATTTTTTTACTTTTGCCTCATAAATGTTCACAGCTTTGATATTCTATAGATGGTAAATAAATTCTTGGATACCCCAAAACAAAATAGGCACTGATTTGTATGGGTTTTGGGTTTTTTTATTCTATTTTTTTCAATCAGTATTATATATGTAAGTAAGATATCTTGTAACTTCCAATTTCCTAACAAATCCTGTCCCATTCATTCCACCAACAGATGTAAAAAAAGTCTCAGGACACAAACTGTGTGTCTACCTTTTCTCATCCTACTGTCTTCCTAATTCTTTACAAATTGATATATGCCTCCACTATCCTACTGAGACAGTACCTTAAAAGTGATTCATCAACAGCCCAATCCAATAATTTTTTAAAGCCTTCTTTGTATTTCAATCCTATTTGTCAGTATCAATATACATCTTTCTGTCCTGGCTGGATATACAGGTCTTAACCATGGTGAATTATAAAGTGTTCTTTTAACCTTTATAAATTGGTTTTTCTGTCATTTAGCTCTTAAGTTTCTTTTCGTTATTCAAAATGGTGATCCTAAAAGTTCTATTTTAAGCCTCCCCTTTTTTATTTTTCATCTTTACATCGCACCACACATTACTGAATATGCTCAGAGGTACTCAAGGATAACGATGATTGCCTCAGACTTCACCCAAGACTACCAAGGGAATTAAATGTATCACTGGATTCAAGAGTGTTTAGTATGCTGCCTGATTAAATCCAGATGTCCCTCAACAGAGGAATGGATACAAAAAATGTTGTATATTTGCACAATGGGGTACGACTCAATTTTTTAAAATAATGACTGCATGAAATTCACTGGCAAATGGATGGAACTAGAAAATATCATCCTGAGTGAGGTAACACAGTCACAAAAAGCACACACATGGTACGACCTCACTGAAAAGTGCATGTTAGGAAAAAAGCTTGGAATACCCAAGATACAACTTACAGACTATATGAAGCACATGAAGAAGGAAGGCCAAAGTATGGATGCTTCAGTCCTACTTAGAAAGAGGGATAAAATAATCACAGGAGGTAGAGGGTGGGAGGGACTTGGGAGGAAGAGAAGAGAAGGAGGGGAAAGGCAGGAAGGAATCAGGCGGGGGAGGGGACAGGGTAGACATAAGGAGGGTCGGGAAACTGAACAGAAGTGTGTAGCAATGGGGGATGGGAAACTGGGGTTAGCTAACAGAAAGTCCCAGACACCAGGAAAGCAAGAGGTTCCCAGGACTCAACAGGAATAACATTAGCTGAAATACCCAACAAAGGGGAGAGAGAACCTGTAAAAACCATATCCAGAGGTTAGGAGCGGCCCGGTTTGAGGTATTGGGCCACCTACCCCTCACAAAATTTTAACCCAGAATTGTTCCTGTCTAAAAATGGGACAAAGAATGGAGCAGAGACTGAAGGACAGGCAGTCCAGAGACTGCCCCACTTGGAGGTCTATCCCATATGCAGCCACCAAACCCAGTCACTATTGCTGATGCCAAGAAGTGCTTGCAGACTATAGCCTGGTATGGCGTCCCCTGAGAGGCTCTTCTGGAGCCTTACTAATACAGATGCGGATGCTTGCAGCCAATCATTGGACTGAGCATGGGAACCCAAATGGAGGAGTAGGGGGAAAGACTGAAGGAGCTGAAGGGGTTTGAAACCCCATAGGAAGAACTACAAATATCAACCAACTAGACCCCCTCAGAGCTCACAGGAACTAAACCACCAACCAAAGAATACACATGGAGGAACCCATGGCTTCAGTTGCATATGTAGTAGAGGATGGTCTTATCTGGCATCAAAGGGAGGGGATGCCCTTAGTCCTGTGAAGGCTTGATGCCTCAGCTTAGGGGAATGCTAGGGCAGTGAGGTAGAGTGGGTGGGAGAGTGAGAGAGCTTCCTCAGAAAAGCAGGAGGAGGGCAGTGGGATATGGGACTTCAGAGGGGAAACAAGAAGGGGGATAACATTTGAAATGTAAATAAAGAAAATAACTAATAAATATTTTTTTAAAAAATAGTAGAAATAGAATCTGCTCTGTGAATGTAGATATTAAGTGTCCATAAGTATGTATTTGAATGAGCAGTTCAGAGAATAAAGTATGACACTAGAGTATACATTGTAAATATATAAAGTTATATGTCACTCTAAAAACAACTGATTTGTTCCATTTTACAGAGAGTGCTTCATGCAGCCCAACCTGCTCCCAAACTTGTTACATAGCTGAGGCTGACAGTGAACTCCTGGTCCTCTTAGCTAACTATAGTGTGTTGTAATTACTAGAGTAAACGACTCTAAATACTATTTGAAGAAAACAATAGATTATACAAAGTATTTCCTAAATATAGAAATTCAATGTGTGTATATGTGTGTATTATAAAGTTGAACTAGTTTTTAATTATAAAGATCATGATAAGACCTTCTTTATTAGTTTGAAAATTAAAGAAATAAAACTTAGTGGAAAAAAAAACGTTGGCTGACCCAGCAGGTAAATGAATGGCTTAATATATAGGAACAATATATCCTGTCACAGTACACAAGTATGTAAGCTGAATTGAAGCTTAGCAATTCGATGTGTCTTTCCTTTGCGGAGAAAGCGAATAAAGTACAGAGCAATAAATAATTTAAGTTAGTTTACTTGTGGATCTTTTTGCAGACAGAATCTGATTTGCAACTGTAATTTTGTTGGCTGATTCTTCACAAACCAGGAATCTGTTGATAACCTACTACAGCCTGCACCCTGAACAACACTATTGTCCAGTAGGCTTAGAGAACCGCTAAGCTAAAGTGTAGGTAACCATGAAATCTGTGTTGTTCATGTTTTCTGACCCAAACCTTGATCAAATAACTTCAAAAAATGAAATGGAACCATTAGTAAAAGACTATTTATATTGCTTCCATTCTGTTAATAGACACATGAAGGCTGAGAAGGTGGTTCTGTAGGTAAAAAGATTGCTACACAAATGTGAAGTGCACAGTTCCTAAACAGGTAAAAGTAGAGAATGGTGGGTTGGTCTGTAACTTCAGTACTGGCTGAGGGAGGGACAGGAATAGGCAGAGTCCTGGGGCTCTCTGGCCAGCCAGGCTAGCTGAAATGTGAAGCTCCACTTCCAGTGAGAATCAAAAATAAAGTGAGAAAATAATTGAGGTTGATATTCTGATGTGAAGCTCTCACTTCCAAGTACACCTGCATGTGCATACGATCTGAACACACCCTTAAAGTACACACTCAACACAGTAAGCAAGTGAAAGAAGACAACATGCATATTGGTTCTGAATTAGAATGGGATCACTGTTAAGCTTCCAATTCAGTAAGTTGTTTTTATTCTAAGTTGATTCAACCAAGTTAGTTACATTTTCTCAAAATTTCTGCTTCTTTAATGCAGAAATGTATTTAAAATATGAATAAAGACTATTTATCCTCTGTACTTAAAGACTTCATGGGGTCAAAGCAGGAAAAATCTAAAATCTATGCATTTAAATTATCAGTGCTATTGTAAACATGACATTTGATGTTCAGTGGTAGACCTAGTAGGTTTTCTTTAGTTCTTATTTTTTCTGTTTGAGGAAAGATCTCAGATCTTGTACCCCTTGAAAAATTTTCACGCCTTATACTACCCAGACTAATCTTGAATTCATTGTTTTCCTACATCAGGCTCTTGAAAGCTGAGATTACAGGCATATAGTATCATTCCCAACTTTGGAATAATCCTTTACTGCAAGTAGAATATGCTTCAAGGATTTTAACCCATGTGTGACAGAAATTTTTCGATTGTAAAAATTTATTGTTAACTCAAAAATATTCTTACTTGCAAAATAGTTGTTACAGTTTTAAGAAACCAAAATAACCCAAAAGGTATAAGTTGCAATATTGTTTCAACAACAACAGCCAGTAAGCTGAGTAAATTATTAAATGTTATTATATCCCTGCTACTTATTTATAACATGAGAAGAACTTACATCATAGTGTTGCTATTATAACTAAAATGTCTTATATAAATAAGTTTTAGAGTTGCTACTGGGTGTGGTGAACAGGGCCTCGATCCTAGCACTTGATAGGTAGGAGAAGGTGGGTCTCTGTGACTTCAAGTCCATCCTAATCTACAAAAAACAGTTCCATGAAGAGGAGGAAGAAAAGGAGGAGGAAAAGGAGAAGGATGAGGATGAAGACAGTGAGGAGACAGAGGATGGAGGTAGAGATATGGAGGAAGAGGCAGGGAAGGGGGAGAAAAGAATTTAGAGTATATTAAGCTGTTATAACTTTTTATGAGAGAATTGAATATTCCCTATGAATATCAATCTAGAAACACATTTGCTTTCCATAAAGTAAAATAAAAAATATGCCTATCTATAAATCATTAGAATTTTGTTATGGTTTTGTAAATTAATCTTAAAGGGAAGACTTCCAGTAATAAAAAAACCAACAGATTAAGTCCACATTTAGATGTATGTGCTAGGAAAAGGTATCTTTCTAATAAAAACTGTTCCATCCCTCTATGCATTTCTGCACCAAATTTTACTAAGGAGCATAGTATAAAACTATTTTGTAATTGTATCTACTTCCATAAACACCCAGAATCTCCTCCTTTGTCTTTTATAAAGAAATGCCAAAAAATGTTTGCCTGGTATGAATGACAATATTTAATCTTCACCCAAATTTAGGTAATTTTACACATATGAAAACTAAAGTGTAGAGTCATTAAATATTAATATTAAATGTCATAAAGATTGATGGTTTGAAGCAATATATGGGCCTTGCTTATGTCTTTCTTGTTTTGTTGATATTCTTTTCTTGTACTATTGATGGAATCAGGGCCTCCTTTGTGGGAGGCAAAGGCTCTAGTATTGAGTTCTTCTCTCAACCTGAAATTTGCTTACTTATCACATAGACACATAATCACACAAGTAGGAGACAGAATAATCACAAACAGGACAGAGGAAGTGGCGCTTTTTTAACATTACACATACTTAATAGGAGACCAGAAAATAATCACTTTCTTTTCATAATCCATCTCTTTCTCAAATGATGTTTACTCAATTGTTAACTGATTTTGGCTTCATTATAAAATAGACCATTGGTCAACTTTAGACTTATAAATTCATTCTTAATTAGTCCAAAATGACATAACTACATAACATTTTGACATTTTAATTGTTGTGTATTTATTTTCTTATTTCGTTTTAATGGCAAAATGGATCAATCTTTGGTCAACTTTAGATTTAAAATCTAAATATAATTATTCTATAATAATGTGTTACACAGCAAGTTCAGCCACATAAGGCACAATATTAAATGTTTTACAAAGACACATCATCTATTTTAGAAGGATATTTCTGTTTCAAAAAGATCAGTATCTAACATTATTTTATTTGTTATTATTTTACATTTATTAAATTTTCATAAAGCATTAAATTTTCACACACACTATATGGCAGCATTTGTGATTTTGATACCTCAGGATATTTTATAATAACTATTTATCAAATATTGTCAACCCCTTTATTTTAATTTATTTTAATTTTTTACTCATTGACTTTACATCCCACTTGCTGCCTTCTCCCACATTGCCATTTCTTTCCGCTGACCATCAGACCCTCTTCTAGATCGTTCAGCTATACAGACACAGTCCCTGGAGCTTTCTGCTATCTTCTAACAACTGAATATTAAACAATTGTTTCACAAATTTCTCTTCTTCCTATGCTTCCAAGCCCTGTTAAGTACAGTCATACTCAATTTTTATGAAGTCTACCATTTAAACTCACATAGGGATAATTTACATGGTTCTTGATTTTCTGTCTTGGATTATCTCTTACAATAATTATATTCAAGTTGTCATTGCCACAGATAGTGAATATTTAATACTTCTTTTTATTGATTTGTTAGTCCTTGAGCATGTACAGGTTAGCAATAGGACATGGGAAGAAGGGGGATATTACTTTTCAACAAAAGGAGCATACTACATTTTGAACAAAACACACCTGCTATGAGTCACCAAAGGTGACAAGAAACGAAGGGAAGCTTTTCTTTGAGTTAGAAGACCGTGACCTATTTGCAGATGTCACAGGACACTCTTCATTTGTTCACTTGTTTGTCCTTTTGGAAGACTTCATTTAAGTCCCCTGAGCCCTCCTCCATCCATCCTGAGAGATGTCATTGTAGTACCAAACCACTATAGCCATCCACTAAACAGATATGGAGAATTCATGGTGACAATAGCATATATTGGAGAGTAGACAAAATTCAGCCACTTTTCTCCCCTATTGACAGTTCTGTTTCTGCTCTTCCTCTTTTCCCATTACTTGATCCTTGAGGGTGTGATATTAATGTCTTATTTAAGAATTAATCCTCAAGCCGGGCGTGGTGGCGCACGCCTTTAATCCCAGCACTTGGGAGGCAGAGGCAGGTGGAT
>NW_022196913.1:87236247-87246190 GCF_008632895.1 Mastomys coucha
AAAAAAAAAAAAAAAAAAGAATTAATCCTCAACTGATGCTTATTCTAAGATGACATCATTATGGACATATTTAAATATATTTTCTCATGCAATTTAAATCACTTAATGAGTTTTTAGTTGAATATTAAATATAAAATATTAAAGAAATCAAAACTTACAAAGATGCCTTTGAAAAATGTCGTAATCAATGGAAAAGTTCATTGTTAATTAAGTAAATAGTTTTATCTTAAACTTTAAAAATAGCTATGGATATCACTCTAAGTAAAAATTAAATGCTCAATATATTTAAACAATGAACAGGATCTAAATCTTAGATTTAGGTCCAGAAGACAATGGCTCTTATATTTGCAAGTGTGTATATGCAGCCACACAAACAACTGAAAATGTGAAACAAAGCAAAATAATATTAATGAAACAACTAATAGAGACAGTAAACTAAATTAGCTAGTCAATATTTAAAATTTTGTAAGAAAATTATGAGACAAATAGTTTAAAATCATTTCTAAAACTAAATATTTTATATTAAGTAAACAAATAATTTAAAATGGAACACAGAATATCAAATATAATTTTTTACTTGATGCAAAAATCTGAAAATCTGATAGTGCCTTTTTCTAGTTTTGGTGATTTCATTCAAGGTGAAAACTGCTTCAATTATTACCATGGTATATTTTGATGAAAGTTGTTTAAGTTTTCATGGACACAACCTAATTGGCTAATGAACTGCATGGCTTAATTAAATATAGATTCTTCTCTAATAAAACATAATATTAATACAGTTTCTCCTCTATTTCTCCCAGTTTCTCTTCCCCTCCTCTCCTCTTCCCTCCAGTCATCTCCCTTTCAGTCTTTACATAGAGAAGAACAGGTTTCTAAGAAGTAACAACAAAACCTAGAAAAATTAAATATAAGGTATAAAAGACAATCACATCAAACTTGGAAAAGACATGACAACAGAAAAATAAAAAAGGCCCAAGAGCAGGCACATGAATGAAAACCCATTTGATCACATACTAAAGAGTACAAGAAAAGAAGTAAGTGGAAAACTATAGTATTTGTGCAGAGGATCTGATGCAGACCTATGCAGGCCCTGTTCTTGCTGTTTCAGTCTCCGAGTTCATATACACATTGCTCAGCTCTTTTAAAGGGCCTTTTCCTCCCTCAGCTCTGAGAGACCTTGGAGTACACAGCTCTAAATATGGTTGTCTTCATCAAATCTTCCCCCCATTGCTCAGTGAACCCCGCAGAAGAGGAGGCAGAATGATTGGGGGAAGACAGGGGGTAAAGAGAACATTTAGTCACTTTTAAAAGTTTACATCACTTAAAACTTAAAATAAACAGGATTTAATTAGTTTCCATCAATGACAGCTTGATGTGTCTGTGAGAGGCAAAATACCAGGTTTTGTTAAAATTTAAATAAAAAAGACATTGTGTTATTCAACAGTGCTGTTGATAGAGTTTTTTTTTTTTTAAATCCTTCAATACATCCATGATCAGGACATGAATCATCTTTAATTTTAAAAACTGTTGAAGGAAAGAAAAATAATTCATAGATTTGGAGAATTTCCATATTTTTGTTATGATTGTTGGTTGAGCTATGGATGAATTTTGAAAATATTGAGTATTATGTTATTTCAAATTCTGGATTTACTTGAAACCAACAGAAAGTTTGCCAAAACAATTCTCAAAACAAATCTGAAGTCTGATATTTTTCCCATTGCTACCATGGCAAATGCGCACAAGAGTTTTATAAAAAAATGAATCGGGGAAAGGACCAATGTGCTAAGTTGCTAGAAAGATACAAAATTCACATTGCAAATGGACCTTTTGTAGTACAAAGATATTATAATTATCTTAACTATTTTCACTTCAACAAATATCCATAGCATGCTTAATGTAATTATCAATGGAAAGCAAATAGCATTGAAATGTATCATATAAACAAGTTATTGATATTATATCAATATGTATATGTTGAGACATGTGTAAAATAGTGTTTATTATATACAATAACACCTTCATTTTGATGTTGAGGAAACCAAGATGACAGGACAATTAACCTATTTATATTGCAGATTAGCTGTGAAATCAATATGCCTTGTGTTTTAAGTTACTTTGCTTCCTTAAAAATTGATAAATAAATCTGATTAATAGGAATTATGACACTTATAAAGAGTGTGCTCATAGACTACTCACTTTATAAAATTATAAATAATTTTCTAGGCAACTACAGTGTTTCAACTGTAGGGGTTATGATTTCTAAAATGACATGAAATCAGTTTCATAAAAGTTTAAGCTCTGAATTTTGTTGTACAAACATGCAAAATTTAAAGTTCAAATATTACTTAGGAATGATCATTTTTTTCAGAAAAATAGAGTAACAATTAACTATGTAACATATAATATATTTCAAAATATCAGTGTAAGGATAAAGCTCTAACAGAAAATTAATTTAATGTTTAAAGACACAGAATTCCTGATTTGATTATTTAACATTGTAAGCATGCATCATAATAAAATGTATAAAACACATTTTTGTTTTGCCTCCAGTCACAGAGCCCCAATCCACAGCTGTAACTGCCTCCAAAGAGGTCTGTGGAAACCTGAGGCAAACAGCTGTACCTGCTCCCAGGAGGGCTACTCCAATCTGGGACACTCATGCCAGCCAACACCAGGGACAACTAGATGATGTCAAAAGGGCAAGCACAAGAACATAATCATCAGAAGAGAATATAATGTGGCACCATCAGAACCCAGTTCTCGTAGTACAGGAAGCCCTGGATACTCTAACCCAGCTGTAGAGCAAGACTCTGACTTTAAATCTCACCTCATGAAGATAATAGAGGCCTTCAAATAGGATATAAATAATTCCCTTAAAGAAATACAGGAAAACACAATCATAGAGGCCATAGACAGGAAACAAGTATGTCCCTCAAAGAAATATTACCAAATGCCTTCAAACAGGTGAAGGAAATGAATAAAATAATCCAAGACCTAAAAATGGAAATTGAAGCAATAAAGGAAACACAGCAATCCCTGACCCCTGGAAGCACTTCAGAATCTGAGCCACCAACCAAAGAACATACACAGGCTGGAATGATCCTCCCCAACCATACCTACGAACCAGACAGGCACCTTAGTCTTCATGGGTGCCCCATCTGATCTGGCCTCAGTGGGAAAGGATGCACCTCATCTGGCAGAAACTGACTGTGCCAGGGTCGGGGGATACCCAGGGTTCCCACCCTTTCAGAGAGTGTGGGAATGAGAGGAAGAGACATAGTGAGAAAGAGACCAGGGGAGGATGGAATATCTGGGATGTAAATAAATAAAATTTTCTCCACAAAAATATACACAAAATTAAATGAAATTATAAATGCAAGAATAGAAGCAAATAGACTACCATAAAATATTTAATATTAATTACTTGGAATTTTTATTTATATCTTACTGAAGAAGAATAGCAAACTGTTATCCTCATCCCACTGTTTTAAATTAGTAGTAGGAAATTTCATGGTTTATAGCAAGCCTTAATCATATATAGTACAAAATTCAGTGCTGAGAGCTAGAGTGAAAAATTAGAGGAAAAACAAACATTAAATTTTTTCATTTTTTAATTAGACAAATGGCTACAAGGTGAATATATGTAAGTTTAAGAATACTTTCAATATCCTTGATCTCAGTAAGTGAAAATCAAGAGTTGCAGTTGTACGTAATGATATATAAACTCATTTCAATACCTTTTCAAGTTATTCAATAGTGAAGCACAGTTATGTGTTTTTATGGAACTGAAAACATACAACATGAATCAAGAATGATCTGCCTCCGTGAATAGATTTTGTGACCAGGAGAAAAGGAGTACATTGCTAATCAGACAATATATACTCCATAGGCAAAGAAGTGTGTCAGTAGGGAAAGTGGATGTAGAAACCCTTTGATGAACACAGTAAAAAGAAAACAATGATACAGGAAAGAAGTGTGTCAGTAAGGAAAGTGTATGTAGAAACCCTTTGATGAACACAGTAAAAAGCAAACAATGGTACAGGAAAGACAGGGATCATGTTTGAGACAAGGGAAATATAGCCCTTTAAAACTATGTACAGTTTGTTAAAAGTATTTGAACTAGACTTTCAAATGCTGAACACATTTTATAGTGTTCTGCAAAGGACAAATTATTTTTTCTGTTATTATTATTGTCTAATGATAAACTTACATACATTATATATATATATGTGTATATATATATGTGTGTGTGTATGTATGTGTATGTGTGTGTGTGGGTGTAAGAAGCAGCATTCTTTTATGAAAACTGTGGAGTTTTGAAAAATTAAAGATATGATTTTTAAATGCATTACATATATTTTCATTTTGATCCAGTGTCATAGGCAGTAACATTTTCTTAGAAGAAATTTTCTTCAAATTTTAATATAGGAAGAGTAGGTAGTGACAATTCTATAAAAATAAAAGTAAATTTCTCTTTAAGATGTAAATAATGTGAACAAAATCATTTTTAAGTTTTAAGCAAAATTCAATTGACCTACACATATATATGTGGGCTATATTTTTCTATGAACTTATTCAGTGCATACAGCTCTTAGAGTAATAATATGTAAGCTTATACTACATTTTAAACAAAGATTTTGTTTGAGTGATAATGTGTTTTGTTGTTTTATTTTATCTTAAGTAGTACTTTTGTATCAGAAATTTTGTAATAGATAAACAGGTGTATCTCTATTTTCATAACTTAAAAATCTTGCCATGATTTACAAGGCAAACCAAACAATGTAGGTGTTTTTTAATGGTGAAAACGAATAAGAAAAAAAAATCTGCAGAGTATATTCTCCTTTCCTTGTCTTCTTAGTGTTTTACTCTATGCCAGTCCATATATATCATACTCATTACAGCTGCTTCAGCTTGCTTGCCAATAGCATTAAAATGTAACAAGAGTTTTCACTAGGCACTCTTCTACAATCTACTAAATTTTTAAAAGTTGAGTAGTTGGCATTGGTAATTATCAAGTCTCTAAAACAAAAAGTCAAATTCATTCATGTTGTTGAAAACTATCCTAATTTCATTTCTATAAAATATGTCAGCCTTTCAAGTATCCACTCAACTGTTACATCTACTAAGAACTGCAGAAAGATTTTAGCATCTTAGCAGTTCTAGCACTCCTACAAACTAAAAGGGAATGCAATACATTTGCTGCAATACACCACCTCCATCAACACTTCAGCTTCCTTCCCACATTTGCTAGTCAAATAGAGAATGTGAAAGCAAAGCCAACACTTAACCTTTACATGTTTTCACCTAAACATTTGCCTCTTTTAAGCCAATCACCTCTAGTGGGAGCTATTGTTTTTCCTGAAGATATTTACAATAAAGTTAATCAAGTGGAGATATATTATTTATCTAATATAAGTAATGAGGAAACCCAGAAATATCAAACTGACATTAAGTATCAGATAATCAAACTTGAATCTTGCTATTTTATATCCATCAACATACAAAAATGGAATCATATTACAGAATTACAAATATATTTAATAGTTAACATATAGCATTGGCAGCCTCTAAAACATGAAAAATGATAGTAACAACAAAAGTCAATGAATCATCTTCAGGAAGAAAGTCTAAGTAAAACACCATGATGCTGTCTGTAGCAAAGGAGAGCATAACACAACCCGCTCCCCAAAGAAAGTACTCCTGCCCAGGAAAATGAAGAGCAAATGAAAAACACAAAAACATGCTTAGGGATTTAAATTTATAAAATCAATTCTGGACACAAATGTTTCAACAACAAAATGAACAATTTCAGTGAGCCCTACAATAATGCAGAGATCACATCTTCAAAAGAGATACAAGTTATTATTAATAATTTTGATCCTAACAATTTATTTAGAATAAAACAAAGACACAAGGGAAAGTACAAACAGTGAAATTATGGATGGGAATAAAGGTATGTTAATTTCTGAACTGAACAGAAGATTTAATAGGGTTGTAGGAAGCTACAGAGAGGTTTCCAAACAAAACTAAAATGTATTTCAACAGTTGACTTTGTTTAACCACAAGAAAGACATGCAAGGCCTTGAAAACTGTATCTTTCAAATGAATTTCAGTGATACCAGAAAATAAGGAAACAGCTTGTCTTAGTGGATTTGTGGGTGACATTAATTATATTCTGTTGGTTAAATAAGGACCGATTTGGGTGGGGGATGAAGGTCCTGGGAGGAGTTGAAGGACATGTAAGGGTGTGTACATGTCACCACGCATCACATACACACATGAAATTTTAAAGGGAGAAATTTAAATTAAGTTATAAAAGAAGCTGGGCAGTGGTGGCATGCGCCTTTAATCCCAGCACTTGGAGGCAGAGGCAGGTGGATTTCAGAGTTCGAGGCCAGCCTGGTCTACAGAGTGTGTTCCAGGACAGCCAGCCAGGCAGGGCTACACAGAGAAACCCTGTCTCAAACAAACAAACAAACAAACAAACAAACAAAATTATAAAAGAAAGGGAGAAAAGGAAGATTGATAAAAAGAAACATATGACAATGAATCCAGTAGTTTTCAGAAACTAGCTGAGGCTCCATAAACATCCACTCTCAGGTGCATGTTTTCTAAGAGGTGTGCCAGAAATAGTCAATGTGAAATGAACTCCGTGGTGGAATTTATGTTTAGTTGGTTGGTTTTTTTGTTTTTGTTTTTATTCCCAGGTGTGGATGTTTCATTTTATGCAGGCATTTTTTTGTCTTATTGGTTTTTGATATTTGTTGTTGTTGTTGTTTTTATGTCCGTGTGATTGAGAGGCAGAGGGAAGGAAGAGTGTATGAAATTGGGTAGTTAAGAAAGTGGAGGGGATCTGGGAAGCGTTGGGAATTGGTCAAGACATAACAACAATATGTATTTTATGAAAAGAATTTAAGTTTAAAGATAATCAAAAAGTAATTAGAATAATAAGGCAGGTTAGAATTAATGGTACATAGTTCAACTGAACAGTAAACTAGAGATTTCTGGGAATATTAGAACTCAAGTTAGCTGAGGAGGTTATAGAACTGGGTAAAGAAAGACAAATTTCAACAAAGTGGCTCACGCGCTAAGGCAATAGTGATCTGGGTTTTATACCAAGTACCCCAACCATAGAAAGAGAAGTCATATCAGAAAGTTGTATTATGACCCTTACAAGCATGCCCTGGGATGTCCAAACCCACTGCACCTCACACAAAAGAATAAATGTAATTTTCTTAATTCTAGGAGAAAAAGACAAACTTTAAGCTAATAACTATTAACACATAGAAGTAAAATAATACAAAATTAATATGTTCATTTCCATAAATAAGAGATATGCTAATATTCTATGATGCTTCATTCTAATGAAGATAACTATTATTTGTTAAAATGAAAAATTTTACAAAGCTCTATGCAAAGTTCTATGAAGAGTTTCAGTTGATGAGAACATGAATAATCACCTTCTCTATTTCTTTGTTATATGCCAGAACTAGAATAAGCACAATTTTCTTAAATACAGCCAGATTATGGTAAGAACGATAACTAAGTTATAAATACATTCTATGGCAGATGTGAGGAAATGAGGTTTAATTTCAACTAGTGGGTATCTAGAGAGCAAGGATACAAGGATGGAATTTCCTGGAGATAAATATACAGAACATATTTTAAACAAGAAACAGTTCAGCAAAACTGAGGATTTTTAAGAAGCACTAAGTCTTCTACACTGGGCTAGCTGATCTTTGGAGAGTGGTAATAAAATGCAATGTTTCGGTAAAAACTCAGGTGTGGAATATATTAAATGTCAGAACGACGTTTTAGAAAATGAATTATTTATAAAATCCCTTCTAAAAATGGTATCCAACGTATACATGGCAGATATGCAGCATGATCTCCATGTGGTTGCCCTCACAAGTAGAGTGGGAATGGGGGAGTTGGGGGCAGGGGGCTAACTGACTCTGTTGCCTCTTTTGGGGTCCTTTTGCCCTAACCAGGCTGCCTATTATGGACTCAAGTAGAGGATATTGCTAGTTCTGCTGACACTTGATGTGCTGGAGCTGTTTGGTACAAAAGGGCAAGGCAAGGGGAGGTCTTCCTTTCTCAGAGAAGAAAGGGAAGAGGAAATGGAGAGAGGGAGTGCAAGGGTGGGACTTAGAGGAGAAGAGGGAGGGGGCTGTGATCAAAATGTAAAGCAAAGAAATAAATTAAGGAAAATAATAAAATAAAATAAGATTAATAAAACGAAAGTCAAATTAAACATGTATAATATAGAAAATATAAGCAAACTAAGTGTCTAAAGGAAGTTCAATATTAACTGCAGTAAGTGTAAACTGATTGAACGCTCATGTTCAGAGCTCTTGGTTCTTCCAAGTTTCACTACACTTTTGAGAACTAAGTATTCTAGATTCTGGGAGCTACTTCCTCAGAGAAGAAAGTTTGGCCATAGTCATTGTCCCAGAAACAGAATCAGGAAATGAGACAAAGGTCATAGAAAAATGGCACTATTTTTATTATTATAACATGTTAATGTATTAGGAACTTTCCTACTTCCTAGGATATATTTATTCAAGAAGAACCAGTTTTAGCATCTAACAGATGTATAGCATTCAGGACAGCTAGCATTCACTTCTCCCAGAGAGCTGGCACTACTGGGATACTATTGAGTTCATTACCTGGCAACAAAGTGGAATTTTTTTGACCATTGAAACATGGTTAACAAGCTAAAATGTCTTAAACATGTAAAAATCTAACTCTCTCTATATTCACGAACACATAAACACATAATGTGTTATCATATGTCTGGACAAAAAATATTTTATAATGAACATCAATGTTAAGCATTTATTTTTAAAATTGTATTTATTATTTGAGAATTTCATGCATGTATTTTTATCAAATTCTCCAAGGTCTCCCAGGATCCTACAATATAATTTTGTGTTTCTTTTCTCTCTCTCTCTTAAAAACAAAATAAGAATAAGAAAAATAAATCACACACAAAGAAAAAACAAAAATATTTGGAGATGTGAGCTCTTAGCATCCTGCTTAAACAGCCATGCTTGCTCCCTGACATGATGAGTATTTTCTTTCTGGAACTATAGAACAAGTGAACACTTCTTCCTTCTATAAAATACCTTGGTCATGATGTTTCATCATAGCATCAGAAAGGTAATGAAAACCTCATCCAAGTAAAATCAATTGAATTGCATGTTCAGAAATTAAGGTGGCAAACCCTACTGAAACATTTTTACACTAAACAGATATGCAACATTCCTAAACACTGTTTCCTAGAATACATTGGATATCTAAATAGATATCAGTAGCCACCAATAATGGAGCTAAAGAGATTTGATGGGTATTCCAATTCAAAACTTTGTACAGCATAAATTGATTTTTTTTCTGTGCACAGGTATGGCCTAAACTAATTTGGTAAGTTTGCTTTAGTATAGGATAGTTCAGCGTATATTTATGAAGTATGCATTTTTTAGGATGGTATAACAGGATACATAATACTGATGTAGATTTTTAATTATCTCAATAGTCATATTTATTTCAATTAGATTTCTAAAAAATGAAATCAAAGCCTGGAGGGATTGTTCAGAGTTTAAGAGTACTTCTTGCTCTTCCTGAGGATCAGGGTTTGAAGGTCATTACACAAGTCAGGCAGCCCACAGTTTGCTCTAGCTCCCAGTCACCTGATGCCCTCTTCTGTCATCTGCAGGCATTGCACTTATGTGCCTATACCCACACAAAGGCACACACATGGACAAATTATTACTAACAATAAAAATTAAATTTTAAAAGGAAGTTGACTCACAGAACATTTCCAATGCACTCTGGACAGGATTTAAAATTAGGGAAATGTTGATCAATATGGAATGAGGTCTTTATATAGTTTATAAATGTGGCTCTTTCAACCTTTATTTTTTTTTTTTTTTATTTTTATTTT
>NW_022196913.1:87246882-87248971 GCF_008632895.1 Mastomys coucha
GTATGGTAGAGGATTGCAAAATCGATCATCAATAGGAGGAGAGGACCTTGGCCCTGTGAAGGTTCTTTCAACCTTTATTAAATTGCAAAGTAGAAAAATATACAATGAGCTGGGCGGTGGTGGGCGGTGGTGGGCGGTGGTGTTGCACGCCTTTAATCCCAGCACTTGGGAGGCAGAGGCAGGCAGATTTCTGAGTTCAAGGCCAGCCTGGTCTACAGAGTGAGCACCAGGACAGCCAGGGCTATACAGAGAAACCTTGTCTCCCCCACGCACCCCCCCAGAAAAAGAAAAAAGAAAGAAAAATATACAATGAAAAATGCAGGTAATCACAATGCTGAAGTATGGTATCATGACATCTACATCTTTACCACACATGAAATTTTGTTTTCATTTGAGCAGCAAACTCAGCCTAATAAAGAATCCTTTGACACATGTCTAAACACTAATGTGTGTTCTGCCTTTCTGGCAAAGTAATAGGTCTGACCTTTGTGTAATGTCATTCTGATTTTTCCTGTTTCTATTGCCTTCACTTCTTCTCACAGCATGTAAAATAAATAACTGTAAGCTCAGAAATAATAATTACAGGAAAAAGTGTTCTTATATATGTGAAAGGGATCACTTCAAATATACACAGTACATTTTTCTCTCTCCAAAATCTTTGAAATTCAGTTTGATGTAGTGAAAGATGCAAGAGTTCTACCTTGGCAAAATCTACTTTGTGTGTGTGTGTGTGAGTCAATTTAGTATGCAACAGCGACCATTTTAAATACCCACAGGTTTGCCATTAGATAGTGCTGAACATTTTAAAGTGTGTTGATATAAACACACTTTAAAAAGAAAGGGATCTGATTTTTTCACTTGCTAGTTAATTCTTGTTAAGTTATTTCTCATGCTTTCTAAAAAAAAATAAAATAAAATGTGTTTATTTTATGAGATTGGGTGTTTTATTCTGCATGTAGGCCTATAGAGGCCAGAAGATGACATAGGATCCCCTAGGTCAGGAGTCACAGATAATTATTAACTGCTAAGTGGCAGCTGGGGATTGAACCCATGTCCTGTGGAAAAACAGACAGTGTTCTTAACCATTAAGCCCTATCTCCAGTCCTTTAGAGGCCCTTTTTAATATAACGTTTGTTTCTTGCATTTAATTTAACATGCTTAAGTGTGTATGAGTTCTGTGTAGCAAAGGGTGCTCTTTATCCAAATACCCTTCTTGGAAGAGGTGTTGACATCATACAGATCACACGATCCACTCCTGTGCCCATTTCCAGGTGCCATGCAATGACTTAAGTCAAAGCCAGTCAACTTGCTATCCATATTCTAAATCATAAAAAGGAAAGAAATGGAGGCTTACTGTAATCCTGTAGGGTCTTTAGTGGAAGCTTGCAGACAAGTTTGTGAAGAACAGTAACATCCTACACATGAAGCTCAATAAAGAGACAACAGCAAAGCAACAACATCCATCCCCCCCACAAAACAAAACAAAACAAAACAAAAAACAAAAAACAAAACCTAAAGCAAACAAAATGGCCTGCACAATTTAGTCAAAACCCAGAGCGTTTTGGAAGGAGGTGGTAGGGAAGATAAATTTTGACAATGACTAGTTAGTTTTCTTTTTTTTTTCCTTTAATTTACTTATTGATTTTATTTACTGATGGCAGTCCCCCCTCTCCTCCATGTCCTTCCCCAATCCTCACCTCTCCTTCTTTGAGAAGGGCTGGGTGCCCCCTGGGTAGAAACCTATCCTGGCACCTTAAGCCACTGCAGATCTTGGCACATCCTCTCCCCCTGAGGCCAGAGGAGGCAGCTCAGTTAGGGGAGCAGGATCCACAGGAAGAGTTTACACTTCGGGCAAGCTTCAGCTTCAGTTGTGGGAGGATCCACATGAAGACCAAGCTGCGCATCTGCTAACTATGTGCAAGGATGCCTAGATCCAGCCCACGCTTGCTCTCTGGTTGGTGGTTCAGTCACTGGGAGTCTCAAGGATCCAGGTTAGTTGACTCTGTTGGTCGTCTTTTAACTAGCTAGTTTTCAAGGAAACGGAATGTACATCTTACAAGTGGCTTCATGAAATTTCGTGTGTATATTG
>NW_022196913.1:87249052-87273476 GCF_008632895.1 Mastomys coucha
ATAAGGAATAAATGATATAAAACTGCCATTCCATGGTAAAATTTTAGTGATGATCTGAGATTAACATAGGATTATAACCTCAGGGGGAAAAAAACCCAAAGTACTCAGAAAGGCATCCCAGGGACATATTATCAGAGTTGTTCCTTCTGGTACTAGTGCATCCCTAATGAGTATCAGGGATTTTCTATTTTCTTCTTTATTATATTACAAGAAAGAAAGAATGAGTGCTGGGAAGTTAACACAAACTGTAAATCTTCCACTTTGCAATAGAGTATCAATTCTATACCCAGAAGGCATAGGAGAGAAAAGTCGCCAGACGAGCAGCCGTTTATAATCCCAGCATTGGGAAGAGCAGCCATTTATAATCCCAGCATTGGGAAGAGCAGCCGTTTATAATCCCAGCATTGGGAAGGTGGAGGTAGAAAGAGCCTGGTGCTAGCTCACAAGCCAGCCCAACCTACTTCCCTAGTTCCATGACACAGAAAGGCCCTTGTTTATTTGTTTGCTTCGTTGGTTGGTTGGTTTGGTTTGTTTGTTTGTTTGTTGTTGGATGGAATCTAACGAAGTCTTGGGAGCTATACCTGAGGCTGTCATCTGACCTGCACACACAAACACACATACTTGCTTACATAATCACACACACACACACACATAAATAAATAAGAAGGAGGAAGAAAGAGGGGCAGAGACAGAATTACTTTAAAACACTGACTTGTGATGTCATGTGCAGCAAATCACTGTGCCCTGATAATTACCACACGTGTTATTGTAGGATTTAAAAACTAAGCTGAGGCTACATCGTGGAGAGCACAGAGAAATGGCCAGGGAACATATGGAGATGCTTTCTTTTATTTGCACCAATAAAAGTGAAACAATGTCTCTGCCATATTATCTCAAGTTTCTAAATTTATGTACCAAAGTGTAAAGCTAGATTATCGATGTAGTAGGAAAAGGCATGGGTTTGCTCTTATATAGTCAGGATTTTGACTCAGAACTGGGGAAAATATTAACTTTAGTATATGGTCCTTTAGTAAACATTAAACCTACATCCTTACATATTAAATTAGTACTAGGCGACTAGCACATGAACTTTACTGAATAGCTTGTTGGGACATGTTTCAAAATAACATAAATCAGTAGAGCAATACACATGAAGGAATAGGAAAGTGTAATACAACAAATTAATTATTTTAACCTTGTATAGAAAAATAATTCCACTGAACTCTTATGTAGTAAAATTAGCATTGATGGGATGCTGTTATTTTCCTCATCTGCTTCTTGTATTTCTTTCTGTTAGTTTTTGTGCTACAAACTAAAACATGTTTTAACCTGATATATTTATCAAAAAACTTGTGTTTTGTGAAAACATATCTCCAAATAAACACAATAGGGAATAGAAAACCATCATGTTCTTTAAGTTGCATTTCATTATTTTCCACAGGAAATAAGTTCAAGCTTATTACCAGGGATCATTGAATGAACAGGTAAAGAATTCAATTTTAAGGAGTATTATGAAGTATATGAAGTATATATAAAGACAGAGAGGAGCTGTGAAACAGAATCTTAGAAACAGTAGATTAATAAGCAGAATTTTTTATAATGCATTATTTTATATATTTGTACTTACACTGTGGCAAAAATGCTTGTGAGACTTTTCTGCTGTGTAAACTAGTTAATATCAATTAGGTGGACAGATGAGAGCTAACTAACATTTTAACAGAAAAGTAGATCCTGAAATATGTCATAAGATGGACAGTTCCAAATTATATCAATAAGGTGCTATATTTAACTTTCGTACCATAAATTTTATTATATAATTAAATATGCACAACATAAAATATATAATATATAATAAACAAAGGTAGTGTTACCTGTGTTGATACTATCATAAGAACAGAATCTCACCAAATGACTAGAAAATGTCAAGAGTTGTATGATTGCTTTTATAGTGTGTTTATATAAAGCTGATTTGAAATAAATCTCTACGTCTTCTTTGAGAGAAGGGGCAGCTCTTTATATTTTTACAGTCTAAATAGGGGCCTGAATCAACCAATATGGACCTCAGTAGATTACTGAGTTCAGGGTTTGCATCCTCTTGTAAGTTTTGTAAAAATAAAATCTATTGTATTCTTCAAAGCCTAAGTTAGGCTACATAGCTAAACATAATGTTATTCTAATAAAATATAGTGAAATAAATTAGAACTTTACTCAACAATCATTAGAAACAATCAAATTTGGAATTTACATGAGCTAGTGGTGTGCAGCATAAGTTAATGTGTAACATCTGTAACATTCTTCTGGGTCTTCAGGAATTTTGTGTTTTGCAATAAATGCATAACTATAATGTAAAGTGTTTCTAACACAGGAAATTTCAATAGTCTTTGAAAAACTCAGATACAAATAAGAAGTGAACTTCAAACTGTTGCAAAGTGAAAGGGATTCCAAGGGATTAGTGCATTGGTAGTATATTAAAAGAAAGTTCTAATATTTATTTATGATAGTCATCTATGAATAAATGAATGACTGTTGCTAAGGGAGTACAGAGATTGAATATTTTCTAGAGATTTTCAATATGATCAATTTTAAGTTTGCTGTTTTGTCTCATTTAAAGTTAGTTACCAAAAGAGCTTAAACATTGCTCAGATAGTAAGTGCATTTGTTGCTCTCCAGAGAACCCTAGTTTGGTTCCAGCATCCATGTTGGACAGTTTACAAATAACTGATAACTTCAGTTCTAGACTCTCTGACCTATTCTAGCCTCTACATACATCCCCATGTGTTACATAGACAGACAGACAGGCACACACACATACACACACACACACACACCACACAAAAATATTTTCTTTAAATATTAACAGAAAAAATATTCAGGTACTAGAAGAATTTATGGATAAAAATTTTTCATAAGTAATGGGAAGGAATGGAGAGCTGAGGCTGAGATTGGTTCAAAGCACTTGTTGCTCTTGAGGAGGACCCAAGTTTGGTTCTCAGCAGTCACACAGCCGCTCATTGTTCCTGGGATCTGGTGCCCTCTTCTGGCTTCCATGAGCATTGCATGAATGTAGTGAACACCATGCATGTGAACCTTCATACATGTAAAATAATAATAATAATAATGATAATGATAATGATAATTATAATATAATAAAACCACGTAAGCACTAGACAGAAATTTAAGTCTGGTTAGCATGGGCCCATGAGCATTTCCATTACAAATTTTATTTAAGCTGTAGGCTAAATAAAATTTAACCTCACACACACACACACACACACACACACACACACACATACACACACACACACACCCACACACACTAGCAAGCTGGATGTAAATTTGTTTACACAAAGCATTGAAATTAGTTCAGCTGCTTTACTTTAAGCGTCAGCCAAAAGAATAAATGAGAAGAAGAAGAAAGGCCTACTCTAGCTCTAAGTGTGCCCATACATGAGGAAAACCTAAAGTTTCCTCTGGATTTAGGCCACTCACTCCTAGTATTGCCAAGAAAGGAAGTTGCTTGTTGGGTTTGCTTCCAGGAGGTTCTGTCGCCTTTCTTTTCCCAGGTCTTCACACTTTGATCTGTTATCTTGCAAATGCAGCCCCTAGCAACACAGAGCTAGGGACTAAGAGAGGCTAAGCGCAGTTTAATTTTGTTTCCCTATTTGAAGACCAGTCAGATCCTCCTTCTAAAAGCAGTTGCAAAATTTACTTGTCTGTGAGAAAGGTTGATTCAAAACTGAAAGCAAATGCAATATCTAAACATTTCAGATACAATAAATAAATAATTACATTTTAAGTAACTAACAAGAGACACATGTTATATTCACTTTTCTGTAATAAATGTCTCCTAACTGTAAAATTATATTTTTAAATTATTGGCTCAGTTGATAGTCTTAATCATGTAGGTATTATTTTCATGGAAAAATGATAAAAAAGGAAGATTATTTTTCTCAGATTTCCTTTAAATCAGACAACCTCTATAGTGTAAACAAACGAAATAATTAGATCAGCTATCCCTATTTAAAATAATGTTTCAGAAACTAGAGTAAAATGAAAGCAGAAAGCACAGCTGACAATTCTGTTTTGTAACATTAATGAAGAAATATGGAAGGACGAGAAGGAAACATGGTTTTTGATAAATGTGCCACCTCCTAACCACGTTCATGAACTTGAAATCATAAATTAATGTGTAATTTAAAAGTTCAGTAAAATCACTGAATGATTATGATATTATCCCTTTTTAAACTGGAGAATTTGGTGTTTGGACACTTGCAACATCAAGTGGAACTCTGCCATGCAGAGGCACAGAAAATGCACGAGAGATATAATGGAGCTGCACCTTCACTCATGACATTGGGCAAAACCTGAGAGGCCTAAGCACATATGAAAATATATAATTCTATTTGTGAAATATATAATTCTATCCATGAAAAGCATGACACTCCGTACGGATGTTCTCTGAATTGCTCGTGGAAGAGTATTAGGCACTTCTCTGAGTCTTCAGGTTTTTGTATTTATTTACTTCTTTGTTTTTGTTTTTGTTTTTGAAGCAATGTCTCTCTACTTATCCCTAGTGATTCTGAAAGTCAAGGTGTAGACCAGGGTGGTCTTGAATTTACAGAGATTTGTCTGCCTCTGTTTTCCTAGTGCTGGAACTAACAGTGCATGCTACAATGCCTGGCTTGAGCCTTAAAATTTAACAGGGAGGTTTAGATGACATTTCTGAATATATAACTAAAAGAATGAGAATGGAGCTCGGCCCTGTGAAAGTTCTGTGCCCCAGTGTAGGGGAATGCCAGGGCCAGAAAGTGGGAGAGGGAGGGGTGGCAGGCATGGGGAGGGGGGAGGCAACAGGGGTTTGTTTTGGTTATTTTTGTTTGTTTCTTTGTTTTTTGGAGGGGAAACTGGGAATGGAGAAATTTACATGTAAATAAAGAAAATATCTAACATAAATAAATAAATACAAAAAAAGAATGAGAACTTTTAACTATAGAGTTGAGAAAGTGCAATTGTTATAGTTATATCTGAAAACACAACTCATGTTTTCACAACAAAATGCCTATTTTGAACAGTTGTGTAAAATTAGATCATATATTTTTATTAGCTATTTTCTTTATTTATATTTCAAATGTTATCCCCTTTCCTGGTTTCCCTTCTGAAAACCACCTATCCCCCCCTACACTCCCCCCACTTACCAACCCACTCACTCCCGCTTCCCTGTCCTGGCATTCTCCTACACTGAGGCATATTTTATAATGATCATAATGTAAAATTGGGCTGTCTAAGTTCTAAGTTATCCTTCCAAGTTAAGATTGTCATTACCTGCATCCTTACAGTCTTGGATCTGTGTCCTCTGAAAGGATGCCTTCAAAAGGTCTTCCTTTGCAACTGCTCCTCTGCATTTGGGGTTAGGCACAGCAGTTTTCTTCTCCAAGAAGCTGCTCTGTCACAAACCAGTTAGCTTTAAACCTTTAAACCGATATTCATGAGACCCCTCCAAATAGAAAGTGAGAGGAAATGAACTAAATGGCTTGGAAAGTCACTTATTCTAAATGTTGTTTCTCCTTCTATGTGAAAATATACAGCTAGATTGGATGTTTCTAAGTAAGACTATCCACTTTGCAGAATGAAATAGGTTTGGGGATGGAATTGTATTATTAATATTTTTAACACTCTGAAAAAATTATTAGCTCTTGCAAATAAATCTTAGAAAACAGACTAAATGGAATTTAGGAATGCTTTCATTCTTAAAACTCTATAGAAATTGGTAGGAGGTTAATGTTAAAAATAACTATTTGTTTAATCTTATGGTAAGATTGGTAAATGTTTTGAACTAATAGGTTGATATATATATACATATATATATACCACATGATTCATTCATGCTGCTTCTTTCATTCAAATTTTTACTCAAGATCAATGTGATAGAATCTAAGAATTATCACTAATGTGATCTAAGAATTATACTCTTAATTTGTTTTTACCTCTGTGCTAGATTTTTCATTTGACAGAGGAATTGCAATCTCAGGCATTATATTAGCAATCCTTTCCTAATTATTGTTTATAGAATTGCAAAATATCTTCAGTGCCTGTTGTATTAACACAGAGGCAGCTGACTTAGGCAAGCTATGTAAAAGAAGTAGGTAGCTGAGAAACAGAGTTACCTGGTAATGTAACTGCACAGCCGCTGTGTATGTATGACAGGATGGTGAGTCCGACCTTTCTTGTGAATTAATTTCTCTAAGCTCCAGTGTTTTCCTTAAAACTGAAGAAATATGAATACACATGTTTTAGATTTTGAAAATTCTATGAGAGTTTAATCCTTCTTTCTCCTTTTGCTTAAGCATAAGCTAAAAAGATCCTGTCCAGGCTTTGCATATCTTATACAGGAGGAGCAGTGTACCTTATAAATGAAGATAATAATCTGAACTTATGAGAACAGAACTATGACATAGATGCTTGTTTGAAGTTCAGGACTGAAAAAGGAAGGAGAACTATTGTTTGAGATGACCTATTGTTTGTGGTACATAAAAGGTACCACACATAAGAAGTGCAAAAAGTATACTAAAAACACCTCCCCAAACATGACAATGCCTGAACCTCTGTATAAACCAGTTACCCCTGACATCCTGGAATTATAGTCTAACTGGAGTGCCTACTGTATGGCTTTAAAACTCTCTTCAAGGGTAGCCTTTTACAATGGCTAATATGGCATAAAGGAAGAGCTTTATATACTGAAAATAATGAAATCAGCTTTCATGGAAATAACCTGCTGTGTGTTTGTGTGTTTGTGTGTGTGTGTGTGTGTGTGTGTGTGTGTGTGTGTGTGTGTGTATTACTTACTTTCTGCACATTTCAACTTCTCAAGTTAGCAGAAGTTGTTACCTTCCTAGTTTTTTACTCAAATCTCTTTTTAAAAAAATGAAAAGTCCACATGCTGGAATTATGAGATTAACCAAATAACATTATTAGGTTCATGAAATTTTTAAGGTAGAGTCATAAACAATATTTTCATTTGCTAAGTAAGATGAAAGAAACTGTACCTATTAAAATACAGACTAGAAAGGACTTATAGCTCTTATGTAGTATGACTAAACTTTAATAAAAATCCATGAGGAAAATAAGAATTGATTTTATAGATTTACATTTTAAAGAATAAATTGTTTCCAGAATACAAAAACAAGTTTGAAACATTTTAAGAATACATAAATACTAACCTATAAACTGAATTCATTTGTGGAGCTATAAAGAATAACAGTCAATTATTTTTAGAAAATACTTTTATATAATTAGTACATATGTTGTTTCAATCTTTTATTACATTATTTATTATTTATGTGTATTCTTTAACAAGCCTGTGTTCATCTCATACCCACAGCAGCAGCATTTGTGTGGAGGCTTGGGGGGAAATTCTAACTGTTGCTTCTCTTCTTCGAGCATTAAGGTCCCAGAATTTGAACTCAGGTTAACTATCTTAGCAGCAGGCATCTTTCTTCACTGAGCCATATACATGATCTTGTATCAGTATTAAGAATATCCCATGCCATTAATCATCTCATTTTGTCCTCACCTAAGCCAGTATTTACCATTGCTTGTATATTTTAAACTACATATATGTAATGATACATAGTTTTGTGTGGTTTCAATTGTTATCCAGTGCTTAAATATAAAATTTTATTGTTGATTATTTTATTTTGTACCATCTAAGCTAACAGAAATAAAATTGAAAAGCTATAAAATAAAAAACATTGAACATTGCATTGTTGCTAATGTTCAGTAAAACAATCTCATGTCAGGAGCCAATGCCCATTTTAACCTCAGAAAATGCACTGCCACTTTCTATGTAGGTGTACTTATTTATGATATATGAAAAGACTCTCCTGATATTTATGAGCATCTGTAGTCCTCTGAATATTATCATTTGTGTCACAAAGAATAGATAAATCTATATAAGTATGCCAGTCAATTGGTATTCAAATTAATCCACATAAGAATGAACAGATGATATTAGTCCAGAAGTCTGGTTAGCACTTTTTTTTCAAATTCTGTTTGTTCTTCTCTAGACACATAGACCCAAGGAGAGACTTACATGATAAAATATGACCAACAGGAATTGCAGAATATTGCTTAGGAGTTGGGTAGTCGTCAATGAGTACTAAGAACTAGTAAGAGGAAAATGTACTCATTGAGGGAAAGTTAAGGACTCAGGGGATAACAGATGTAGACCCTTCTTTTTGCACATGCAAGTTTAATTTAATGGTAGTTCTGCCAAGCTCTTGGCTACATACTTGATTCACATAAATCGCCTGATTCAATAAGTCCACTGAAAAATACAATATTTTATAGAAGCATATGAACAGTGCAGCTGAGGCTTAGAAAATTTGATTTCTCTCTATAAAGGTCCTCATGGCATTACCATTTCAAATGTTTGTGTGTATGTAGCTCTAGCGCCCTGGTTTGTTTGTTTGCTTTCCTAGTTCACTAGAGTGCTTTTCTTTACATTTCAGAAATCATTGAAATTAACCACTTACTTGAGCCTATCTTCTGTAAAACAGGATTCAGTACTCTGCTGATGAGAACCTGAGATTTTTGTTTGGCAGAAAAGTTTCTAGAAGATACTGGTACCCTTTTGTAGAGAAGCCTTGAAAATCACTGCAGTAAATGTGCCTATGAGCTGACAGGGTAATGATGCTATAACTGATGCCCCCAGAATCCCTCTGGCATTCTTCATATCCTTCTGCAAGAATACTATGATAAAGCTATAAGGTTAGACATTTTAGGACTTTTTAATACAATTGTGGGACACGATTATCTTCCATAGAAAATATTAACCCTGCGAAATCCTGAGATACAAACAACAGCCTATAAAATCAATGATTTGCTAAGCCAGTGTTTAGTTCATTTTCTTTCACTTTCTCTGTATTTGAAGGGGTCTTGTGAATTTCTATTTAAAGCTTACTGGTCAGTGACAGAGCAGCTTCTTGGAGAAGAAAACTGCTGTGCCTAACCTCAAATGCAGAGGAGGAATTGTAAAGCAAGGCCTTTTGAAGGCATCCTTTCAGAGGACATAGATCCAAGACTGTAAGGATGCAGGTAATGACAATCTTAACATGGAAGAATAGCTTAGAAATTAGATGGCCCACTCATGCATCATGGTCATTCATTATAGGACCCAATTCCACCCAACTCTTATCTCACAGGTTCAAATTATTATCTGGAGGAACAGACTGAGAAGTGCAGGGAAGCTGATCATAAACATAAGATGGTGAATTCTGGAAAATATTTAAGGAGTTAGTTTCCCTTAATGATATTCTGTAACTTGTTACTCCAAATGAGAACAAATGCCTAATCCAAGAACTAATACAGACAAGCTTGTGTGTGCTTGGTAGTGAATGGGTCTGCACACACACAAATCACTTACTGGCTCACTCTCACAGTAAAAAGATGAAGCCTATAGTTAACGTTCCGTTCCTGTTCTGTCACTACCATGCCCACATCATGCAAAATGGTGATGCTCATTCTATCTGCAAACTGCACTGTGAGTAAAAAGAGAGAAAGCAGTGATATCTAAAGTTAAGTTTTATTCTCTATGTGCTGAGCATTGAATGGTGTTAGGCTCTGTTGCCATCTCACACATTGCTTCTCCTTACTCTTTTAATTTGCAATTTGTTTTCCTTTGAACCCCTGGAAACTTGAAATTCATGTAAAAGAGGGCCTAGTTTCTCAAATAGTCATCTTGCTAAAGTGCCAGGTATCTCAGTAAGAAGACTTCTCAGGTTAAAATTCTCAGACAGCAGCCAGGCAGGGAAGGATAGGTCGGCAATTCCAGCACTTGGCAGCAGATTCAGGTAAGGTCAAGAATTCAAGGAAGCAGTTACACAGTGAATTTGAGACCAGCTTGAGCTACATGAGACACTGTTCTCTGCAAATATAAAAGTTAACCACAAATAAAGTAGTGGAGTTTTTGACACTTGTCAGACTTTCTGAAAACTCTTAAGGATAAGTACAAGAATTCATCTCTTGGGAGACAAGAAGTATATCTGTCAATAAGGAAGGGATGTGTTCAGCTTAGTCCCAGTCCCCAGGCATGCACACACACACACACACACACACACACACACGTTTATTTTCATTTAAAATCTTAGCAAATATCTTATTTAGTGCCTTTTGTTTCCCCAGCAGCACAAAGGCATTGCTGGCTGCCTCATGGAATAATTCTACTGTGTGTAAAACCAGGGATCTGCCATTTTCTGCCAGTGTTTCCTGCCTGTACCAGATATGCGTCCTTCAAATTTCTGCAGCTACACACACCAGATGAGACACTAGCTGTTCAGAACAGGCAACCTTGATGGCCCCTGCGACAAAGTCTGAGATCTGTAAGTACTTAATTCATCCAGTGATTCTTCCTGTTTCTCCTTGAGAGATCCCAAGGGAGCTGCTGTGTCCTTTTCAAGATGCTGAAAGCTGCTTCTTTCTTTTTGTTTTTTTTTTTTTTCCCTCCTCACACATACTCCTGCAACTAAAGCTTGTAGGAGTACTACTTCCTGACTCTCCCCACACAGAACATTCCAGAAACCCCTGGACTGCAAGTGGGCCTTTGTGATTGCTTCCAAGGAGACAGAAATCTAGGAAATTTCAGCTCTGAATTTCAGGAACCACAGAAACTGTCCCAGGACATAATATTGGACTGGCTTTTGGAAAGTATTGGTGCTAAGTCTGCAGGAAGGAGTGGCCTTCAAGAGGAAGGGAATTCTCCTTCTGCCTAGGTGGTGGTGTATACAGAATCTCCATTTTATTTTCATTATGCAGTGCACGGCAAGCTTTATAGACTTTCTTTCAGCAATCATCTGGCCACAGCAAGAGAGCAGGGAGACCCCTTGGGGTCTCAGATGACTTGTGCTCTTTGGTTCCTCTCTCACTGCATCTTCCCATCCCTGCCCCTGCCCCCTTACCCTGGAACTCAATTTGAGCCTTTTGCTGTGCTTTAATCTCAGAGTTACCACTCCTTGTTGTCTTTTGCCTCAAAGCACTAACAGTGGGAAGGTAGAGGATCTCATAGATGCTCATTTAGGGATGTCTCCACATTTTGTCTTCCCCTTCCCCCCCAAGACCTTTGGATCTCCTAGAGGGAGTGCTTCTTACAGAAGTCCTGGGAGTGAGGACAGCAGCTGTCTGTTTGGAGAAACCTGCCTTTATATCCTTTCCTCTGTCCAATCTCAAGACAATTGTGTTATCAGAACAGGAGACAACCTGGAGCATAGGGAAAAATTAACTTGACATGAACTCCAAAAAGCTACACAGTCAGATATGTACACAGTCACTTCTACAGGGCCCACTGATGGGTCTTGGGTGCAATTCCTTATCCTCCTTCCTATTAGCCATACACACACACACACACACACACACACACACACACAGAGTCAGGAATCCATTCTTAACCTGGTTGAATCTGTAAAAATTTCAATTCAAAAGTTTTGATTTTAAGAAAAAGAAATAAACATTCACAAAGGAAATGGAAAGGGGGGGTATACCTCCCCCAACTGTGGAAGGCTTCAGAAACAGTGCTTAAATCTCATAAACACTGGGATTACTGCCTTCCAGCAGGTGCTGAATGGTGCTAACCTTGAGACAGGAGTAGGGACAGGGGAGAGTTTGGTGAATTCTGTTGCTGATTTTATTATTTTGTGTGCACAGTGTATTCCTTGAGAAGCTCTCTCTAGATACTCTGCTTGGCTCCCCCCTCCTGATGTGTCAGATGAATGTGTTAAGATTGGAAAGTGAGACTCTCCTTCCCTGAGGACATCAACCTGGCTGGGAACTTTAGGAAAGACCTACAGGGCACAGGCAAATTGAAAAAAAAAGCACAGCTCTTACTCTCCCCTGCTGCCTTGACACTGGCTTCCAGCCAGCAAGAAAGAACTGGGGATCCTGTGTTGGGTACTCCCTCCTGCAGAGCCAAATGCACTGTGTCCTGGTCTTTATGTATTGGAAGTCCCAGAGCAAGCAGGAAGGCTCATCCTTCCTGAAGTACAAAGTCCAGGAGAAATCCCCAAACACACATCTGGAGGGAGAGTGAGACACACAACACCCAGCTCTCTCACTGTTGTGGACAGAAATCTACACCACACGGACCTTCTGCACCCCCTCCTCCTGGCACCCCTCCCCCATCATTTTAGAAGTGTGAGAAAGCACCCCAGAAGTGTCTCTTTACATAGGCAGGACACTTAAGATTTAGGATTTACAATTTCTTTCTAGGGGAAATCCAGACGCCATGCAGCTAGAGGATGCATTTCAAAATTCTCTCTCTCTCTCTCTCTCTCTCTCTCTCTCTCTCTCTCTCTCTCTCTCTCTCTCTCTCTCCCTGCCTCCCTCCCTCCCTCCCTCCCTCCCTCTTTTCCTCTCTTCCTTTCTTCCCCTCCATCTCCTTCCCTCCCTCCTCTTTTTTTTTTCCAAGCTAGAAGGAGATATAGGCAAGAATGAAGCCTAGGCTGCCCTGCCTGTCTGCCAGTTTGTCGATTTAGGTGGATATAAAAAGCTCCAGGGAGTTGGTTACCTTTTGAGCCCCACCAGAGAGGCTCAGGCCTACAAAAGATCACTTTCTCTTCCACCACGAGGCATTTCCTTTCCCTGAACCTCTGTGTCATAGCTCTTGCACTCCGAAGGGAGACGACTGAGGGGTGAAAACTATAGACAGATGGTAGAATCATGGTGTATGAAGAGGTTCCGAGAGAACACTGTGCACCGTGGATTTCCTGACATTCGCCTATGCTAAAATTTTCAGAAACATGCTATGATTTTCTGTGAGCCTTAGGTGCCCAAAGGAAACAATGTGAGAAACAAAAGAGGGATTAGAGACTAGAACACACAATGTGTAAGACAATGCAGCAATCTCATTTTTAAAATAAAAAACCTTGTAGGTGAAATTAAAATTGAAACTGGAGAAATAAGACACTATCAAAATGGGCCCCTCCGGGCCTCGGAGTGAGCTTGCAAAACAAAGAATGCACGCAAGTTTGTCGGAATTGGGGAATAGCCTTGCAAAGTATAAAGTGTCAGACTTACCATCTAAGTACCAGAAGTATGGTAATTAAAAACTTTATTACCATTTAAAAGGTTTTAATGAACTGTGTACTCTTGATATTGGACAAGACCAAAGATGACTATGACATGCAACACCTTCCCAAAGTCCCTAAAGCTTGGAGAGACTCAAAGGAGACAAATTATCTCCCTCCAAAGTGTAAGAGTTGTGGATGAAGGAGAAGTGTCTCCTACTGCCAATACTATTCAAAGCAAATTAACATTCCTTTCTTTTCCTTCGGCGCATTTTCTTCGTAAAATACGGTAGGTGCTGGCAGCCAGAGCTGAAATTGCAAGCGGCCCCGCTCTGCTTCTCTGGCTGACGTGCTCTGCCGCTTTGGCAACTCACTCCTTCTAATGTGCCCCCGAAACGTTTTGGCTCAACAGGTATCTCATGAAAATTCGCACTTAACCCTCGGTCATCTTCTTGAAGGAGACACTTCTACGTTTCTTCCCTCAGCCCGGGCTGCTGCTGGCTGACCGCGACTTCTCCACGCGGAGCCGAGCGCGTGTCTAGCAGGCAGCCCCAGGGCCATCCATTAACCACCCACTCCGAGTGGCAGGAAAACTAAGCCCAGACGTGTCTCTGGTCGCACACCCGGCTGGCGACGAAAACCCCTTGTAAGCAACCTGAAACGGGATTTGTGCAGTAGGCAGACTAGTTACATCTACAATGCTTCGGACAGGCGTTTTGTTCCCAGAAACACCACACACACACACACACACACACACACACACACACACACACACACACACACACACAGCTTTAAATAGCAGGTTGGGGCCACACACGGATCAGGGACGACTTCTTGGCATTTAGAGATGTCAATTAAAATTCGGAACAGACCACCCATCATCGGTCATCGCTGAGGAAGAGGTAACCTCTCCACTCCCCACCTCCCCAAACATGAATTATCATATCAACTGAATGCAAATGTGCTGCCTTCTGCGAGGGGACAGCCAGCTGCAAGCTGGACAATAAAGTGTTTCATAGAGACGCGGACCGATTGCGGTTCAGAGAGGCACTCCTTTACAAAGGAAGAAGCGCCCAGTTTGTGCTGATTGCCTTGGTGCGCCTGGGCCAAAACTGCCCCTCCACCCCTCAAGGCACCAATAAAGCAAAGCAGGGTTGGAAACTAGCTTCACTATGAGCTCCATCCCCCGTGTCTGCTGGAGCTGCTGCGACGATAGAGAAATGACTGTTCAGAAACCATGGCATGAGTCATAAACACCTCCCGAGTATTCTTTGCAGCAATTAATGGGCAGTGGGGTGCAGAAGTTGTAGGATAGCTGTGGGTCTATTTTGTCCCCCAGACTGTTCTTTCTCCAGTGATCCAACTGTCCCTTCCCTTCCTGCTTAGGAATAAATTTTCCATCCCACCCGCCCCCACTCCCTGTCTGTGCATGTGACACTCATTGTACCTGTCTGAACGCAGAGACTTGCCGGGGATTTTCTTTTTGGTCAGCTGCTAATGACTTTCTCCCTACCTTCATTCATCCTCAAAGGTGGATCTTTCGCACTTTGTGGCATCTCAGCCTTATTTTTATTTTTTATTAATTAATTAATTTTTTTTTTTACCAAGCATTTAACAGAGTATCCCTAAAAGCTCCCCTACATTTATCCTTGCATAGGAAGCCACGTAGAAATAATTCAAATTTGTATGCAGACATTCATGTTGCTGTGACCAAGCTCTGGAAGGCTCTGTCTCCTAATGTATTTAAAACCCATGCATTTCTAACATGTTGGTAACTTTGCTGTCCGAAATGGTTAAAAGGCACTCACGCCAGTGTCTTCAATTAAAAAAATAAAAAAATCTGTGCAAAGCATCAGACCCCACGGATTCCACTAGAAACCAAGATAATCCTCACCACTTAAAAAAAAAAAGTCTTGCAGAGGAATTCTGCGTGGATATCCACTAGTTAGAGGCTATAGGAACCAACTCACGTATTGGTTTGAGCATACTGCAAGAATATTTATTGAGCACAAGCTCAATCACCGCATTGAACGCCAAATCTGGCAAGCAAAATGCATTTCCTATCTGAGGGGAGGAAAAGGAGCTGTGAATCAACTCCTTCATCAGTATTGTCCCTATTATTTTATCCGTGAAAATTGCAAACTAAGCTTGCTAGCCTCTCTCAGGCGGCAAGTCAAGCCCATCTCCACCACAGAAGAGGGTACCCCCGAAAACAGACCTACCTTTTACACAAGACACCGTCAATAAAAAGACGAGGTTCCAAAACGTAAATCCACTTTTAATCCCCATTTTCTTCTTCAGGATGAAGTCTAGGCGGCCACATTTAGCGCATCTTCCCGTGCCAGGCTCCCGGGGTTTGGATTCCTTTGCTCTGCTTTCTCCTTTGCGGCTCCCTTTCATATTATTCGCGAGCTCTGGATTCTGGCTCCTCAGCCCAGCGCAGTAGAGTTGTTGCTGTTGTTGGTGCGCGGTCACAGCTCGGAGTGAATGGTGTTTCTGGGATACCACAGCAACCTTGACGAGGACTCAACCATCTCTCCAACGGGGGCACAGAGTCTCCGCTACTCCGGATTCTGTCTTTTCTTTTGCGTTTTTTCCCCTCCACCAAAATTAACCTTAAATCTTGCTCTTTACAACCTACACCAGAAAGCACTAGTGAGCTTCTAAGAGCCCAGCTCTGCTCTCTGATAAACTCCCCACAATATTTGAAATCTCGGGGCTTGGATTATTTTTCCCCCCGAATAGATCAATTCTGCCTGCAAAAGCAGTTCAAGAAATATTATGTTAGTGAGCTCTCCATTGCAGAGAATATAGAAGCATGCTAGAGGAGAATTTTGAAAGTGAAGATCTGCGTCGCTTTAGGAGAAACAGTGAGGATAATGAATTGGGTTCCATCGATGCCCACGTCGCTAGAATGGGGCATGTGTTACTACAGTAGTTGCTTATATCCCAGACAGCTTTAGACATCTATTACACTTTGATTTAATCCAAAAGGGAAATCACAGATAATTTATTTGTACGCACAAATTTACATAAGAGAATACCAGGGTGTAAAAACCGTGACAAGGGTTTTATTATTTGGTAAGCATATGTCACCCGTGGCTGAGGCTGGGGTAGGGTTGGGAGGGAAGTCAGAATGTTTCCCTAAATAGTTCATTTTTTTATCTTGCCCAACCTCCTTGTAGCCGGTGTGCAACAGCAGTTAAACCAGTTGTGCCTGTCGTTGATATCTAGAGAAAGCTAATTTTCCCTAATTCTGAATTGATCTCAAATATGTAAATGGGAGGTTTCTTTCAAAAGGCAAAATGTATATGTCTATACATTTGGACTTGGCAGCCCATAAACCAGGCAAGGGTTAAGACTGAGTTAAGAAAGAGTTCTTGCGCCATCTACTGGCCATCTCCAAGCCTCCCGCTTCTCCTTCACATCTAAAGGGACCCTGTTGTATCTCATATTGAGGAGATCAGTCCCTGAGTGTTTTTCTTAGGCATACTCATTTTCGAATCTTTTTTTTTCCAGGCCAGATTCTAACCCAAATATTTTAGTGGTAAAGTTCCAGAGACCAGAGTCCATATTGTCGATCTGACCCTTTCGAGAACTTGGTGCTAGCTCAAGAGTTAGGTAGGGCTGCAGTGCAGACTCTGGAATAGGTAATTGCCAGTGCCTGTCCGTGGCCCTATTTGCATGCAGGGAAGGATGGTGGGGAGCGTCTTTGTGTATCATTCAAACAAACGGACTGCACTGTCTTGAGTTTTCAGCTCCCCACCCTACTCACAAATGGTGAACCCTGCCCCGGTGCAGTATGCAATCACCCTGACCAGCCTTTGTCCCTGAGCTCGCCTTGGAGCTGGCAGCTCAGTGGACCAAAGGCAGTTGCGTCTGGAGGGAGTTCTGCTCTGGAAAGTGAGCACCCAAAAAAGCGCCCACAGTCGTCAAAAGCAAGTGGGTTCAACCTATTAGATGGATTCTCAGCTGCTCCCTGGGAATGTAACATTTTGTGTGAGTCTGCCATTGAGAGAGAGAGAGGGAGAGAGAGAGAGAGAGAGAGAGAGAGAGAGAGAGAGAGAGAGAGAGAGAGAGAGAGAGAGAGAGAGAGAGAGAGAGAGAGAGAGAGAGAGAGAGAGAGAGAGAGAGAGAAGAGGATAGAGCAGGAGAGTGCACACTGGGGCTGTCATAAGGAATAAGGCTGCTTCTTTATGGAAAATGATGGAAGGTGTTTTTGTTGTTTGTTTTTTCCTACGCGTAGGTGTTTTCTCAAGTGTTTTTGCAGTGCGCTTGTGTGTGTGTGTGTGTAAAAGAGAGAGAGAGAAAAAGAGAGAGAGAGAGAGAGAGAGAGAGAACTGGGATTTCTCTTTTGAGTAGAGTTCAGAAAAAGCAAAACTGTAGACGCCCAACTGACCTCATTAAATTTCAAAGGATCATTTAGAAGCTGCAGGGCAGAATACCATTCCTTCCCAACAGTGCCCCTGTTACAGCCTGCATAGGCAGATTTGGAAAGAGAGTGGGGGCAAGGTTGGGACTAGACTGCAACTGGGAGGATCAACACAGCAAACGTCATTAGCCTGCTCAGCCACCTTGGCAGTGGCAGTGGCATTGATTTCAGTGTGTCAGGGTACTTTGCTGCGACTGTTGCATTAGCTGGGCTGAACGATGAGGTAGATGCACACTTAATGAGAACACAGCCCAACATTTCTTACCAAGCTGCAGAGGTTAGTCATCTCAGCTGGGTTTACTTTAGAGTAACTCATCTATTTGAACTCATATGACTATCCCTCTTAAACTAAAAGAAGGTGGTTTCTCAGAAGTTTGGGGAATTTTCATTGCAATTATTGTTTACAAAATAAAATTTGGTCCAAGCATCAAAAGGGGTGCCAAGACACCGGATTTCTATTGCTCATTATCTGGTTAGATCATAATACATCGAATATCACGATAGTTTCCTGTTCCTACAGCTTACCATAAATCACAAACCACTTCCAACTCACAGCTTCCAGCTTCTGAGACAGGATAGAAAAACCTCATATTTTACAGTCAGTAAAAGTTAAGGCTTGATGAAATGAAGAGGATTATCCGAGGTGATCATCAGGAGCCCTGACTTGCAGTCTGATATACTTAGGTCTGGACCACACTTACCTTTTATGAGCAGGCTCTCTTCAAAGGAGTGTTTCTGAAGATATTCTGGAAACACAACCATCAGGCAGTGTCCTGGCTGAGCAGTCATTCAAGTCACCCAGAAGGAAAAATACAATAGCCAACTGTATTTGGAAGCAGGAACCACCCTTTGCTGCACACCTACACTAAAGCAGCAAAGGTGAGTGTGGGTTTGTCTAAGACTGTCAGGGAGACTAGAAAACCGTTTCTCATATAATAGCAAACATTAAGTGCTTACTGTAGAGATGTGGACTCTATGTTTGCTGGCATATCTTAATCATCACTACAAACTTTCAGATAAGGGTGGCAACTGTCCTTCTAGATGAAAAACTGGTTCTTGAAAAGTTAACTATTCTGCCTAAAACAAAGTAATAATACATGTGTAGATATATTAATCTGACTTGTTTGAACTCTTAGACAAGGTACATTTCTCCTCTATTTCATGCAACATTTGCTCCAGGAGATGCTAGTTTTAAAAGCTTAGTCATTGCAACCATAAGAATTTTTATATTGTCCCCATATAATTACAGAAAAACAATAATTGATAATATATAAAAAATCAAGTTTTGAAGCACATGCACATATGTAAAGAAAATTTAATTTATAAATTTTAGTCCCTAAAATTTCTTCTCTCCATTTTCCTCTATAGCCACTGGCCATCTAGCATACAGGTCATGAAAACTGAGTTGGCAAGGATCTTGAAGACAATCACAATGATTAAGTTCCCTTAAGAGCTTTTAAAAAGAGTGCAGGTCAGAACCTAGAAGTGCCAGATCACAATTTCTTCTCAACTCATGCCCAACTTATGGGTTACAATGAACTTAGACTTTAAGACAGAAATGATCTGTTACTAAATGGGAACCATAAATTTCTTTCCAAAAATTGTCCAATATTAATATAGCTGCTTGACATTTGTCTATTTTAACACCACAGAAGGAAAACAATGGAATTATGAATAATTAATTAAATCAGAATATGTATACTAAGAAATAGCTTGAAAAGTAGTTTCTTTGACTTTGGATAGAAATACATGTGTTTTTAACTGAGTGATGAACTTAAGAATATTCTTCATTTGCTCCTGCTAATGTGCATCTTTATACAAAGCTCATTGTTTTATATAGCCTTTTATTATTATATAAATGTATTATAAACATTTATCTGAAGTCATGGTGTCTATTGAGTGTAGGTACTCACTTGGTAATTAAAAGTGCCAATTAATTAATTAATAAAACATGGGTCTGTGTGAAAAAGAAACTGGGTAGAATAAGGTACAATTGACCATGCTTTAAAGATAAGTGAACAAGATGGTCCTTGTTCTTTCTAATATTATTTTAGATGGGTTCAACGTTAAGAAACTGAAGCTAAATGAGGAACTGATATTTGTATTTTTTCCATTCTTTATTCAGTTATGTTTATAGTTTTTCAAACCCTAGGAAATAAAATGTCTGAGTTTAAATATTGACTTTAGAATGATGAAGGAATTCTAATTTAAGTTTCTTTCTTCCATTAGCAATAATCCATATTTCTTTGAGAAGAAAAAGGTATGGTTCCTAATATTCACTCTACATGACTCTGGAGGAATCAGTCCCATTGAAGAAGATAAAGAAGATAAGTTGTTGGTCAGGGGTAAAGATATTTGGCTTCTTGCTGCTATTAAGGATCACTGGGAGGCACAAGGGAGTAACTTGGAGTGTTAACAAGTGTGCTGTCCTGGATATCTACCCTCTTAAGCCTTGACTTCTCTAAGCAATTTCCTTCATACTGACAATTTTCCATGTTTTAGAGCTCTCAGCCACATTAAGAAAGCAAACAAATTTATGTGTGCACAAGGAAAATATGTTATTTTAAAGAACCAGAGGCCAAAGAAACTTTGAAATGGAAGGTAATCAGCATCTACTGCTGTTTGCATACAAGTCCTTTTTAGGTGGACAAAAGAAAGTTCTAATTGACCTGAACTATACATCTAATAATTTTTTGTTAGTCCTTTAATTTTCTTCTCAACATCTGCCTTCCAAGATAAAGCAGCTTTATTGCATATTGCATATTGTATTTAATATAAGTGCTATGTTAGTCCAGCTGTGTTTCTGTAAAGGAGAGTCATGGCTAAGGAGCTAAGGGATGGAGCATGTGGGATAGCAATCCTGAAAGGCAGAGGGGAGAATTTGTAAAAATGTGTTTATATGAGGAGAGTTTCAACTTGTTCTCCTGGGACTGATTTCACTTCACTTTTCTCCAAGTACGGGGAAACCAGAATAAAAACAAATAAGCGAAGAGTGGCTTTGCAAAGTAGTAAGGATATTGCACCACTCTGTGTTCCATAAGTGATAAAGTTGTCATCTGATGTTCTCTGAATAAACCATGCTTCCCACTGTAATGGATCTCTCATCGTCCTTTTTTAAGTATTGCTCTACACTATCAGCTTTGCAAACATAATTACAGAACACATATTTAGAGTGCAGATCTCACAAAGCACCGACTTTATCAGAATACAGCACATCTTTTAAAAATGGTCTGATCATATAAGCAATGCTGTATCATTTTGTTTATTTTTCAATGTTTCAAATTGGCAATCTTTTTTATATAAAAGCCTATTTTCAAAACTCAGGATACAATAATACTATCGATATGTTTGACTAGGTAATGGTTTGGTCTGTTATGTATTTGCTAACAATGTAATGCCTTTCTGTGTTTTGTTCCATACATCTTTCTAAGGATCACATCTTGTTAAAATTAATTAGTAAATTAATTATTTAATTTGACAACCTGACTGCATGTTCTCTCCCCTCCTTTCCTTCTAATTCTTCTCCCCATCTTCCTACCCCCTCACCTATTCTGATCCTCTTCCCTTTCTCTTCAGAAAAAGAGAATATGCCCGTGGATATCAACCAGCCTTGACATATCAAGTTGCAGTAAGGCTAGGTGCATCTTTTCCTATTGAGGCTTGAGCCACAACCCAGTAGGAAGAAAGAGTCCCAAATCCACACAGTCCTTGCTGCAGTTAGGAGGCCCACATGAAGACCATAACGCACAACTGTTACATACATATGTATAGAGGGCCTAGGTCCATCCCATGCATGCTCTCTGGTTGTCACTTCAGTCTCTATGAGTCCCTATGGGTCTAGGTTAGTTGATTCTGTGAGTTTTCTTGTGATATCTTAACCTCTCTTGTTCCTACAATCCTTCCTCCTGCTCTTCCACAGGATTCCACAGCTCTTTCTAATGTTTGTCTGTGAGTCTCTGAATCTGTTTCCATCAGTTGCTGGGTGAAGCGTCTTTGATGAAGATTATACTAGACTCCTGTTTGCAAGTATAGCAGAGTATCATCAACAGTGTCAAGGATGGGGTCCCTTTCATGTCATGGGTCTCAAGCTGGACCAGTTATTGCTTGACTCATCCCTTACTTTCTGCTCTATCTGTACTCCTGCACATCTTTTAGGCAGGACAGATCATAGGTCGAAGGTTTTGTGGCTGGGTTAGTGTCCCAATACCTTTATTGGAAGTCTTGCCTGGTTACAGGAGATGTCTGGTTAAGGTTCCATAACCCCACTAGTAGGAGTCTTAGCTAAGGTTCCTTCACATAAATTCCTGGTTTCTATTGCCCCAGGGTTCTAGCTCATCCCACATGATTCCAGTTGTTTCTCTCAGTACTCTCCCTCTCAATCCTGATTCCTCCAGTTCCACTCCCCTAATCCAGTCCCTCCCCTATTCATCCATGATGACTATTCTATTTCCCCTTCTCAGTGAGATTTATGTACGACCACCATCCCTTGAGCCTTCCTTATTACTTAGCATCTCTAGGTCTGTGGACTGTATGTAGAGTGGTTATCCTGTGGATTGTAGCATGATTATCCTATACTTTATGGCTAATATCCACTTACAAGTGAGTATATACCATGTTTATCTTTCTGGGTCTGGGTGAAGTAATCTCTTCTACTTCCATTCATTTGCTTTCAAATTTCATGATGTCATCATTTTTAATAGCTGAATAATACTCCATTTTGTAATGTAACTATATTTTCTTTATCCATTCTTTGGTTAAGGAACATCTAGATTGTTTCCAGTTTCTGGCTATTATGAATAAAGCAGGGTGATAGATATAGGTCTATTTGCATTCTTCTACATGTAGACATCCGTTAAACTAGCTCCATTTATTGAAGGTGTTTTTTTTTTCCATTGTTTGGTTTTGGCTTCTTTGTCAAAAATCACATGTCCACTGCTATGTGGGTTTACTTCTGGGTCTTCAAATCTATTCCATTAATCAACCTGTCCATTTTTATGCTAATACCATGCAGTTTTTGTTACTATTGCTCTGTAGTATAGCTTGAAGTCAGGGATGGTGATACCTCCAAAAATTTTTACTGTTCAGGATTGTTTTTAGCTATTCTGGTTTTGTGTTTTTCCATATGAAGTTGAGAATTGCTGTTTCAAGGTCTGTAATAAAAAGGGAATGAACATAGTAGAGTAAATGTCCTAAGGATCACTTCTTTTTGTTTTTTATTGAGAAATCTGAAAATCATCACTAAACAATTTTAGAACTTAAAGTCAGATCTAAGAAAGTGATTTTGTTTTTCTTTGATGCTTAGCTACGATCTCAGAATCGTGCTCTTAGTTTGAGCAAAGCACTTCCCACAAGCAGAAACCAAGTACATCAGATCTGTACTTTTAATTTCTTTCTAAACCATAAAAACCACTACTACTCATAATTAACAGAAACCATTACTCTTTTATAACTTTTATCTGTAAGGCTAATATTACTAAATATCTATAAACTTTTAGATGAAAGAAACTACTGGAGTTAATTTTTTAAAATGTCAAGTTTCAAGTGGATGATTCACCTATGTGACTGAGAGTTAATGTTTGGGCCACATTAAATTATGAACACCTTCACCGTATAATTAGATCTAACTTTCAAATTTTCTATGTAATTAGTAACAATTCCATTTTCCTTGATTTCTCAAATCACTTGAAAAATGATAAATATTGAATTATTTTCCAGAATGAGATCTTAAGAATTTCCCTGCATAAGTCTTCTTTTACTTTTTTGTCAGATAGAAAGGTAAGAGTGACCTTGAGTTTGAATGATTGTTTTGGCTACAAAAAGAATGAAAATCAATATGGCTGATTTGGTTTTGGCTACACATAATCCAATTTAGATTGTAAGTACAAATATCTTTCTCCTCTGGACAGGGATCAATTTCATCTGCACTCATTTTATAGTGGTATCATTTTCACCTGTATGCTAGTTCATTTGTTCTGAGACTCCATCTCAAGGAAACACATACAGGAATGATATATTACTTTATCCTCAAGGAGCTTATAGTACATAAGAGGGGATATAATATATTTTCAATTGACAATGGCTACATTTAGTGTAGAGGGCAACCACACAAAGACAGATTCCCATAAACTGTCAACCTGCTGAGAGAGTCACAGCTAGACAACTGGAAAATACCACCTGAACTAAATAAACATTAGTTACTCAAGAATGATCGGGGATAGGGTCAGGAACTGTATTGGCAGTAAAATTTGAATTCTTAGTTAAAATTTAGTCAGCTAGGATGTTATATATTTGGAAAGGACATAGGGAAGATTGGAAAAATAAAGATAACCAGGAAAGAGTGAAAATAATGATAGTTCTTGTAGTATATTTCAATATCTAGTGGTCCTCAGTGACTGAGAACATATGTAGCCCTCCTGTGATTTGTGTTTAAATATCTCAATCAAGGGAGAAGTTCATTGAATATGCAAATTTATTTGTTGTTTTGGTATTTTACAAACAATGGGAGTACAAACAATGGTAGTAAAATGAATCAATTTACTGGTCTAATTGATTGAAAAAATTAAGTACGTTATTATGAATACATCTATCAGCCTCAACAATTATTTTAAAAGGTTATATACTAAACCTAGTAGGAATTTTGTTTTTGTTTTTGTTTTTGATTTTTGTTTTTGTGGTTGTTGTTTTGTTTTTTGGTCACAGGCTATTCAGAATAACATAGTAAAATTTTCTGGTACTTATATGTGCATTCAGAAAAGAAAATACCCTTATGGTCCATAGCTGTCAATCTGAATTTTGGGTTATTTGACATCTAAAGTAGACTGAGTGCATAGACAATCTAGACACCTAATAAAACCCTTATTTTGGTACAAAGACTAATGCCACGCACACTTGCGTGATGGCGGTATTTGAGGCGAAAACTTCAAGGAAAGTCAGCCTCCTG
>NW_022196913.1:87274020-87317057 GCF_008632895.1 Mastomys coucha
TGCAATGATTGTAAAAGCCTCATGCCATTTTTTAAAGAAATACACTCAGATTTTACACCACCCGTGTGCAGTCTGTTTGTCAAAGCCTTATCCCATGTCCACCTGGCCAGAATCCCTCGTCCTGCGGAACAAGGGGCCCCCGCGAGAAACCCCAGTCCGCGGCAGACTAACAGTGTCTTTGGTGAGATTAAGCCAGCCAACTATTACAACATGTTCATTATTCACTTTAATTTTTAAGAGGATACTTTTCCTGGAATAAAAAATAATTTTGATCATATTTTAGCAAATTGACTCTGAATCAATAAATGAAGAACAAGAAACTACAATCAAAAGAAAAATAATATCAAGCAACTAAAATCCTTTGTGTTTGCTTAGGAAGCATTTCCACTAAGTGGGTCTAAAGGAGTGAAGAGAAAGTGTGTGATCAGATGATCTCAAAGTGGCTCATTCCAAAGAAATACAAAATAATAAAATAAATATTTTCTGGGTCTGATTCAAAATGTGATGATGGTTTTAAAAGTTAAAAATAAGGAATTGAAATTGCTTTTATAACTTTCACATACTTATGATCATAAAAATATCATACAGGCTTTGTCCCACATTTTTATTATTCATTTGTAAAGTGGCAATATATGCTTACTCCAGAAACTTTTTTAAAAATAATAACTTTCCATCGGCTATTGGACAGCCAGTTAGTGTGTTCTTCCCTGGGGATGACTTTTCCTCTGATCTTGGTATTCTGTTGATGCCTGAGAGTCTTTGTGTAGAGTTAATGCCTCAAGAGCTCTTCCCAGCTCACTTTGGTATGTTATTGTCCTTGTTCAGGTCATGTTTTGATGATTCTGTAGCCATGCTGGTGAGACTTCATGGATGTAGCTTCTAACATTTCCAACACCAGGAATGATTGACTCCTTTTGAGTAGGTCTTATGTTCAATTAGGCAGCTGTTGGTTACCACCAAGGCACAAGTGTCACTTGTACAGCGTTAGTGTTATTGTACTATAAAGAAAAATATTTGTGTATGTAACTAAACTAAGAATAATACGAGCTCATCATTCAGAATTTAAGGTGGGGACTGAGTCTAAGGCCAAGTGACATGGAGACACAGACAAGAAGGCAAGCGGGATGGGTCTACAAGTCAAGGAAGACAAACATTTTGGCAATAAGTGGAAAGTAGGAAAAACATGGATTCAACTGAATATCAGTCACTCAAGACCTTTTTTAAAAGACATTTTGTAATGACATATTGTTCCACTGTATGAGATAATAAATTTCTGTCAATTGCAGATATGAAGATTCTGGGAGTTGTTTTAATAGTGCTGGAGAATTACTGAAGGACCAGGAGCCTCCTGAGATGCGGGTCTTGAAAGCATGGCTAGAGTGTTAGAATGTAATACCATGTGACATCGTGTGTTAACTGGTTAAAGTATTTACTGCTGATCGACATCTGAGTGGGTGCATTCTCCTTGAGAAGCCTCCAATGCTTTCGTTAGTCAATTATATTCAGGGTAAATCACTTATGTATCCTTGTCTTTGTCATTCTCCTAGGATGAGTTTTCTGTGAACCCATATTCTGATCTGATCAATTAGATCCATCCTGAGGTAGAGTCATTCCTTTGTAAGTTCTCAAAGCCAATCCCCTCTTTGTGCATGACTGTTGTCTTTATTTTTCACTCTGGTATGTTCATTTCCATCTATATGTCTGTTCTTACAATAATCCATATAGCAACTATTTCTTTCATGTGCTACTTGCAGGGACCTGACGGACAACTTCTCTCTTCAGGAATGTCTCTCCTCTGGTCTATAATTCACTGTACTGCTGTATAATCAATCCTTTCAGTATTTCTCCCGTATGATAGCTCCCAGAGTCTTCCATTCCTGCCATATTCTCAGTTAATTTATTGTTTTAAATTTATCGATTAGGACCAAACTAGATGGTTTTTTTTTTTTTTTTTTTTTTTTTTTTTTTTTTTTTTTTTTTGGTGAGTCCTTTCCATAGTGAATACTTTGAATGTATTGACACTTTCTCATTGGAGTACTTATTAATATTTCTTCTTTGGCCCTTAATATCTGCTTGTTTTTTATCAGTTCATAAACATCTAGATTTCTACCCTGTGTTCAGGTTCAGTCTTCAGCAAATTGATTGTGTTTATTCAAATTGATGTTACAAATATATTTTTAAATGTCTGTTGATTCCCTAGAAACATTGATGCTACATTGCTTTAGCATTTACAGCTAACATCTTTTTATACCTATTGAAATATCTTAGAGCCTTTTAAAATTTTGTTTTAAAAAATCCATAATAAATTCTTATCTTATACACTTAAAATGTATAGTGTATGGAATACTAGCATATTGCATTTTAACAATGCTTTCTTTAAGTTTAATTTTAATTGATACAAGCCTTAGGTTGTGTATATGTGCATATTGTGATAAAGCACAGTTGAGGCAATTTTAAAAAGCAAGGAAAACAGAAAAGAGGGGAATGAGAAAGAGAGAAGTAGAAAGGTAAAGAAGGGTGAGATTGAAGGGAAAAGAAAGAGACATCCAGTGAGCAAAGGTGATCATAAGAAGCAGTGGAAGTTAAGTTCATGTTCACTAGCAATAATTATAATAAAAGCTTTAATAGCTAATGCCAGAAAGACAACTCTTGTCTCTTCCTTGGCTCCCAGACACTCCAATTTCACATGCAAAAGCAGTTCTGTCTAACTGTTTGGCAGATTGTTTGAGCTGGAATTAAATGTGCACAGCTGGTACCATCTGTTGCAAATTCTTTAATTCTTGTTATCTCTTAAACAGCTTTTGGTTTTTATCTTATTCATAATTCATTTATTGAGGAAGAGGAAGACCTAGTGGTGTATCCACATTGGTTAGTGGCTGCATCAGTGATCTCCACGTTAAGAAATTTTGGTTACATTCAGGGTTTATTAGTATTTGGTGAGTTCTGCACAGTTTCGGTGAGGATCAGAATGGTCTATGATCTAAGATCACCAGGATCACAGTGATAATGTGATCACAATTGTTCTCCTTGCAACTTATGCTATATTATTAACTGTTTTTCAATCAAAGTTTAACCCTTTGGAAATATTTTTTACATTTATGTGATTATGTGTTTGTTTCTGTGTGTGTGTGTGTGTGTCTGTGTGTGTGTGTGTTTGTGTGTGTAAATATATGGGCATATGCATGCTATATGTTTCTTTGGAAGACAGAAGACATCTTATCCTAGTTGCTTCTCTCCTGATCCAGCACAGACTTTAGAGATTGAACTCAAGTGTTTGCGTGGCAAGAGCCTTTTCAGACATAAGTCCCCTAGCCAATAGTGATGTTAGGAATATCTAAATCTCCCTTTCATCCACATCCTTCTGTTTCTGATTTTGTAAATTTTCTGACTCAGTAGCAGGCTCTCCACCGTACAACCTTGAGCCAATCCAATGTAGTCTCTGTGAAAGCACAATCTCAAACTATCATTCAAATTATTTTACATCCTTTTTAGTATATTTAACTCCTTTAATACATATTAAAAAGATATATGTGCATTGTTCCCAGATCAGAAGGCTTCCTTTTCTGATATCTCTTGCCTCACTTATACTACCATGTAAAAGTACCTTTTATTTCCAGAAGTAATTCACAGAAATAAATGTATATTTTATTCACCAGAAGTAATTGTTATCTCAGAGGCTTAGAGCAGAATAAGCTCACCCTTTCTAATTCTGACAGAACTCAGGCTGGTGGTTCAACTATCTATTTTGGCTCAAACTCCTCTCCAAGATGATTGACTAAATCTGGCTTCTCCCAGCTTCTCACTGAATTGATCTGCTTGGTCTCAAAACTAACTTTGGCAATATGTTCTAATCTTCTTCCTTTTTCTCATTTTCTGGCTCTTTCTGTCTTCACCAGTGTCTAGCCTGTCTTTGTAAAACTGTCCTGGCAAAAACTGCTGCTGATCTGAACTCAACCAGACTCAGCTGTTGAACTCAACTGGACTCCACTGCAAGCCTGAACTCAACTGTCTGAGCAGAACTGATTGACTGCACTCAGCGAACTGCCTTCCAATTAGATGTCATTTTCAAACATTGTTCTTCTTTCTGCAAACTAACTTTACCTACATTGTTTGGGTTTAATGGTGTATACTAAACGTGTGTTTGTATTTCAGCCAGAGAAGCAGTGTTGCTGGATTTAAATTCCTCCACAGTCCCAGTTTGCCTGAAAAATTCTAGTGTAGGTTTCAAATCAGACTTCAAAGTACTTCTTTTTGTAAAATCTTCCTCTTACTTCCCATCACCTGAGTAAAATGTCTTACTTCTAGGTTCCTGTAAGATTATGTAAGCTTGTGTGTAATCTTGTTGGAAAAAATTTTATAATGCATTTTCATTTTACCTGTCTATTCCTTTCTAAAAATCTTATTGAAAGTAGATTCTTTCCTCATGTAATACACCCTGTCCAGAGTTCTCCCTCCGTCTTCTCCTCCTAACTCATCCCACTATCTTCCCCTCTCCCCAGGATCTACCTCCCACCAGAAAATGGCAAGCCTCCAAGAGAAAACAGTAAAACATCACAAAACAAGATACAAGAAGACAAGGAAAAAACCCTCATATCAAGGCTGGGCAAAGGAGCCCAACGGAAGAAAAAGAGTGCCAAGAGCAGGCAAAAAAATAGGCATGCAGTCAATCCCAGAAAACACCCAGCTAACAGCCACAGCATATCTGCAGATGGCCTGCTGCAGACCCATGCAGGCACGGTGCTTGCCATTTCAGTCTCTGTGTGTCATATGAGCCCTGCTTAGTCTATTCAATGGGCCACGTTCTCCTGCTGTTCTCTGTCCTCTCTGATGCCAATAATCTTTCCTCTCACTTTTCTGCATGGTTATCCTACCTCCTGGAAGAGGGACTTCTGTCTATTCTTCATTTTAATTTCTGATATCAAAACAGGACAAGTGTTATTTTTTTTTACCAGACATTACAGACGTATCCAATTCTTACAATGCTAAGCATCCTATAAGACATCGAATTAATAAAAACAAACAAACAAACCTGGAATATAATGAACATTTCAAGAAAGATTTCAGTGGATAGGCAGATATTTTCATATAATTATGGTTAGAGATTGGTTTTGTGTTTGTTAAAGTATATAACATTAATCATTCAGAGTGACACTGTTTTTCGTTTTGTGTTGAAGTTACTCTTAAATAGTATGACTCTAATCAATGATAGGTTTTAAACTTCTCTAATCAATGGAAGTAAGGCCACTAAGATAGCTGCACAAGGTGCTTCTATCTACACTTAGTTTAGTATCTTCAGAACTTCTACTGTCTGATTCCATCTTCTCGCTACACTATCCATACGGAAGGAAGTGGCTGCCTCTTCCTGTCATTTGGCATTTGCCTGATCTGCCAGGCATAGGATTCTTTAAGTGCATGATGTTTCTCTTAAGTACAGAACAAAACATAGGGAGTCTTGCTGGGAGAGAAAATGTACAATTTCAGAGTATTTGTGAAGAAAGAAAATGTCTGGAAAAGCTACACAGGAAAATAACTTTTCTATAATTAGAGTATACATGCTGAGTGACTTCCTGTTTATGTCATGTCGAGATGTCTGCTGGACATGCTGAAAAATATTATAGACTTTATAATGTTATCACAATTTTCTGTCAGATTAAGGCTTTATGTTATTCAGTGCCTATAGTACTGAAAAAGTTTTCTCTCATGAAATAATTAGATTTTTAGTGCCACAATAGAAAGACTAAGAGTTTAGGCCCATCAAAATGAGCTGGAGAGTCTATTCCCTTAAACCCAGATTCCTGAATTAAAAAGGAGAAGCAAGGACTTTGTATTTTAATATTGCCTTAAAGTAGCAGTTAAAAGAGGTAACAAAATCTCCATGTTTTACCTTTCCAAGAAATGTATAAGGTATACTCAAGTACCCAGTTTTTAGAGAAGCTTTCAGGTGACATTGGCGCTTTAATGGTTGAAAATGTGTGCTACGGGTATAAAGCATTTTATTTTCTTAACATAAATCATAAAATTGTATACTTGGCATGCATTCTGAATATCTCAAATACTAAATCACCCAACATATTTAGAGATACTGGGTGAGTTAGGGCACAAGGAGATTGGGAAAAGAATATGTCTTGAAATTGTTGGTGAAGAAGTTAAGCTTCTATCCAAAAAGCACTTTTGGTCAATGGTTTTGACTTTACTTAGAGTACTTTACATGTAGAAGAATCTAGATGTTAACTGTCAGTATTCACATATACCCAACACAGCTAAATGTTTAGATAGCTGTGAGCATTTTATTCCCTTTTTCTTTTTTCTGAAGAAGTCATTTTTATTTCAAATGTGGCATATAATTGGAATATTTTGAAATTTATATCTATTGGAATTATTTCAATATATCAATTTACTAGAAAACTGGAAAATGTAGAACTCTTAAAAGTTCACTGAATTTTAATCACTGAATTTAAATGTTGCTTCCTTGGATGATGCTGTCAATCCTGATGTATTTTTTATAGACCCTGAATAGCATCACAGAACAGCTTCTCAGCATTGAATATACATCATGCCAGAAATTGAATGATTTTATAGGTCATAACTTTGAAGAAAATTGTTTATGAATCAAAGAACATTTCAAGAATCTGAGGAAATCATAATTCAAGTATCACTCAAAATATTAAATATCACAATAAATTATTATAAAAACAAATTCTTTCAAATTTGGCAGGAGCTTTCTGTATTAAAAGTCTCCAGAGAACAACATTGATGTTAAACACTGAGAATATATTTAAATATATATTTTTAGGGAAATAGTTGTATTTTATGCATATATCCTATTAATGTGTTAATTTCAACTCCATGTGTCCTAGTTAACATCTTTTCTTTGATGGATGGAGGATATCCACAATATTAATGAAATACTCATGAGTTTTATCTACTCACTAATAATTGTCTTTATATTATATTTACTTAATGATACAGAATTTCTATTTTACAGAAACAAATTTTACTTCTATATCAAGGAAAAGCTAACATTAAACATATTATTTCATATTAAAACAGATTAACAAAATGAAAGCTATCTGTAATAAGTTAAATATAAGAAGAATAAAAATGTAAGTCACTCTGGTACTCACCTGGAAACTTCATCCCCACTGTCAAGATTTCATAGCACTTGAACGTACTTTAAAAGCTATCAGAGGAGAATAACAATCATGAATCTTATCCAGCTGCGACCCTTGTGAGCTACAATGATGGTTTACCTGGCAAGACATGCCCCCTGATTTAATAGTGGCATGGACATCATGGATGTAACAAGCCACATTCCAGTTGAAGTTAATTAAGTCCTGCTCTACCAGATGAAACCTATACCTAGCACCATTTTGTAGCCAAGAATTTATGTCTAAAAAGTCATAAGTCCTAGGAGAGGAATTAATACTATTACTCTGCTAAATGTCATAGTATTAAACCAACATGTAATAACTTATCATTATACTCAGTGATTAAACATCTGAGACCTTATCAGAGAAGCTTCTGTTTATAGCAGATAGTAATTAAAAGAGAGAATCATAATTAGTCAAAGTGTAAAGAATAAGGACTGCAGAATGCTCAGCCTCAAATGCAAAATCTGTATCCCACACCCACCTCCAAAAGTTCAGAGATCATTGTAAAAGACAGGGTAGGAAATGTTTAAGAGTCAGAAGTGGTGAATGAGTACAATGAAGCTAAATGAACAGAAAAAGAAGACACAAATCTGGGTAGGTAAGAGAACGTTAGTGGACCTGTAATGGATGAGTATGGTCAAGCATACTGTACAAAATTATCAATGAACTAAATATATAAATAATAAAAAGGATATAAGAGAGGATTTCAGTTCTGAAATATATATTATTTGTGTGTGTGTATGTATGACATCTCTTCACTCACACATACATACATATATACATGCATACATACCTTTAAAAATCATTTATTTCTAGGTATGTGTGTGTGTGTGTGTGTGTGTGTGTGTGTGTGTGCCGTCATGTAAGTACAGAGGTCCCCATAGGTAGAATATATGGCATTGAGTTTCCTAGACTAAAGTTAGATGCAGTTGTGGGCAACCCCATGTGACTCCTGGGCATTAGATTCAGGTCTTCTTCCAAAGTATATGTTCTTCAGCACTGAGATATGTTTGTAGCCCAGGCTGGTCTCAAACTTATGATCTTCCTCCCTCCATATCTTCAACATATCTTTGCAGCATATCCACTATAGCATAGTACTTTCATAGATATAGAGATTTAAATGACTTTTTCCATCTATTTCAAATAGACTTGCAGAGGTTTATTTATAACATATATTGGTTGTGATATAAAGAGAAATCTCAACTTTCATACACCATGAAACAACAAAATGGCTATAAATTATTTGCTAAAAATTTACAGAGTTTAGTATAAAGCATGTGCACTGATAAATTTTTCTGAAATTCTATTTTCAATGTCAATTATGTACTTCACTTAGAAAAATTCTTTACTTCAACAGTTTGAAACTATGATTCTTGGAGTCAAACAAATTTTTACTAGTGATCTAAGATAGAATTTAAGAAACTACAATACGAAATAACCAGTACCCTTAGAGTTCCCAGGGATTAAACCACCAACCAAAGAGTACAAATGGTTGTACAAAGAGACTCATGGGTCCAGCTTCATATGTAGCAGAGGATGGCATAGTCGGTCATCAATGGGAGGAGAGGCCCTTGGTCCTGTGAAGGTTCTATGCCCCAGTGTAGGGGAATGCCAGGGCCAGGAAGAGGAGAGGGTGAGTTGGTGAGCAGGGGGAGGTAGGAGGGAATAAGGTTGTTTTTTTTTTTGTTTTTTGTTTTTTTTTCTGGAGGGGAACCAGGAAAGGGGATAACATTTGAAATGAAAATAAAGAAAATATCTAATTAAAAAAAGAAACTACACTCAAAAAATTTCACAAATGTAAATGAGGAAACAGGATCTAAACACTGACAACAGCAATAGTCATGCAAATTCGGATGGAGAAAGTCCAGGAGAACTTATCCCTACAACTGTGTATTGTTTCTCATAACAAAGTGGATGATCTAGAGGAAAACAGTCAGATAAATCAAGTTTTTTATTCTGAATCTTTATTAGAAAAACAATTACAAAATTGCTGTATATTTTTTAAGAAAGAATATTCAAGTACAGCGAAGACACAGAATAGGTAGGAAAAATTATCAGTAAGTCAAAATTAATTTTTAAATTTTATTATTTAGTTTAAAAGGTGTCTTATATATGTCATTACTAGTTAATTATTGCCATATATTTAATGTTAAATTAACCATATCATTTTTAGTGTTCTATTTAAATATTTAATGTAAGTGATAAAATGTTAGCAGACACAATTTGTTTTGGAGATTACACACTTCGTTTTTTTACTAGGGTAAGTGATGTGTTTCTATGATTTTGAATTCATACCATTAATTTTTTCTGCAATGTTTAGGACAAATGGTAGAATGTCACATACATGGTTTTCTTTGTTTTTAAAGACTTCAAACTATCATAAATTTTTCATTCACATGATAAATCAAGATTATGTCAGCCAACAATGTTGCCAGTGAGTGTTTATTTTTACTTAAATAGATTTCATCCCCCTATTATGCTGTAAATAATAACCCAAAAATATGATATACAGTTGTTTTCTGGTCTAATTAAAATTATTTGATTTTTACATAGAGTTAAAATCAGAACAAAGTTTAACTTTATTATTGACAAGCTATTTCACAAAAACCATTATTTGTGCCTGAACTCATATATTTCTCCATAAAAATCTAAACCCCATGATCAGTTAGGGGTTGTAAGCATGGCTGATAAATGTTAGTGTTGTACAAATATTCATATAAGTACTTCTTTTGAATGTAAGTTTTATAAGGGAGACTTTTAGGTAACCATCTCTATAATTCTGTAACTATGTGTTTCTATGAAAATAGAACACAACACAGGAAAAATACAAGTTTGTAATTATGTAATATAGTTATTTAAATATATATAAAGACTGTTTGTTTAAAATTTTTGCCTTTCCTTAAAATATAAGGGATCCATCCCTTAACAAATATGTATATGTTGATTTTTAAATTTTTTCTATATTTGCATAACCTCCAATATTGTTTAATGGTTCCCAAATCAGTATGAGGAAGGTCAAAAACAACTGTGCTTGTGTCAGAGAATACAGTATGTCTCATCCCTAGATTATTTTTAATATTAATTTCATCATGTAAAGGAGTTCTATGTTTGCTAAGTAATCCATAATTTCTTCTGTTTTTCTCCTTAGACACAGCCTTCAAAATTTACTAGACAGTTGCAACTTTAGTCCTTTGGTGACACACATCACCTCCTTATTTCTGTTCACCCATTTAAATTCTTTATTATATTCAGTATAGATAGAATCTCAGATTGAGTTACCAATTTACTTCTTCAGATATATTTGTGTTTTGTGTTTTTTATGTTCATAGATTCATCATTCTTCTAGCAATTCTTACAGACAACTACTGCTTTATAACTACCTCCATTCTTTTTTTTATCTTTTTTATTAGATATTTTCATTATTTACATGTCATATGATTTCTCCTTTCCCAGTCTCCCCTCCAAATAAACAAACAAACAAACTATCTCCATTCTTATTCATCAAAATCAATTAATTCACAATTGAATGCCTTTCATGTTCCGAGTACTGAAAAAGTATATGACTTATAAATTGTACACTTTTAACCAACATTTTCAATCTTATATGAGGATCTAAATAACCAGAGCTGTTTTTCTAGGAATTAATAATATAGTAATATCGAGGAGTAGTATGATGCCAGGTATAAATGTATCTTTTATTTGCCAGATGAAGGGATGAGATGAGAGTGATACCCAAGCTTTTTGAACACATGATGTGGCTGATCCCAGAGCATTTTCAACTATTCCCTAAGTCTAGGACAAGAAGCTTCTAGACTCTGTAAAATTTAATCTTCCAGGTTCCGTTTACTAACCTTGGCCTTGAATTTTTCAGCCTCCTAGACTTACTGCTAGATAAGCCTATCCTTTCTAGAGCTTTCTGAACTTTGGCTGGCTTGTTTCACTCCGGTGTTCTGGCTCAAACTCCTATCCCAGCTAACTGACTCAATCTGACTTCTCTCAGTTTCTCACTTAATTGCTGTGCTTGGCTTCAAACTAATTCCGGCAAATTGTTCTAATCTTCTGACTCCTTATTCTCTGGCTTCAACTGCCTCTGCTGACCTGCAATGAACTAGGATGAGGGTCTTAAAGCTCACACCCACTGTGACACACCTACTCTAACAGGGCCACAACTTCTAATAGTGCCACTCCCTGGGCCAAGCGTATACAAACCATAACATTCCACTCCCTGGCCCCAACAGGCTTGTTCAAACATATGAGTCTATGGGGGGCCATACCTAAACATAGTATGAGGCAAAATATATTTAGTCCAACTTCCAACATTAGAAGTCCAAAGTTCAAAGTCTCTTCTAACATTCATCCAATCACTTAACTGTAATCACCAAAGCAAGACAAGAAACCCCATAAAAGAAGACTCACAAAGAAAGTCTGCTGCACTTACTGACTCTCACCTCACTCACCACTGCTGTTAATAGCTCCTTTTTCCTGTGCTGTTCCATGAGAGTTGGGTTTATCCATGACTCAGTCTATCCAATCTTCTTCTGATACATCACGTTGTCTCCCCCTAAAATAGATGTCACTTTTAAACATGGCTGCTTCCTTTGACAAGCTAAATTTACTTTAAAGGTATATACTAAGGATCTGTTTGTATTACAGTCAGAGAGATTAAAAACGTGTGACATGTCTGCATTCCAGCCAGATCACAAAGACCTAAGTCTTTGGATGTGATCCTTTACCAGAGCAGTCATGTTGCTGGATTAAAATTCCTTCATTCCAGGAATCCCAATTGATACAGGAGATTCCTGAGAGGCAAAGATAATTGATGAGAAAAACAAAGATGTCTTTCTGGGGAGGGTGTTGTCAGGAAAAGATCAAGTCAAACCTCAATGTCATCATCAGATCTGTAGCAGAGCACTGCTTAACTCTCTACCACCATTCTCAGGGGGATTAAGTACATTCTACTGAAACACCCTGTTTTCCTCCCTCTTATCCTCCACTGTTCCCATCCCTAAGTATCATTCCTGTCAGCTTCTATACCAAGAAACACATTTTAACTAGAAATTCCAATGACCACACCTGAATTTCTACCAAGCAACACACAGACACACATTTCTCTAAGTATCATAGGGGACAACAGAATCCAAGCACCAAAACCACACATCCAACAAAGAAAAAAACATTTATCAGTACCTAGAATTATAATCTTCCTAACCCCAGATGCCTATGTGATAGCATAAAAACACAATCAATAGTAACCAGTACAATATGCTGCTACTAGATCTCAACAATCAAACCATAAATGCATGATGACTTTTCATTATTATTGAATATAGTTTTCTCTCTCATACAATACTTCTGGAATGAAGTTTCTACATTCTCTGTTCCTCCCAGCTGCCCCATCTCCCTTCTTTCTCAGATCCACTTCCCTTCTATCTTCTTTCTGAAAAGAGCAGGCCTGTAAGAAAAAATGTCGGCAGGTGTTGCATATAGGCATGCAGTGGAAAGAATGGGATGGAGGGCATGAGGAGATGGGTTGTGAGATCCATAGGAGACATGAGCAGGTTAGAGTGAGTTTGGAGTTGGTGTTCTGTTATAGAGTTAGGTAGGGGCATGAGAAATTCGGTCTAAAGAAGAGAGAGCAGAGAAGACCTGCAGGCAGTCTACCTGGTCTTCTGGCAGGAGTGGCCTGCTTTTTGTTGAGCTGGCTTATCCTTCCAAGTTGGGGGCTGAGACACAGGGACAAGTGAAGGCAGGGAGAACTAGAGGGAATGGTCCATTAGATCCACAGGAGACATGGACTAGGCAGAGCAGGCTGCAGTTGATGTTCTGTTGTAGCACTAGAGAGGAACATGAGAGATTGGGTCTCGTAAAATAGAAAGAACAGAGAAAGTCTGTGGGCAGCCCACCTGCTATTATGGCAAGAGTTACCTTTGATTGAGCAAGGTTATCCACCAGAGTCAGCAGTTATGACACAATGATGAGTTGGTGAAGGAGGCCAGGAGATGAATGGTCTTGTGGGTTTCACAGGAGGCAAGGGGGAAGTGAGACTGCAGCTAGTGGTAAAATTTATTTTCAGTATAAGGAAAAAATATTAAATAAAGGAAAAAAAAACACAAGCAAGTCCATTGTACTGAGAATCTGTTTACTATGAGAAATGCAGTGGTAGTCATGCCCAGTAAATACCGCCTACATTTCCTCTCCTTTGTACTTTATCCCTAGCTACCATTTTAGGGTAAGAAGGTCACACATGGGTTATTTAGTTTTTTCTTGATTTCAATTCTTAGTACTCTTCCCTCTAATTATTGATGTAATACCTATTGTTAAAGTGTGAATACTTTGATGCACAGCTAAACTTTAGCCTTAATTACCAAATTATAACTCATTTATCTTGGTAGTCACATAATATATGTGTTATGGTAGTTTGAATAAGAATATCTCCCCCATGTTCATGTATTTGATCACTTGCCCCCCCCCAGTAGGCAGAACTGTTTGAGCAACTTTAAAGGGTGTGGCCTTACTAAAAGAATTATGTTAATGTAAGTGGTCTTTGAGAATTTCAAGAGTCACACTACTCCCAGTCCTCTCTGTGTTTTGTGTTTGCCATTGTGTTTGTGATCACTCATCTTGCTGTACAATGCATGCACCATGCCTGCCTACTTCCATACTTCCCAGTTTTAATGGTATCTTTTCCTTCTTGAACTGTAGTCCCAAATAAGACTTCTTTCTGGTTATATTGTTTTATTATAACAATACTAAAGAAACTGATATGAAAGTTGGTGTCAAGAGTAGCTGTTGCTGTGAGTAATCTGACCATGTTGATTTTGGACAATGTGGAATACTCTGGAACTTTGGATTAGAAATTAGTTGAACACTCTAAGCAGTGTTTAATAGACAGATATAATATGAGTTTAATAGATAGTAGTGCTAAGTGCCATAGCCCAAGAGATTTCATAGTTTCAATGTTAGCAACTTGCCTAGAGACTGAAATATTTGGCAAAGAATGTAATTGTGTTCTGCCCTTGTCCTAAGAACTTGCGATAAAGTTAAAATTAAAAGCAATAGACTAAGTTCTCTGTGGCATAGTTATTATTGACCATTGTGCAGGCTCACAATGAAAACCAAGATGATCTGAAGCAAAAAATGTAAAATGTATAGTTTAAACAACAAAAAGAATGATTAAACTTATGGTTGAAGTCATAGCTCATAGTGAAAGAAATAAAATTGATGTCATTAAGGAGAGAGCTAATTATTGTGTGACAGAAGAAGGGAAAAAGTGCCTTAAGGCAAAACCCCATACAAGTGAAGCTTTAATCTGTGAAAGAAAAGGCTGGAAGATGAAGATTATTCTGTTTCTAAGAAGCACCAATAAACATATACATAGTGATTATTAATTCCATTACTAGTCACATCAGCTACAATTGAGTGCTCAGAGTCTACTGGTCACTATCCGCTCATAGATCTGAAACCACTAGTAGAGATAATCTTCTGAGTTCTCATATGCAGTTCTATTCAAGCACTCACAAATGGATTTTCTTTCTTATAAAATCCATTGCTTCTTGGGAGACTCTGGCTATGACTATGTGGGAGTCTCTTGATTACATTACTTGAGGTGGTGAGATTCATTTCTTGTGGATGGTACCATTTTATGGCCATTAAAAGGAGATAAATGGTAGTTTTTATTCATTGCTTTCTTTTTTTTTAAGTATGGATGCAGCTAGTTAGCCTCTCATTCTAGCCACATGTCTTCCCTGTCTTCTGACATGTGTTCTATTCCATGATTGACTGTTTTCTTTTGCAATAATAATCCAAATTAAACCTTTTCTCATTAAGTTCATTTTGTCATGGTATTTTACCTGAACAACAGAAATGAAACATATGTATTTTTCCATATGACATTTCTTGCCTTTTTAAAGACCATTTATCACTATGCAGTCTAAGTTGGCCTCAAATTCAAGGTGATCCTTCTGATGAAACATTATTTATAGAAATATATTACTACTTTTAGCTCTTGCAGCTGGAGCAATTAGTCCAACCATATGTACTCTTTGGTTGGTGGTTTAGTTCCTGGGAGCTCTGGGAGTACTGGTTAGTTCATATTGTTGTTCCTCCTATGGGGCTGCAAACTCTTTCAACTCCTTGGGTTCTTTCTCTAGATCCTTCATTGGGGACCCTGTGCTCAGTCCAGTGGATGGCTGTGAGCCTCTGCTTCTGTACTTGCCAGGCACTGGCAATGCCTCTCAGGAGACAGCTATATCAGCCAGCACATGCTGGTATCCACAATAGTGTCTGGGTTTGGTGATTGTATATGGGAGGGATTCCCAGGTGGGGCAGTCTCTGGATTGTCCTTCAGTCTCTGTTCCACACTTTATCTCTGTATGTCCTTCTATAGATGTTTTGCTTCCCCTTCTAAGAAAAGAAGTATCCACACTTTGGTCTTCCTTCTTCTTGAGTTTCTTGTGGTTTGTGTATTGTATCTTGGGTATTCCGAGCTTCTGGGCTAATATCCACTTATCAATGAGTGCATACCATGTATGTTCTTTTGTGATTTGGTTACCTCACTCAGGATGATATTCTCCAGGTCCATCCATTTCCCTGAGAATTTCATAAACTCATTGTTTTTAATAGCTGAGTAGTACTCCATTGTATAAATTACCACATTTTCCATATCCATTCCTCTGTTGAGGAACACCTCCTTTTTATTCAGTTTCATGGGTCTGTGAATTGTAGTAAGGTTATTCCGCACATTATGGCTAATATCCACTCTCAAGTGAGTATATACCATATGTGTTTTTCTAGCTCTGGGTTAACTCATTCAGGATGATACTCTCAAGTCCCATCTGATTCTTTTAGTTTAATTTATGTTTTTTTCTTATATGCTACTCTTTCTCCATCTGGTTCATCTAATTTCTTATCTAAGATATTGTTTATATTCCTCTATCACCAAACTAATGATCTAACTATTTCACTTCCACACTATATCATCTACATTTTATATTTATTATGTTTTATCTTAAATTACATGCATATTTAATTTTTTCATATAGATTTTAAGCTCCTTTGCATCTATAATTTGTTTATGTTTACATTCCTGCAGCATGTATTAATTACTTCATAACTCATTCAATATTTATTTGATGATTATATTTTTAAATACTTTTTAAAGTTGTTTATACTTATGTACTTTTAATCTTCAGTGAATGATTTAGAAATTGAATACTTGGAAGCATTTGAAAATATTTCAAGGCTTATTACATTCATGCATTTATAAAAAGACAAAATGCTTAAGCATTATATTTTAAAATATTAATCCATTATCTCATAGTTAAAGTGAATAAGATTACTTTAGATGAAGAAAAGAATCCTATTTGGCAGAGACTAACAGTATCTTTTAAATTAAAACAAGAAATAAGTCCTGTCAGAATTTTATTTTATTTTTTGTTTAGTTTCAAAATGTTGATAACCCAAGTTTCTTCCCATATGGTTTCCAATAAAGCTACTTGTTCATAAGTATTATTCTTAAAATCTATACCTTCATATTTTTAATAATTATGCTTAATTTTAAGTTCATTAAGGTACTCTATAGATGAATTTGCTCAGACAAATACCACAAATATGCCTGTGCTAGTCAGAAAAAAAAAATCCTTAAGTCATTGTTCAATGGAGTCCGACTCCTAAAACAATATAGCTTATTGCTAAGGTAAGATCCAATTGATGAATAAAGTATACATTTCAGACTCAGGATCTTAGCAAATTAAGGTAGAAAGAAACTGTAAGCCTCTGCCCTGTATGTATGTATGCTCTTATAGTATGTGAAGGTGCTATGCAAGCTTCCTATGAAGAAATCAAATAAATAATGTTATTCAGCTATAAAGCCCATGAATTATCACAAGAACCAGCCTTACAATATATTCCCAAATGTTAGTCAGTAGCATTTATATCTTGGGTGCAACCAACATCTATTTGATTAGCCTAAAGTCTCCTTAGTGAGATGAAATCCCTGCTTGGTACCATTAACTAACCTAATTACCTATTGGTGGGAAGATCTTCAAACCTAGAGAGGAGCCTACTAATGTCACCAGTAACTATGTTCTAAATACTTATCCTTATCACACAGATATGCAAGCTCTTATCTAAGTAAAGCTCCCACCTGTCTTTTTTTTTTTAAAGCTTCTTTCTAAAGCAGATGTAAACCATTAGTGAAATTTTCAACTATCAAAAATGCAGAGGAAAACTGAATTTGGGGTGTACAACCTCTATTGACAGATCTACAACATAATGTAGGTTGGTTCAGGGAATTTTGTAGAAGAAGAATGGAAAGACTGTAAGTGCCGGTGGAGTAGAAGGCCTGATTTTAGATAGTGTTTTCTGTATATGCCCATGATACCTGGATAGTATGGTCACATAAACTTAAGTTTGAATCATGGCAATATGATTACAATGCCAACATTGAGGAAAGTCTTCAGTTCAACAAGCCCCTTCCACTAGATGAAGATATAACAGACAATTGATAACTTTTGTGTGTGTGTGTGTGTTTGTGTGTTTGTGTGTGTGCGTGTGTGTGTGAGAGAGAGAGAGGGGAGGGAGGGAGAGAGAAAGAATTAGCCTTCTCTGGGGAAGAAGCCCAGGACAATTATCCACACTCAGGTGGTCATTCCTAAATGCATGCACATATGAACAACACTAAGTGTGGATGGGCGTGTGTGTGTGTGTGTGTGTGTGTGTGTGTGTGTGTGTGTGTGTGTGTGTGTATTATATTAGCTAAAAGGATAGGAAGCCATGGATTGGACAGGGAGGGTAGGAAAGAAGCTGAACAGGAGAGGAAAGGGAAAAATAATGCATAAAATGATCATAAAATGTAATTAATTGAAAGACATCCTAAAAGTCCCGTCAGTATAAAATGAAAAGATGTTAGTCAAATTCATATGAAGAAATCAAAGGTACTGGGTGAAGGTAACTATATAATTATAAAATATAATAAAATATATTTTGTTTGACAAAAGGAAGCTAAGAGTAAAGAGTACAGCATAGTGCTGAGCTTGCTTTCTTCAATTTTATAATTAAGGATCTCCTGCACAGTCAATGGTCTTTCCCATAATTATAATCGGTCTCCATGTAGCAAATAATATATTCAAAAGTATTCCCCACTAGTAGGGGCAGCAGTCTATCTCCCAGGGATTATAGTTATCACATAGTTAACAATTAACATTAACCATCACATGGACTTTAAAATAGAAAGCTACATTCTTTGAATATGGTGACAATTTGATTTTCTTGTTTGCCAGTTTGGTTTCCTTCTATCTCTGTCTCTTACTAATGTATCTATATAAATCTTCAAGCATTGTACTGAATCAAAATTTAAATAGTAGGCACCTGTTCCAGATCTTAGTAAGAAAACAGCCAGCTTTTTCTGTTCAGAACTTTAGTTTTTAATTTGTTTTCTGTGGCTTCTATTATTTTTACATATGTTCTTTTTATATATAATTTGTTCATAGCTTACTTCAGATAAATTTGGGATACTATTAGATTTTAGGAATATATTGAGATATCAATTTTCCCTTTAACTTGACTATGTAACCAACCATCTACATTACCTATGTTGATTCATCTTTTCAATGGGATTGGCATACTTGACTTCAATGAAGAATTATATTAATGTGCTTTTGAAATCAATTCTCTAGTACTTTGTTGACAAGTTTTATATCTATGTTTATCAAACATGTTGGGTTTTAGTATTAATTTTTTGTCATTGTATGATTTTGAAATCATAGTAATATGGACCCCATGCATTGACATTAAAACAATTACATTCTTCTGAATACTCCAGTACTCAATAAAAAAAAATAATTGCTATAAATTTTATTTAAGTGTTTGGTAAAATTCAACAGTATTAGAATTGCTTCAAAACATTATTTTGGTGGGACATTTGTTCCTCCCTCCTTCCTTTCCTCCCACCTTGCCTCCCTCCCTGCCTCCCTCCCTCCCTACTTCCCTCTCTCCCTCCCTCTCTCCCTCTCTCCCTCTCTCCCTTCCTTCCTTCCTTCCTTCCTTCCTTCCTTCCTCCTTCCTTCCCTCCTTCCTGCCTGCCTCCCTCCCTTCCTTCCTTCCTTTTTATCATTTTCTCATACATACATTGTGATGGCAGTACTTCTCCCTACTACCCCTAGTCTCTCTCCTTCTCCTCCCCTTTCCATCCACCCCAACTTCATCTCCTGTCAGGAAAGAGCAGTCCTTTCAGGGACATCAACCAAATATGGCATGAGAAGCTACAATAAAACTAGGTACATATTCCCATGTCAAGGCTGAATGCAGCAAGCAAGTAGGAAGAAAAGTGTTAGTGAGATGTTTCTTATTACTTTTTCAATCTCATTTTGAAGTATTAATCTGCTCAGATTTTCTATGTCTTTGAGATTTAATTGTGGTAAAATATATAAACTCAGAATTGTATTCATTTATTTTGTTATTGTATTACATCAAACTTAGAATTAGTATATGGTTTCTAATAACCCTTATATTTCTGTTGTGTCAGTTGAAATTACTTTTTATGGCCTCTGACTTTTTTTTGTATTTTCTTTTGTCTTAGTTTAGTTTTGTTCTGTCTTCATGGCACAATATAAATGTTTTATTAATATTTACAATATTGGAACATTCTATACTTGCATGCAGTTAGTTTTATTAATAAATTTTGAACACTTGAACCCTTTCTTTTTATATCATATCTTTCTTGAAGTTTGAAGAAATAACGTTAACATTTCTTAGAGAAGAGGTCTAGTGACAATATACCATCTCTACTTTTGTTATGAAATGACTTTATCTTTTCTTCATTTCTAAATGTTACCTCTGCTGGGTTCAACATTCTTGGTTGACAGATTATTTTTTCCCCTTAAGCAATGAAAATTCCAGACACTCCCTCCTGACCTATAAGTTTTCTGCTGAGAAATCTTCTGTGAGGCAAGTTGGAATGTCCTTGATTGTTGCTTGTTTCTTTTCTCTTGATGTTCTGAAAGTCTTCTTTGTCTTTCACCTTCCCAGGCATGTTTATGATCTGTCTTGGGAGCATCTTTCTGAGGTAAATATTACAGATCACCATTTACTGCCCTGTATCTGAGCATTTGAATTCTTCTCTACATTTGGGATGTTTTCTAAGATTATCCTTCATAATGGTTTCATTTAAACTATGTGTTGTTTCCTTATTAAAGTAATAAATCATGTTTCTTCGTTTCTACAAACTGATTAGTACATATCTTGGTCACTATATGGATAGCCTTTACTATATTAGTTTTGATATATGTTATTTTTTTTAAATTTCTTGATTTTTACTGTATGAAACTGTGCACTTTGTGAAACTAAAGGCAGCTGTCATTTGATCTGACCTTATATATCTAAACATTAGACAGAACCATGTGTGTTATGAGTGGGTAGTTTAGATGTATCATCCACTTCAGCACATAAAAGAACTTCAAGTCTAGGTCTGCCTCAAATCTTCTGGTGGAATATATCTAAGAGACAGTTGAAAATACACATTCCATCCTCTCAAAATTGATGCTATGATATAGGCTAAGGCCAATAGAAATTAGTAACAACTAAATCCAAGTATGAACAATTTATCTGGTTGTGAACAATTTATGGTGCACAACACTCAGAAATAAAAGTTTGAACTATCCATTAATGAGGGTGCTCATGGAAGTTAAAGAATATGTGGACTGAAGAATAGAAGCAGGAAAATATCAATCCAAGCTATGCCCATGTCTCTTTAACAGTAAATACTGATTTGTTATGAGTAGTTCCTCCTATTGATAAAAATATGTTGTTGCATCAAATACATTTACATTTTTATGCTGTTCCATTATTTTAACATAATATATGTTGTTTATATAACAGCATGTATGTATTGTTGATTTTACATTATAATACCTATTATAAATTTTCAATATAATGAATAAGTATTACTCAACATTCCTTTTATTGGGAAGCTGTGGGCTTTCAGTGATATTAAAAGGTAGAGTAATAAAATTGTTTTCTTTTCATTTGGACATTATGTATGGTTGAAGGGTATATATACTGGCACAAAATTTGCAAGTGGATTTTTTATCTTTCAATCTGATTGAGTGATATAGTACTCATATTGTTCTATTTGTATCATGTGACATTATTCCTGGAAACGTGTGAGCAAGCATTTATTTATCCCAAACAAATAAAAGACCAAAGAAATGACCACATCAAAGGTCAAAGTGATGAAACAATAAGTTTATTGAAGTTACATATATGTGTGTTAGTAAGCTTTACTTATAGGGGCACAGGTGACTCAGAGATAGCTGCATCTCTCAAAGCCCTCCCCAACATGGGTGACAGATCATGGAAGTGGATCCTTGAAGTTGACTACACAGGCTGCTCCCAACCACTAGGCAGAGACAGCAAATTTTTGAAACCAGAAACCTCAAAGCCCATCCTCAGTGACACAACTTCTCCCATGAACCATGCCTCCTAACACTTCCCAAACAATTCCACCTCCTGGGAACAGAGCATTTGATCATATGAGCCTGTGGAGACTGTTCTCATTCAAGCCACTAGAGGGAATGTTAAGCTTAGGTCCCAAACTTATCAGGCCATACAAGATGGATTTTAATCTTCATCTTCAGAGGAGGAAAAACTGAGGATGTTTTTCCTAGGTTTTCCTGAGGATATTTTGTTCAGAGGAACAGAAACTAACTGTAGTATCAGAATGGTGAGAGATAACATAGTTAAACATTGGAAAGAAGGACATGATTTTGTAATAGAAGAGAAAAGAATTTATTCTTTAATAGTGCCCTGAGCCTACAAGTTAGAAAGACATTTCTGCAATCTTGGAGATTCCTATAATATTCTTGTATCTTATGATAACTTGGGAACATCACATCTTCCAGTTTCTGTGCTTCCTTATCTGTTAGCCAACAGAGGGAACACTCTTCCATTAAATACCTGGTAAACTAAATACTTGACTATCAATGCAATGTTACATGAAAGTTTATCTGAAAACTCATTTGTTGTGTCATTGTTATTTTAACTTAGGTTACATGTTGTGCTCAAGGATAAAACACCTTTCCCTCTCCATGTTTGTGAATCCAGTGTGTTGAACTGCTGTGTGAAATGAAATAGATCTGATAAGAACATATACACTGAATAAGGAGACTGTTTTCTTCCTCATAATATCTTGACCTTGATTCTTCTTCCATTTCTTCCTACATAGGTGCCCACAAGATATTAGTGATCCCTTGTCCTTGTACCCCCACACACAAACAGGAATTTCCACCTTCACTCCTTTAAATATTCACTGTGTTTGAATAGGTTTGGCACCCATAGACTCCTGTGTTTGAATGCTTAGCTCATTGGGAGTGGCATTCTTAGGAAGTGTGGCCTTGTTGGAGGAAGTATGTCACTGTGAGGGTGGCCTTTGAGGTCTCTGTATTCAAGTTCCACCAAGTGTGGAATTCCAGACTATCCTCCTGGTTGCCTACAGAAGACAGTCTCCTCTGGCTGCCTTTGGATCAAGGTATAGAGCTCTCAGCTGTTCAGTACCATGCCTACTTGAATGCTTCTTGGTTTTCCATCATGATCGTAAGTGGACAGAACCTCTGAAACTGTAGGCCAGCACCAAGGAAATGTTTGCCACCACACTGAGATTCCACCTTACACCAATCAGAATGACTAGGATAAAAACCACAGATGACAACACATGTGGAGATTGCAAACTGGTGCAACCACTCTAGAAATCAATCTGGAATTGTAAATAGATCTACGTGAACTGGCCTTACCACTTTTGGGAATATACCCAAAAGATGCCCCACCATTCCATAGGGGCACGTGTTCCACTGTATTCATAGCTGCTTTGTTTGTGATAACCAGAAGCTGGAAACAACCCAGATGTCCCACAACAGAATGAATACAGAAAATGTGGTTTATTTACCCAATGGAATACTACTCAGCTGTTAAGAATGAGGACATTCTGAGTTTTGCAGGCAAATGGATGAAACTAGAAAATATCATCCTGAATGAGGTAACTGAAACCCCCAAAGGACATGCATGGTGTGTACTCACTAATAAGTGGATATTAGCAAAAAACAAAAGAGAAAAAAATGTACAGACTACCCTAGATACAGTCCACAGAACTCAAAAAGTCAACAAGCTAATGGGCTCAAGTGAGGATTTCTCAGTACCACTTGGGAGAGAGAAGAAAGCAATAACAAGGGGGAAGGGAAGGAGGGACCTTGGAGGGAAAGGGAACAAACAGGGGGACAGGGAAGAGGGGAACATGATTTGGTATTGGGTGGGGAAAGGACTGAAACCCTGAGGGCAAGCATACTGAATGGCAACATGCAACCTTGGTAGGTAGGAGGTTGTGTGTGTGTGTGGGGGGGGACCTTCCAGAATGTACCAGAGATCTGGGAGGTGAGATACTCTCAGGACTCAACGGGAGGGACCTTAGATGAAATCCCCTACAGTGGGGGAAGGGAACTTGTAGAGCCTACCTCCAGCAGGAAGGCAGGCATCAAGTAAGGGATGGGGTTGCCACACCACAGTCAAAAACTCTGACCCAGAATTATTCCTGTCTGAAAGAACTGCAGAGATGGAAATGGAGAGGAATCTGAGGAAAGGATGTTCAGCAACAGGCCCAAAGTGGGATCCAGCTCAAGGTGAGGTCCCAAGGCCTGACACTATTACTGAGGCTAATAGTGTCAGCACCCACAAAAAGGACCTATCATATCTGCCCTCTGAAAAAAACAAGCAGTTGAAAGAGTTAGATGCAGATATTTTCACCCAAACAGTGGAGAGAAGCTGCTGAACCCTGTGGTTGAATTAAGGGAAAACTGGAAGGAGTTGAGGAGGTGAGCGACCCTGTAGGAGGACCAGCAGTCTCATTAATCTGGATCCCTGAGATTGCTCAGACACTGGACCACAAACCAAACAGCATACATAAGGTGATATGAGGCCCGCAACACATATACAACAGAGGACTGCTGGGTCTGTGTTCAGTCAAAGATGATGCCCCTAATCCTCAAGAGACTGGAGGCCTCAGGGAGTTTATAGGTCTGGTGGGATTGGGGATGAGTATGGGGACACCCTCGTGGAGACAGGGGGCAGGGAGGAGGTATGGGATGTGGAAGAGTCAGAGGGTGGAACAGGAGGAGAATAAAATCTAGAGTGTATTAAATAAACAAACAAATAAAAGAGTTGCCTTTGTCATGGTTTCTCTTCACAGCAATTAAACCTTAACTAAGACCATGGTTTTCTAGTCTCTTGTTTTCTGAAAGCATAGTTTCTGTATTCTTTAGCTCTTTAACTATGTGAGAAATGTCAAAGACATCTTATTTTTCTTTTTTTCTGATTTCATATTAGATTTATACTACAGATGTTTCTATCACTACCATTGACCTTGTGTATATATCTTATCAAACATTAACTGATCAGATCAGTTTCAGGTTTGTATCTAGTTATTTCCAGTTATGTAGAGAAATATTATTTCTAGACCATTCTCTTCCTTTCTTCTCAGGTTTTCCAACACTATTTCACCCATATTATATTTAATATTACTGAATTAACATATTTAAGTGATCATGTTACCATCTGTTATATTTTTGTTAGCCTGGTATAACTTTATATCCACTAACTATATACAGTTGTTTTATTTTCTGTGTTATAGCTACCATTAACAAACAATATATTTTTCAATTTCTTGAGAAGAAAATGTTTAATTGTATCCATTATAATTAGCATAATCACCAAAATTGATTGTCTTTGCATACACACAAATTATCATCTGTGACCCTTTTCTCCTTAAGTGTAAGTAAAGAACACCCAATGGTGTTTTAAGATGGTCTGTTAGCATTAATTTCCATATGTGTGTTTTTCTGGGAGTATCTAAGTACCACCTTAATTTCTGAAGGATAATGTTGGTAACCTTATTATACTCAGTTGACAATATGTTTGTTGTATGCTTTCTCCTTATTTCTGGTCATTATTTTCTACTGAGGTTTATTCTTAATGTTTCTGGAATTGACTTGTAAGTTGCTTCAGTTACTGCTGAAATCTCCTTTTCTTTTTCTATGACTACTACTATGATTTATCAATTAGTCTCTTTGCATCTATCTTACTTTAAGTTCATTGAATGTCCTGAATTTGTGGGATACTATTCTACAACAAAGTTAAGAATTTTCAGTGAGAATATTTAGGCAGTTGCATCTCTTTCCTCTTCCCTGACCCCAGAACTGCATTGTCTGTATGTTTGTATGCTGTCTTAACATTTCTCCATATTATTTTCCTTATTCCATTTTGTTATGATTTATATTACAAATTCAACTGTTGGAGTCATTAATCTTTAGTACCTTTGATTTGAAAATTTATTCTATTTCTGTTGTTTTAAATATTTCAGATCAATTTAACTGGTTACAATAACAAATTCAATGTATGAATAGATGGCTCTGATGTGGATATGGTATTTGCTGTGACAACCTAAAAAGTACTGTTCATTGGGTACTAAAGGAAAAAAAAAGGCATTTCTTTTCAGACAAGAGTGCAGAGAACACAATCTGCTACTTCACCCTTGAGGCCATTTTTGATTATGAGTGGCTACCTTCTCAATACTCATTTAGACTTCCCTTTGAACCTATTTAAGTTAAAACACTATCTGAAATTAACTATGTTTTAATTTAGTTACTTTTGATGGTTTGGTCATCATTCACTATTTTATCTTTAGAAAGTTTATAAGGACTTTCTGTTAACAGTTGTCACTGCTTATTATTCCAATTGTTAGAAATATTACTAATGCTGATATTTTACTTTCTAACTTGAAAATGTCAGTGCCATTTATTTTCATTGCTAGAAAGCTATATAGACATAGATATTATAGTGATGCTTTTTAAAGCAGATTCCATTTTATTAACATAAAATCAAAATAAATATATTGTCAGAATACTTTTTCCAACAAATTTTAGTGAAATTTGTTTTTTTAAATTTTTCTATAGATTTACTTTTAGTAATCATGCATTTTAAAACACCACTAAAATATACATTTTTGCTTAATTAGATTAAAATAAACTTTTAAATATCTATAAAGGAAAGATTAAATTATGTGCTAAATTTAAATCAATATTTGAAGGCATTTTCTATTATCTATTATTAATCATTCATTATAGAAAGCTACTTATTAATTTAACCCTAAGTTTGCTACACATTTTCACATCTATAATTAAATTTCACTTGATATGTAAGCATATTATTTTTGTCAATAGTCTCTGAGAAATATATTGATTTTTTCCAACTATTTTAAATTCTGTTTAATAACACAATGCAGGATTTATTCTGGAAGTGCCTTGCATATTTGGATTATCCATATAATAAAATAACATACATTTTATTATAACCATGAATCTATGTAACTGATTTTTTTGTTATTGTTTTTTGAGACTAGTCATGTTTGATTCTACCCTAGGACTTGGATATCCTGGCCTCTGGATTTGGCCATGCAGTGTCACCATGTTATCTCTAATGCAGCGGGCCTCAAGTTAAATCAGACATTGGTTGCCACTCTTACAAGTTCGGTGCCACATTTGTCCCAGAACATCTGGTGATAAAAGATTTTGGTCAAAGGTTATGCAGCAGGATAGTTTTCCATAGTTCTCTTTCAGTAGCCTGCAGACTACTTTCCTGGACCAAGAAGACTAGAATATAGAGATAAAGCTCCACCTATTCTATCCCTATCTCTCCAGAACTTTTATTATAAACAATATTGGATCTTCTTAAAGGTCTTTTCTGGATCTAATGAGATGATCATTTGGGTTTTATTATTGTTATTGTTGGGTGGTTGGTTTGTTGGTTGCTTAGTTTTTGTTTTTTTATTTTATTTTGTTTATTTTATTTAAGTTTGGTGGTATGATGGATTAAATCTTCAGATATTTGCATATTTAACCATCTCTGCACCTCTGGGATGAAGCCTGCTTAATCAGGGTAGATGATCATTTTGATGTGTTCTTTGATTTGGTTTGCAAGTACATTGACTACTTTTGCATTTTTCTCAGGAGAGCAATAAATCAGTAATTCTTCTTGCTGAGGGTTTGTGTGATTTGGGTATCAGGATAATTGTGGCCTCATAAAATGATTTGGACAATGTTCCTTCTGTTTCTATTTTATGGAATCATTTGAGGAATACTGTATTAACTTTAAAAGTCTGGTAGAATTTTGAAATAAAGCTTTCTGACCCTGGGAAATTTTTGGTTGGGAGATTTTTAATGACCTTTTCTCTTTTCCTAGGGGCTATAGCTCTATTTAAAGTGTTTGTCTGATCTAGATTTAACTTTGGTAAATGGTACTTATTGAGAAAATTGTCCATTTCTTTAGATTTTCCAATTTTGTAGAGTACAGGTTTTTAAAGTATAACTTTACACTCTGCATTTCCTTGATGTTTATTGTTATGCCTATACCTTGTTGACTGGAACTTTGTTAATTTGCGTGTTCTCTCTCCATCTTTTAGTTAGTTTGGAAAAAGGTTTTGTCTATCTTGTTCATTTCTTTAAAGAGCCAATTCTTTGGTCCATTGATTTCTTGTTTCACTTTCTCTCTGTTTTTATTTTGTTTATTTCAGCCCTCAGTTTGATTATTTCTTGCCATCTACTTCTCTTAGGTATGCTTGCTTTTTGTTGTTGATGTTGTTTTTACTGTTGTTGTTATAGAGCTTTGTGGTGTGCTATTAAAAAATCTTTCTAATTTCTTTATATAGGAACATAATGCTAAGAACTTTCTTCTTAGAACAACCTTAATTGCATCTTACTATGTTGTGTATTCTTTATCATTAAATTCTAGAAAATCTTTAATTTCTTTATTTCTTGACTCATTTTTTTCATTCAGTAGAGAGTTATTCAGTTTCTATTAATTTGTATGCTTTCTGTTGTCTTGAGACTAATGGAGATTGAGTCTAAGGTTCCTATAAGCTAGAAAAGCATTCTGCCTTTGAGTTGTATTTCCCTAGACTTTCTCATTTATCTTTGCTAAGTTTATATTGCTTTGATTAAAAAAAAACACATGACGACAGTAAACTTGGAGGATAGGGTTTATCTCAACTTATAATTCTGCATCAAAGTCCACCACTGAGGAAAGTCAAGACATGTACTAAAACAAGACAATAACCTAGAGGCAGAGGCTGATACACCAACCATATAGAGGAGAGTTGCTTAGTGGCTTGCTATTTGTAGCTTGCTTAGAATGTTTTCTTTCTTTCTTTTTTTATTAGATGTTTTCTTTATTTACATTGCAAATGTTATCCCCTCTGAAACTATCCCACACCCCCTCTGCCTGCTCACTAACCCACCCTCTCCTGTCTCCCTGTCTTGGCATTCCCCAACACTGGAGCATCAAGCCTTCAGGAGACCAAGGGCCTCTCCCCTCTCTACTCCTCACAATTCCTTTCTAAGTTTCCTCTAACTCAGATACATTCTTTTGCTCTCTCTCATTAGAAAAAAACAGCTTCTAAGTTGTAACAAAACATGACAAAGTAATATAATAAGCTGAAATAAAAAAACTATCAAATGAAAAATAACACAAGGCAAATCAACGAAAGGAAAAGAGACCCAATTGAAGGCACAAGAGTGTTCACACACTCGGTAATTTCATAAAGTACAAAACTGAAAGCTAGAGTACATGCATAGAACACACGGTACAAACCTAGCTTAGCATTGTGCTTGCTGCTCCAGTGTCTCTCAGTTCATCTGACCTTTGTGCAGTTAACGTAAAGGACGTTGTACTCCTGGTGTTTCCACCCTCAGTGAGTTTACACTCTTCTTACATACTTCTCTGCAGGTTTCCAGAACTCTGAAGAGGAGGATTTAGTGGGGACATCTCATTTAGAATTGTGTGTTTCAGGGTTTCATTCTTTGAAGAATGTCTGGCTGTAGGTCTCTATATTTGTTCCTATCTGCTGCAGGGGAAGATTCTCTGATGATGATTGAACAAGTATGAATATAATAGAATATTATTAGGAATAATTTATCATCATCATCATCATCATCATCATCACCATCATCACCACCACCACCACCACCACCACCACCACCACCATCACTACCACCATCATCATCATCATCATCATCATCATCATCATCATCATCATTTTACATCCTGATCACAATTTCCCCTTCCCTCTTCTCTTTCCAGTTTCCTCACTGCCCTCCCATGTCCACTCCTCCTTCTCTTTTAGAAAAAGTCAGGCCTCTCATGGATATAAATCAGCCATAGCATATCACCTTGTAGTAAGATTAGCCATCTTCCCTCCTTTTAAGGCTGGAAAAGGCAACCCAGTATGAGGAAAAGGGTCATAAAAGCCAGCAAACAGTCAGCCAGCCTGTGCTCCCACTGTTGGGCATTCCACAAGAAGACCAGTCTATACAACTGAAACATCTGTGCAGACGCCTTGTTCAGTACCATGCAGGCTCCCAGGTTGTCAGTTCAGTCTTGATGAGCTCCTATGAGCTCAGTATACTTAATTCTGTGGTTGTTCTTGTGGTGTCCTTGATTCCTTAAGCTTTAAGGGTCATTTTAATGTTCTTTTTCTTTAGCCAGTAGTGTGTGGTTTTGGCTGACCTGTACCTTCATAGGATTTTTGTTGTGTTCCCAACTTCTTTATCACTTTAATATTTTGTTTATGATTTTATAATTTTTCATGTAATATAAATTTTCAAAATATTTTGTTGATAATTTCAAAATATCTTGCTGTTATTTTGAGTAGGCTTTGGTTGAATCAACACAGCATATTGAGAAGAACTGATATATTTTCAATATAAAAATTTTATAATCTAATATATTTAAGTATATATTATTTGATGCATAGTGTGCATTATATGTACAACAGGTAGAAAGCAAAACAATGTCAATGTAATAAATACTTCACATACTCAACTATGGAATATGAAAGAGATGAAGAGCATCATAAAATATTATACCTAATTAGCTAGAATTAAAAAAAAATGTTTTCTAAGAAATAACTCAGGCATAGCAGTAAAGTATGACTTTATGATAATAATTATTACTTTGTCATGTTGAACATCATTCTCCGAGGCTCATGAATGCTTTATTAGTGCCCTATCACTGAGCTTCATCCTGAGAGACTGAGAGTTTTTGATGCATGAATATTTTATATCTACTTTGCTCATATTTACTTTGAAGTGCCATTCTAGACAATACTAATTTTAAAAATAATATTAAATTTATAAGTGTAAACCACATATAATAATATTGTTTCTTCTTCTTTTCTTCTTTGAATAATATTTAGATATCCTAGAATTCAAGAGTATTATTTCCAAAATCTGGAAAATTCTACCACAAGTAATACAGAATATGGGAGGAAATAAATATGATCATTTTAAAAACAATGCAAAAATGTACAGCACATAATTAAATTCTTGTGCAGTAAATAGCAGAACCCACAAATGTGTCAATAACTGAAAGCTTTGAAATTGTACTTAAATTTTGTATGTTTTCCTATTTAAATTGTATCACTTAACATCTACCATGGGTGACTTTAGTGTTTAGCTGAAATGCTACAAATTTTTATAATATAAGTGTAAAAACTATTTTAATCTCACTTTTGAAAATTAAAGTGTTTGAAATTATAGGAAAATGAATTTCTGGGATTACTAAATATTTGAAACAAAACTGCAAAATTAGTGCTAACTGACTTCCACTTTTTATGAACTCTTGTTTTACAAGTTCAATTCAGGAGTATTAACACATTTACTTCATTCTTATGCTTCATTTAGTGGTATTTTATTGTCATTTTAATTGTATCTTTATGTCACTTTTGAATCATCTCCTCAGATTAAAGTATGCATATAAAAGCTTGAAATATTCAGCAAATTATTTTTATACAAAGACCAACTGCTGATGCCTAACATTTTTCATGAACTCCAACTTGTGATATCTGCATGGATAATTTTAGAGAAAAGGTACAGGAAGTTATTTTATTTGGAAAAATGGCAAAAGTAAAATGGATTTTCCAGATTAAAAAAATTCAGATGTCTTTGTTTCTATTCACTGTAGTCAAGATTCCTGCATAAAACTGGAAATGATAGTGAGAAAGTCTCCTTTAGGAGACTTTGACAGACTTGTGTAGTGTTTTAATACATAACCTTTTTTTTTTTTTTTGTAAATTAGTCTTTCCACCTATTTGGAAGAATATTATGAATGGCGTTATAGCCTCATTCTTGCATCCATGGGAATCAATTTTGTTAAGTGTCTGATATTGTTCAACAGGAGGGTAAATTCTAAGCTACTCTACTTTAGGGGCTTAGCGTTAGCAGTAAAGGCTATATGGCTGCTCGCACCCGAAAAGCTTATCTTTCCACCTGGTTGGACATCTATCAGTATATATACCAGAGTATTGCATTGTTTATAAACTACAAAAATGTGTGTCATATTTGGGTGGATTGGTAATTTCAGTGTTGGTTCTTTGGCAGATGATCTAAAGACGATGTGCACACGCCAGAAGATGACTGAGACTTCCTTGGAATTCATATGCATTCATCCTACTGAAGGTTTCTTCTTCTCTTCCTTAATACTGAGTCCTCCGGGGCCCACTTTCTGGTAACCTTAATAAGTTGGGTTTTTCTCTGGTATATGAAATGTGTGGGCATAAGTTATGTCCATTACAGGAATCAATAGAAGTTATTGATATTCTTCATTTGGCTTATCTCTCCTTTATGGATTTTCATCTAATTTGGAAAAAAATGTATATTGAAATGGTGTATAGTTTTTCCTACCCTGAACATTCTCACTTCAGAAATAGTAGCTTAAATCTGTATCTTAATAAAATTTCTGAAACAAGAATAATAACTTCTCAAATAGACCTTGTCACCTTGGTTATGCACAGAGCTCCCTCTGTTTCTAACCTCAGTATCAGATAAATAAGTAATTGCCCAGAAATTTATATCACAGGCATAAGCAGACATCAGTATGGTATGTAACTGGATTAACTTAGTATACCAAGAATTGTGAACAGTCAAAACTCATCAGTTCCTGTTTGGTCAAATATGCATTTAGCTGGTATGTCACCTAGAATTTTTTTTAATTAAGAAAAAATGCTTCTCCTCAATAACTCTGAGTCCTAAGGTAAGATCCTTTGGTGAAGATGAAGAAGAGTGTTCAGTTGGCCTGCACTGTGTGGGATAGTTCTTAGTGAGAGTGAAACAAAATACACAAACACAATACGCAACGTGGCAGTAATGGCACCTCTAAAGAAGGCTGCATTTCTGGTCCTGCCCCATATAAACATCTTCCACTTTTTATTTAGAAATTACAAAGAGAAATTGCTTCTTGTCTACTTTGACCAAATAACATTTTGTGTATTAATTAAGTCCTTTAAATTTGTACTTGAAGGCCAACCGTTCTAATTACAAACATCTTTCAGGTATCTTGTCTACTGAATACCATCATTCGTAACCCAATTAGCTTGCACAAATCATAGCACACCAAGGTCAGTGTTCTCATTTCAACCTGTCTTCAAAAGCAGCATGAAACAGCTCATACATCTTAAAATGGAGTTAAAATTTATTATGACTTTAACTCATGTCTTTTCTGTGATCTGACTTATCTCCCCTAAACTTTCTTTCTCTGAGTTAGAACTCATAGTTGTGGGGGTAAGAAAGTGCTTCTTAGCTTTTCCATGAAACTTTTGTTTTACCTCTCCATTAACTCAGCAGTTTGCTAATATATGGTTAGAAAGCTGCTGTCTGCCAGGATGGCCTTAAAAGGTCTGCAGGACTTCTGCCATACTCAGCACCACCATCATAGCAGTCTCTTTTCGAACCACCACTGAGACCACACTTTTAGTGTCTACTTTCCTTGCCAACCAGACACCTGATTTGGTGGTTTCCTGTTTCTTTCTCTTTGTAAAACCTCAGGGGCCTCTTTTATTGAGTCAATATAAGATAGAAGCCACAGGGAAAATGTACATTTTGCTGATTTCAGATTCTGTCATTCTTTCATTTTAAAGCAGCAAAGGAAAGAGCTAAAATTCTGGAGTTGGAAGGGAAGAGAACATACTTTTCAGCAAGTCTTTCTCTTTTGTTAGCTACAGTTTATGCTGTCTGATGCAACTGTGGTTTAAGCAAGTGATCCTGTCTTTCTCTTTAATCATATCTTTCCAGTTTCTCTGTGTCTTCAAATTATATAGGAAGAGGGCAATGTTTTGTAATGAATTAACTGTAGGCATCAATCTTCAGGGTTTCCACTACAAACATGTTGTCAGAAATATGCCTATAGATTTAGTCAACAAACATAGACCATATATATATGTATATATATAATATTTTTCTATTCAATATTTTTATTATATTTATTGTATATAGATAGATATTTAATAGCTACTGAGTGTCAGAAAAACTCTCACCATCTCGGTTTCTCTCTTTCTTTCTCTCATTGTAGGAGTTTATGGGTTATACCTTTACTGTACCTTTTGATCTCCTGGATGCAAAGTGCAGAATCAAAATACCCAAGGCTATAATTTAGTTTGAATCCAAAGGCTTGAAAAGCAAGACCTTCATTTGATACTTTATGGGCAAGAAAAGATGATGTCACAGCTCTTTAGGGGGTGATCTTTTTGTGCACTGTAAAACTTTTCTTTGTGTTATTCAAATATAGAATTCTGTGCCAGCAGAGAGCTGAGTGCACACAGACATTAATATTGCTGTTCTTCTGTATGCACTCTCTCTCTTACCTTATATTGGTTTACTTAAAAGCTGATGGCCTATAGAAAGGAGTAGCGGATATATAGAGACTCTGGGAAAGAGTCAGGCAATAGAAGATTCATCAGTGAGACATGCAGAGGATTTTACCAGCCCAACACAGACGAAGCTGGACTTACCAGAACTTAGTCAGCAGTATCTATAATGGGCCACAAGGTAGAATGTAGAATAATACAAGTGGGTGAATTTAGCTTAAAAGAGCTAGTTGGGAACAAGTAAGCTAAAGCCTACAGCTTTCATAATTACAAAAAGAACTCCATGTTACTATTGGGAAGCTGGTTGTAGAAAAGCCAAATGATTACACAGGTCAGAGACAAAAAAAAAATTCTATTTATCCTTCCCTTGGTTTTTCTTAGGCTGCCAGTGGGCTGGATGATGCCAATGCTCTTTAGAGAGGATGGCTGTGGAGTTCTAAGGATGAACAGTCCCACTAGTTTCTGTGAAGTTGGTCCAAAAAAATCAACACAATTGCTTTCAGAAAAGGTACCAAAATAACAATGTTCATCAGCCACACTCCCATCTTCCAAATGTTGTTCTTTGCTACATATAGCTCATTATTAGAGTCATGTGCAAGATTTTAATTTTTGAAACTGGATATTTCACAGAATCCCTTGATAGGTTTTTCAATAATCAAGTATGAAAACTGGCAAGGTGCCTTCTGAAACAGATCCAAAATAAGTGGCTGTCTGGGTACAGTTCCCTTGTACTTCATGTGCTGAGAGTCTAGGATTTCAAAATACCACAACTAAAGGGTCATTTTGGACCCAAAGAGTCTTCATAAGGAACATTACTGAGAGCTCTGCTGGTACCTCTGAAGGCATGCCTTTCTTGAATGTTGGACTATTTTTCCTAGATCATCAACAATGCAGCTAACCCTTGAACTTCCTATTAGAATGGCAGCCTGCCACCTGTTGCTCAGACAACCCTATTCTTCTCTTTCTGTAGTCACTGGCATAGAATATCCAAAAGCCAAAGTCATTGGCCACAGTGGTCTTTTCCTTAGCTCCTTTGTTTAGACTGTAAGGCTTCTGCTTTGATTTATGATATCTGATTGGATTACAGAACTGCTCATTTTGGACACATGATTTAGTTTCCCTAAAGCAACGACACCCTTTAGACATGAGAAATTAAAATCAGGATCCAGGGTTTTTTTCTTGCTTAAAATAAAAACACCACACACACACACACACACACACACACACACACCTACAAACATACAAACACACAAACACATGAAACAAAATATTCCTCTAAAAATTCTTTTAGAATTTAACATATGATAAAAATTATCATTTAAAGAACTTAACCCTATTGATATTCACAATAAGATTGATGTAACTAAATTTAATATTTCTATCTTTTAGGGAAAAGGAACTTTCAATTACAATTCCTTCTGTTTCTTTGGGTGTCTGATCTATAGTTAGCTATCAACTCTCTGCTTACTGTGCCTCTGCAAACAGTGACCCCAAAAGCTCCCCCCAACAATGTTAGTTCTCCTGCCTTACTCTTCTTTGAACTGAGGATAAAAGTGAAAACAAAAATCTTTCAGTCCTATCCTCCATTTGACTAGGCCACACTTCATCATTACAGATGAGGACAAATGAAATCCAAGCCCACACTTCTTTAGAGCATCTCCTCTAAAAGCCCCCTCACTCACCCAGTGTGTACATTGTCCTACACCTTCTATGCTGGTCTTGAAGGTTGTGAAGAACTACACTGGCATGTGGTGAAAAAGAGGACAACACAGAACTGAATGAGACAGTGCAAAGCAGTCTCTGTGACCCCTTTTGGTTCCTGTATTTGCTTAGAGCACTTCCTTGCTTTTGATTTGTTGAATAATTTTCTTTTCTAGTATCACAGTGTTTTGTTTTGTTTTGTTTTAATTTTTTTCTTTGAGAGACAGGGTTTCTCTCTGTAGCCCTGGCTGTCCTAGAACTCACTCTGTAGACCAGGCTGGCCTTAAACTCAGAAATCTGCCTGCCTCTGCCTCCCAAGTGCTGGGATTAAAGGCGTGTGCTACCACTACCTGGCTAGTACCTCAGGGTTTTTTTGTTTGTTTGCTTGTTTGTTTTGTTTTTTTGTTTTTGTTTTTGTTTTTTTTTTTAAGTAGTGCTGACAGAAAAAGGCAGGTGTTGTGCAAGATTAAGGTTTTGATGCTACATTGGCCAGGGGTGGCTATAAAGACTGAAAGTTAGTTTTCTGTTTGTTTGTTTTAAATGTAAACACCTACCACATTCAAGAGCTCTTCTTGAACTAGTAGAAAGTTTAGACTTATACTTGTGAAGTTTTCCAAGTTTAAGTTTCCCACTGCCCAATACTGGCTATTTTTCATTTTCTGTTTCCTCCTTCTTTTCTCTTCCTTCACCTCTTCCTTCTTTTTCTGTAAACTAGAGGACCATAGGCTCCTTTCTTAAAATTTCTGATTAAATAGCACTAACAGTAGAAATCAAGCTGACCTCATTTACCAGACAAACTGTGATTTTTAAAAACAAACCTTTCTAAAAATTGTGTGTGTGTGTGTGTGTGTGTGTGTGTGTGTGTGTTTGAGCATTCGCGAGTGCATGTAAGCACTCATGAGATGTAAGAGTAAGGAGTCAGCTTTCTCTTTCTACCACCTGGGTTCCACATATCAAATTCATCAGACATTTTAGCAAAGCACCTTTATCAGGTAAGCAACCTCACTGGCCCAGATTAAAAATTCTAAAAAATAAAAATAAAAATTCTAACTTTTAAATAAAAATGCACTTTGTCTTCTGGATGAGTAATCTCTAGGAAGAAAGTCTAATCTTTTCTTATTATAACATGACATTGTCATTCACAAATATGTTTAGCTTACATCTGTGGCTATCCTGATATATAAGCAGCCTATAGGCATATATTGGACACATCTGTCAGTACACAGATTAACTATGAGGCTGGGATAGAAAAAGCAGTTGTTGCTACCGGAGAGATACCCTGTGTAACAACTATGTCTGTATCCAGGTGTGTTGACTGACTTGACTGTTCGCTTGCTCAAACAAAAAGTATAATCAAAACTGGCCCTCGAAGCTGATCTGATTCTAAGGTGCATCTGGCCTTGCTGTTGCTAAAAAGTATTTAGTATTCATAGCTAGACAGTGCTATTATTTTATGAAATCTAAAACGTTACACTAAGTATGAGCAGATAAAATAATTCAATAAATTAATAAATGAAGACTCCCCCCAACAAAAGTCCTAAAATATTTAACAATTACAACTCTGGAATCATGTTCAAAAGGACGGTAAAACATGAACTGTGACTAAACACAAACAAAACAAAAATTAAAGAAAAGAAAAATGAATGGTAACACAGATGATATTTTCTAATGTGGTTGAGATGAGGAAATACCACATTTTTATTACAGCTTGAGCCTTTTCTTATATCTCGCCTACTTCCAGTTAATGTATACTAAATCATCTAACTTTACTTCTTGATTACATCTAATTTGTAACCATACCTTGCTTCTGTAGACCTACCTCAAATTATCTGACTCAAACACCAGTGCTAGTATTAATGAGACTTTGTATATGCCTCTTAACTATTATATCCTGTTGCTCCCTGTAAGGTGTGTTCTTTCTTGCTGCAATGAGCCCAAATGCTAATTTATTTAACAACATTCATGTCCCAGTAGTCATTCACTTTGTTCAATAAAAGCTTAAGTTCAAAATAGAAATGCATAGTTTGAATGTGGGCAGTGTTATGAGTTAGTGATGTTGCAAAAAAGGATGCCACATTCTCAAGTCCATATACACATGGAATGGAGAGAAATAAAATGAGTTATTTCAATTCAATGTCATCCTAGTATTTAAAAAAAGTGCCTAAGAAAAGAATAAAAAGACTTATCAGGTTGTCTATCTACTAAGTGTTATGAAGACAGGACTATGGACAAACTAAAATAACATGGTATTTAGTACAGATTTTAAATATGGTTACTGATTTCATTTAGTGTGAATGTGCCAAGTCATCCTGTGGGTGGAATGGAATGGCACTACCTCATGAAGGCAACAGCTGCTTATAGATTTTACTTTCGATTAGTGTGATAGAAACCAGTACAAATGTCTGTTCTAGTACATTGTGTCAACCATGTATCATGACTCACTTTCTTTTATTTAATCAAATCTTTGAAAAAAGTATGATTTGACTTAAACTCTAAATCAAATAATATTTTTTTGTTATAGTATTATTTTTGGTATTTTTATTCTCTGATTTTTCTTTTTCAAACAGATGCAACTCTGCATTGAATGATAGTGCTAATGTGTCTGTGTATTAAAATCTGCCTTTACTAAATTCCTTTGTGTGTGTACTTGTGTGTGTGTGTGTGTGTGTGTGAAAGATACAGAGAGAGAGAGAGAGAGAGAGAGAGAGAGAGAGAGACATACAGAGACAGACAGACAGACAGACAGACAGACAGACAGACAGAGACAGAAAGATAGAGAGACAGATTGGTCAATAGAAAACACTATGCAAATTTTATTTTGTTGAAACGTACATCTAGATTATATACTTAGATTTAGACTTTAGCATTTCTGAAGTGGAGACTAAACTGAGAAGAAAGATCAGCATAATTTCAAATGCTTTATTTACTCATATTGAAGTATGAGAAGTCTTACTTATTATAGATAACTATTCAATCTTTTGTTGTACTAATGATAAAGTTATTGTCTGAATAGTGAATCTATAGACAGCTGGGTATTTTCATAAACCTTTTGTGTACACCAAAAAGGAATTACTTCCCTCTGAATACTTTTCTTATTTTGAGACAAACTTAGAATTTGATAGAGGATAATATAGAAATAAACTTACCTGCAGAAAACATTTTATGAATGAAATAACAGATTTGATGATTTATTAATTAATTATGTTATCGATTTTGCTGTTTGTCAAAACCAACATTACATAAGTTAATTACACAAATGGTTTCAAACTTAGATCACAAACTGTAAGGCAGTATACAGCCATGCTACTGGTGTAACATTATGCAAGATACTTAGGAAAAAAGAGGAGTGGGAAGAAGATGAACCCATCAAACAGCCTGAATAGCAAGTAAAGTATAAAGGGGAAACTGAAGGGAACATTTGGGAAATTTTAATCAGTTTTTACAAAAATAGCATGAGATGGAGTATGTATTTTTGGTAAAAGCATGGGTATTTTTATTTAAAAGAAAGTTTTTCATATAAAATCATAATCATTATAGTTAAGAAGATGACATAATTAGATCTGTATTTTAATTTTTTCTCTTTATGAGTAGAATAAAAATTTAAGACAAGTGATATGGATGCAGGTGAATAGATATTATTATAATCTAAAAAAGAAAGCTCTAGAGATATTCATAAAACTTTGAAATAGAGATAGAATTGTTTTTAAACTTTACAATGATAGTAATTTAGAAGCAATTTTTAAGAGAGAGTACTTAATATAGTCACACACACTCTCCTGCTAGTGTAGATGGGACATGATCTTAATGTTTCTCACCTTCATACACTTACATTCCTTAACACTCCATTGCTATTCTTCATTTTGGTCAGCTACTTTTCCTGAAGTAGTGAGATAATTGAAAGATACCAGGAAAGGTTTAGTAAAGGAATGAATGCGTAGGTCAACACTTTTGAAAGACTTAAATAAACCCTTTGAAATATATGACCACAAAACAAGAAAGAAAGAGAGAGAGAGAGAGAGAGAGAGAGAGAGAGAGAGAGAGAGAGAGAGAGAGAGAGAGAGAGAAGAACCAGTTCAAGTCAAAAACAAAACAAGATGGGCCGAACTGAATATAAGTTTTTGAGTGAAGTGTATGGGACTTTGCAGTCACTTTCATATATGGTTAAATACAAGGGAGGCTCATGGTCCTTTTATTTATATAATGGGAATAGAGTATGAATATGAATTTTGATATGATAAATGTCAATACTATGGAGCTGCCTATAGAGGGATGGGAATTAAAAAATAAAACTTACCTGGATTTTTCTAGTTTTTTAAAAATTGGATATTTCCTTTATTTACATTTCAAATGTTATCCCCTTTCCCAGCCAGGACCCCTAAAACCCCTGATCCCATACCTCCTCCCCCAGCTTCTATGAGGGTGTTCTCCCACCCACTCCTGCTTACCTGAATTTTAATAAACATGATCTATCAGAATTGTCATTTAGTCACAGACAAGCAGTGGCGACACAATCCAGTATTGCCCTCTCCCAGTGTCATTTTCTGGCTTCTTCTGTAGATAGAATAAATTGAGTTTGAGATTTTTCTTTGGTATAGCAAGGATAATTATTCTATTTAAATTTTCATACATATGTTCTAAACTGTTATATTTCTGTTTTAAATTACAGAAAGAACTTGGCTAATAGCATTAAATTTTCAAGTGATAGTACACAAGTAGTACACCCAACTGCCCTCCTGCAACTCTTTCCTTCTTTAGTTCTTGTTTTTCTTCTTTTGTTGTAATCTCATTCTGTGCATTTCTTAACAATTAGCATTCTGTATTTGTTTCTCCCTTCTCCTTTTCTCACTTTTGTCATTTTTTGAATATATATGATGATATTATCATTTAAGAACCAATACCATAAAATTTTATTTAGACCTGTAGACTTTGACCTTGTGAAATGATAGAAATCAGCGATTTAAGTCATGATTAGATTGTTTATCCTTTCTCTTTTCTCCTTTCACCCTTTCCCATGTACCATGTCTTTCTCCTTCTTAAAATCATTACCTCAGTTTCTTTAACTTTTGTAACCTCAACATATATATTTATAACTCCAGACAAAAAAAAAATACATCAACCTCTGACTGCTGAGGGTAGGAAAGGTAGTTTTCCAAAGGGAAGAGCCATTGGTTATTCAATCAATGACAAGAGATCAGCTCTAATATCATTTGAAAACAAATTATGATTGAGAAGATTGTAGCTGTATATGTAGGAAAAATTCACTATTTGATTTATATTTTCAGTCCTAGACTAACTTACAATTTTATTATAAATCTTTTGATGGAATAGTTAAATAAAATTACTATTAAAACTTTTAAAAATATTTTGCTTTTCAGTTTTTTCTTGTATGTAAATGGGTATTTTGCTTGCAGGTGTATCAGTATTACCACCTGCCGTCAATAGACTTGGAACCCAGAAGAGTGTGTTAAATCTCCTTGGACTGGGGTTACTGAAGATGATGAGGAACACTGTGGAGTCTGGAAATCAAGCCAGGTACTCGGAAAGAACAACCATCTCTTGAGACTCCAAATTTGCTTCATATAATTTTTTCTTATATCTCCAACATATCTTCTGAAAGCAGATTTTTTTTTATCTTTGCTAAGGTAGCAATACAAGTATGTCCCTGCTATTGTACCCTGATTTATCTTCTTCATGATAATCACCACAAATTCTTGTGTGTGTGTGTGAGTGTGTGTGTGTTCTTGAGGTCAAATCTAGGACCTCATAAATACTATATATGTTCTATTTCACTGATCCACTCCAAGTCCATAATTGAAACACTTTTAGTCATTAACTTCCTTATGTTAATTTTCTTCCAAGTGAAATGTAAACTTAAGAAGACCAGGGACTTATATGTATTTTCTTCAGACTGCTGACGTTCAGAGTTCAGAATAAATCATAATTGGATGAATAAATAAATGATTACATAATTTAAAATTCCCTATGAATTATAAATGAATTGGTGGTTTCTAAATGAGCAACAACCTCAAACCCTTATCTTGCTGTATTGTTTCACTACCAGAGACCTTGGTGTGAGTTTTAAAATCTTACTTCCTTTAAGGAAGGAGGCCTTTCCACGGGTGACAGCTTTCCGTCGTAGTTTAAGGGTGACAGATGCAAGGATAAACTTTCAATCCCTTTATGGACACTTTTATTTATATATAAATATTTTATTTTATCAAGGTTTTGCTTTGATATTTGACTGAATAGGATGAATACATTTTTTAAAACCTAGCATTAATATTTAATGTTCCACCAGCAATATTTCTTTGCAATAAACATATATTCATGATACAACTTTTTTTTTTTTTCTTAAACTTACACTCTTAGGTTTTTCAGGGTTTTTATCCAACAGTTTTCTTTTGTTAGTCAAAAAAGTTTGTAGACAGCTCTCTTTGGTTTCATTTGGGTATCACATGATGAGGTAGGATTCATTCCATTAGCTTTAATTTGTTAAAAATCAAGTCCAATTGCTTTGGCCATATATACATATACTTTTAGAATTTCTAGGCATTTTTAGCTTTTGTGAGTTTTCAGACAATTTTTCAGCTTTTAAGAGTATGATTAATTAGTTTCTATGTTGGCATATGATCAGCTCATAAAAAATTAATGATTATGTTTTCTTACAATTTGGGAACGTTAGGAAATCTTAGCAGTTCTTAATCATGATGACTGGGCTTGCTCTGCATGCATCAGTTCAGAGAGCTAGGGCTTTTGCATGAGTTGTAAAAGCTAGCCACAGGTCTGGAAAAATTAACAATGTTCATTTTCTCAGTATAGATTTAATCATTAGTGAATATTAAATTTCTTTCATAATTTATCTCAAATAATTATTTTCCAATTTCTCAATAAAATTTTCTATAGTGCTTCCTGCTCCTCACTCTGTGTCTTCATCTGATGGTCCTTTTAATGCTCTGCATTCTATATCTTCATCTAATGTAATTGATGGTCCTTTTAATGCTCTGCATTCTATATCTTCATCTAATGTAATTGGTCATTTTAGGGTTTTTGTTTGTTCAGAGAAGTAACTCTTAATCCTTCAACTGGTACACACACTCATTGCATTCAATTTTGTACAATATCTCCATGGTACTGAGAGAACATGTGATTACAGTTTCATCCTTTTTGTGTTGCTTTATAGCAGATCGTATTGTGCTGTGAAACATCTCCTTGGCTATGCATTCCTGGCAATCTGGAGAGTGCAACATATTAATTACCACATCATCACCTCATTAAGTGATTTGAATATATTGTTAACTACAAGTTTCATTTTAAATAGCGGTTCTATGAACCATTGTAAGTTGTTTAACAGAAGTCTATCGTCAGTTGTTACATTAGGAATGTGTGTATATGTGATAGTACATGTGCATGTGTCTGTATTCCTTCCTCTGGATTTCTTTTTTTTTTTTTTTGCT